>NC_051088.1:16794192-17139192 GCF_901709675.1 Syngnathus acus | reverse complement strand
GTTTTCTTATCGGAGCAAGCGACAGCATGTAAATGTTGGGTTGAAGTAGCCCGAGAGTGGAGTGATCTTCTATTCATTCAAGATTAATTCCACCAACTGCAACATGAGTACTCGTGATATTGTAAATTAAGTTTAGTTTGTTGTTATTGTCCAGGAAAATCCGCCAGTATGTCCACTGGAAGCCAGAGAAGCGCCGCCTATTGACCGAGGAGGAGTATCGCAAGCAAGGAGAGGAGGAGACGGTGCGTGCGCTGGACGAGCTGCGCAAGTACTGCAACAGCAGGGAGTGCAGCCCATGGAAAGCTGTCAGCAGGCTTCAGTCCCCCAAGAGGTGCCCACTTTCATCTAACTTCCACAATTATACACCCCAAAATTAACAAAGTCCCATTGGAAATGTCCCCACTCCACCTAAAGTTAGTCTGAAATAGAGGAAATGTTTGTTTTAGTCCGCATTATGTAGAAAACGCATGCAAACGTGATCTGTCCAATGTCCAGGTTTGCCGATTTCATCGAGGGCTCCTCCCACCTGATGGCTAACGAGGTGTCGATGCACGCGCAGGAGTACGGCTGGAAAGACTTTTTTGACACGGATGATGAGGAAACTTTATCTGACCTGTGTCAAATCGAAAGCAGGCATGAGCAGACGCCGTTCAATAACTATGATGGGTCCCCGGCGCTCCTATGCTAACTAGCGCTGACGCTCGTCAGCAGAGAGTCCGCAGAGTGTCAGCCATACAAGGTCACATGAGTGTGCGGCAAAGTTGCCGGGCAAAGGGTCATCGTTTGCTAGATGTGAATGTAGAAAAGGCAATACACAGCTTGGTGAGGTTACTTTTGCTTTCGGCTGCCACAAAACTTAAACCCTGGGTGAGCTGATGTCTGACTTGGGGTAAGACGCGTACTGACATGTTGGAAAACATTCTATTTTTTTTTAATCGGACCTACAGTACTGTGCAAGAATCTCAGGCCGCTGTTACATTTGTTTTTGCAATTCCACATTGAGGCCGCAGTTACATTTGTTTTTGCAATACAACATTGAGTATGATAAGTAAAATGTCAATAAAGAGTGCAGCCCTTGATCAAGGATTGACGATTAATACATGTGAAAACAATTTAGAGGGATTTGGGTTTGTTGGTTAGCTCGCAGGGTCCTTATTAATGGAGGACGCTAATAAAATGGGAGCGACCAATATTAGACAGGAAGACAAGTGGTATTTTTAAAAAAAACATATAGCCTAATAATGCACCCTTAACCCAATCCTGACAAAAGAATGTACAGTAATGAAGTGGTTGATTTTCACACAGCACTCTTCTACAAATTTTTATGTAGTCATTTGTGTGAACCTGCTGAGTCCCGTTTGTTCATGTTTTACAAGTCATATTGACTACTGGGAAAAAGCTCATAAAATAACAAAGCTTATGACTTTTGCACTGTACTGTATGTGAAATACTTTTTTATGTTTGTACAAAAAAAATAGTTGGGTCTCTTGAAATGCCTGCCCACCTGTCAATTGTGAAATAAATAAGGTCAATCTTTTCAAAGTGTGATTTTGGTCTCTTAACATCCGCTCAGCTGGAAACTAGTCTGTCTTCAAAAACCCTCCGATAACTCCAGATAAGAGTGAATAAATTTGCCACTAATCGCCTTTTGGCAAATTGCTCGGAGTACTCTAATGTAAGTAGATGTATAAAAATGATCATGTACAAAAGCTATTGTGTGAATGTAATGCTGAACTGATGAAATATTTAAATCTATATTGTCATGTGTGGGTTCAATAATTAGATTTTTATTTTGGGCAAAAAGCAAAGATTTATTGCCTTTGTGTAAAATGAAAACAGAAATAGTTCACAAAAACATACTCATGAAAAGGTGGAATCTCACAATGAATGGAAACAATTCACATGGATGGCCATAAGTTTACAGACTTGCAGCCAGTCCAAATATATACACACACAAAGTCTTCATTTTGGTCAAGACAACATTGGATTCAAAAGAAGGCAAAAGGGCGTTCCAGTGAGTGCTATGCCTCAAATGGGACAATCTGCTGCAGGTTAAAAGTTTTGCTTTGTCCACAGCAAGACTAAGTCATGTGTCATTGAATAAAAGCCCTCTGATAATAGCACATAATATTTCCAACTTACAGACTGTACGCTTCCAGACTTAAGACGTAAGAAAAAACTGAAACTGTAAGTCCAGTGTTTGTAGTCATTATACTCCAACGTTCATTTGTCAGTATTTGTTGATTCCGAATATTCGCACTCCATGAAACTGCGGCAACTTGGGCAATAGGACAGTGAGGAGGGAGCACGTGTTGATTAGGAAATGTGTCGCGTCGTACTTTGTGTAGAAGCTGGCCAGAATATACCTGCCATGACAGGAAACGGCCTCATGTCAATGTAAATTCCTTCCAAAAGTGATCACAGGGCAAAATAACAACCAACAAATGTCACAACACCATGGACCCTAGAACACAATTTTGGGGCAATTCAAAATTTTGAAATGTTTATGATGTATCATTATATAAAGCTGTGATTTTTAATTTGTTGTCTTGGAGCCAAATAGTAGAAAAAATATATAAAAAGTCACATGTTTTTCCTTTGATAACTATGATAATTGATAATTTTTATGTTAAGGAATAAAAACATTACTTGCAGAACAAAATACAATGTGAACTAAGTTTTCTTTTGGGAAATTATCTTGTTAAATCTTGGCTTTCTTTGTGAAATGTCAAATATCTTAACACTTTTGCAATCTTAATGACTTTTCCTTAGAAAAATATGATTCAGATTCTGACTTTTTATCCCGAGAAAAAGTGTATTCTCCCAACAACACAATTTTGTCCGTACTTACAGAATGATTGGTGAAATGGTGAGGAATTTGCGCGAGGCAGTGAACTGGACGCCATAGTCCATCTGTTCCCAGTGCGTGAGCAGGCGTGCTTTGCCCTGATCCGGCGTCTCAAAGGGCGTGCCTTTCACCGTGTGCAGGAACAAGTACATCGCCTGCGCTCGGAACCCCCAAAAAGAAAAGAAACATAGAAACTAGCTCACATTTTCTATAAGCTTATTGAAATGACATTTTGGGAGATGACTGTGAGAAAACAACTAATTTCTATACTGGACATGTCTGACAACATTTGAGATCCTCAACAGCCTGCGTGCGTGTGCATCAGCCTGGAGGGCCGCGAGGCAGCAAAGTTGCCGGGCGAGTGAGCGTAACTGACCAGGTTGTGAATGACATTGGTGAGCGTCCAGACAAGCGGCACGCTGAAGAAGGGAATGCTGAGTAGAATCACATGCAGCACCACAGTCAGCAGCAGGTAAGCCAGCCAGATGCCACGACTGTTCATCACCTGCGTGTTGGGGTTGACCTCACTGTGAGCCACGCCCACGTTCATCTGGCACAAGGTACGTCAGCAACAAAAGAAAAAAGATTACTAGACCTACAACCTACAAGGGTTAAGGTCTAGTAAAAAAAGATTACTAGACCTACAATTATAGCTGATTATAAAACCAAACATGATATTTATTTTGTTGGCATATTATTGAAACAGAGGGGTTTTAAAAAAATAGATAAACATTGAAAATAAAAAAAACAATGCTGATTATTATCCCTTAACCCTTATTTAGTTCAAATAATATCTTTAAACAGCAATAAACGCCCTCTGATGGCGGATGACTCCGCTCGTGAGAACACTAATGGTGACCAAATAAAGCACTCCCTGGGAGAGAACTTCCAAATACAATAACTTAAAGAAAAAACAATCAACTTAACATTTAAGACGTGAAATACGTAGATGTGTGATAAATAAATAATAAAGCGTGATCGTGCGCAAGTGAGACGTGGATGTAAGTACAAAACAAAAACTTCTTGAGGTTGTTCTGCACGCCTTACATGACATACTATTCACATGCTAACTGGCTAACTAACATTTGCAAGTGACGGCTCTAAAGTGTTCACGTGACATTTATCGTTGAGTTGGAATGGTGACGAGCAGATGGCGATAAGCAAGTGGGATAAACTGCCCTTTAAAACGTATAAAGTGTGGCCGACTCTTGTAGATTTGTTGGTTTTTAAATTTTACCTTCGCGTGTTGTCGTTGCGGACCAGGAAATAACTCGTTTGGGTTTGACCCCACCCTCTCGGGCTGTCCCACATGAATCCGTCAAACGCCTTATTCTCATCCCGAATGAAACCAAATGAATGAGCACTTACTTACAAGCTACTTTTTTATCTTCTCATTTCGTTTCAAAGAATACATAGGCACTGTACTTTCAAACATTATCTTCTTAAATTACAGAAAGACAATTGTGTTGTTTGTTCATTTTGGAAAAGACACTCCCGACTCCATAATTACCTTACTGACCACGAGGTGACGCTGTTTTTCATTTTTAAGCCCGTTCTTAAATCCGTGAGGCCATATTCAATTTTGATTAGCGTTGCAATTATTTTACTGGTCGGCGGGATATATCCAAATAACTGGTTATGAGGTAAAGTGGTTTAACATTTGAACAAAAAAATAAACTTTTTTTAAATATGTTAAACTTAGAAAATATGACTTTGTGAGAGAAAATATACACACGATTATCTAACATATTTTAGTAATTTATTATCTAATCAATAGTCACAAAAATACCATGATAATAGCATTAAGTAAGATATGTTAGGCTTTTAAATTGAACTGGATGTGTAATGTACACACAAAGATACTTACTAAAAGAAAGTATCTTTAAATAAGATGGTTTTATAAAGAAACATGAATTGACAAGTGCAGTGTCCAGTGGTGGACATCCAAATACATGAGTGCTGTTCACTTTGTGGAGCATATATTGCTGTTCAGCTCATTGCGTCGCTCTGTTCATCTCTGAGATTTTCTCGGCCATAAATCTGGAGCTTGATGCTGTTTTTATGGCCGAAAATGCTGGATGAGGCAATCAGCGGCACCTCACATATGCTAGCGCATGAGTGAGTGCACTCACCAATGAGCCTTTTTTTCTTCTCTTTCTGATGTGGCCCACAATTAACATACAGTATGTCAACCCACTAATCAATACTTCACTTATAAAGCAACATAAAATGTTTCACAGTGCAAGTCATATAAGACAACACTACAGAGGTCTGCTATGGAAAAATCAGGGGACTTCTGGATGTTTGAGTCTTGATTTTATAGTTGTGCAATTGTTCAGTGTTAGGAAAAGAAGAAAAAAGAAATTCAACAAACAGAAGAGTCCAATTACCTCGGTTTAATTTTGGGGGATTACCACTGACCTTGAAAAACTGACAAACTAACAGATGAAGAAAAAAGACAAAAAAAACAGCACAATTTTAATTCTTACAGGTATTTTTACTGATACTGTGACTAATTCCAAACAACTATGTCATTCGGCTAACGATTTGTGATGCTGCGCAGTGATGGGAAAGAAACCCGGCAAGCACATCATAACTTGATGTCTATTTGAGTTTCTATCATCATGTTGCCATAGTTACAGCTGCTATATAGATCGGTGTCCATAAGAGCCTGGTTACTGTTTAACCTCCCCACCCACATTTGCCCAGATTAGGAAAATCAATAAGATAACAGCAGCCACGCCGGTCCGGCCTTACCTTCCACCAACACTCTTGTCACACGGCCGCCCGCCTGCGGCCAAACTTTCACATTTCGCACCTGACGCTAGGAGGAAAAAGAGAATTGAGGACACCTTGGAGGAGGAGGACATGGTCAACGTAAACACTCAAGTGGGCTCCAGTGTGGAACGGCCATTTGGTGAGTGCGCCCTTGAATTCTGCCAACTCAGCGGATTGCGTGCAAAGTCTGCTCCCATGCTTTTCTTTGGCTTTTTGGTGCTCGGGGCCGTTCGTGTCTGGCTTTTTCACACGCCGCTTATCGGGGAGGTGTGTCACTGATATGAAGCTTGTCAACCAGGCCCAGGAAGCTGCCACCCACCGGTGGCTACCATTATGGATGTTGTCATTTGAGATGATTGTGGTTATTGCTTGTGTTGCGCAATCAAATTGTTGTGGATAAGACAGCAAAAGTTTTTGTTGTTGTTTTTATTTCGTTTATGGACATGTGTGCATAAACATCCAAATACAAGAACAGATACTTTAAGATATAGGAGAAAGATCATCACAAGGTCCCACCCCCCGCCCCCCAAAAAAATGATAAACGCTGTATACAATATATAATAGGTAATGATCACTACTGAAAAAATATATACTTTGCATTTTTTCAGAATACACTCATTATTATTAGTTTTTTAAGATGACAAAACAAAAAAACATATTCACCATGAATCACTGTTGAAGCCAACATCAAACAATTCTCTTAAATAAGGACATTGAGTGGGGAATATCTTGCTTTTCCGTTGTGTCATCGTTGCTGATGCTCCCTGGTTGATGTTTGTCCATGTTACTCGTCCTTGTTTTTTTCCCCATGTTATAAGTACATTTCAATGAAAGTTCCCATTGCCATCATTTTATACGTCATCATCCACAGTGGCTGGAAAAAAATTAACAAGCCTTATAGTTAAGTAAATGTTTTTCAAGCTTTAAGTATAAAAATGAAAAGTAAAAGAAAAATAATAATGAAGAGCAGCAGCGGCAGCCAAAAGACCTTTATAAAGTTTGGCTTTGGGTCCAATGTTCATTAATGGAATCATTTGCATATACTGACGCAGGCTGCAAATAAAGTTGCTGGGCAGATGGAAGATGGGTGGAAAAAAAACAGTCGTGTGATGAAATAGTCTGTCCGCAACAGAAACGGCTCAATGCAACATCATCAGCATCTTCTGTAAGTTTGACTGTCGTCAGTCATTTCATCTATAAGTATTTCGAATCTCAGGACGTTTGCCTTCCAAATGCATTCTTTGGCAGCAGCCCACTGTAAGCTTCTTTTTGGTCCGGATTGGACAATAACATGCTTCTGTGTGCAAAACAACAACTTGCATACACTTGTGCTCCTGGGTTAATTTTAACCTACTTTAGGGTGCAATTGTAATATTATGGGGGGAAAAAGGCCATGATAATGACCAAAGATATTGAAAGTTTGTTGTTCAAAATATTGCTGTGGTCCTGCAGCATATAAGACTTAAAATATACGAATGTGAAAGAATGTGGAGAAGGTGCCACTGGGCACTAGTATCTACAAAAAAATTTTTTGGGCAGCCTTACTTTCTATTTCACCTTCTCAGAACTCTGCTCTTTCTAGTGTGACGGGTGTGTCAGTTATTGCTGTTTGTTTCCCCTTCCTTTTTGTTAAAAGGGAGTTTCTGGAGTCTGGCTTTTTGTAAAGGGTGAAAAATCATTGGGCTAAAGTTTTCGTAAAGTTCAGGCAAGGCCATGTTTCGTTTGGATGGTAGTTAGGGCAGAAGCTCGGTTGATGGCAGAGACAGAAACTTGGAGCTCAAGCTTGGTTGGCAGAACTGGGGCTAGTTGTGAAGATGCAAACTTATACGTAAATATGTGTGGCCAGTTGTTTTTCCAATAAAAAATTGAATTTGTACTGATGCATTCAAGTCAATATTAGCTTTTGATACACTGAATAATTGTAATAATAATAATAATTGTAATAATTTAAGTACATTTCAATGTTTGTCCTTTTCTACCTTTATCTACATATACACTACGTTTGTACATGATTTGAATCAGGCCTTCGACTTTCTTTATTTACACAAGTATGTGTACTTGTACTCAAATAGGTTGTGAATACTCAATCTGACCGAAAGAGAGCGACAGCGTGTGAGATTTGTGTGGGCTGAATTGCTCAACGGTCGTAAACGGCCGTGTTGTGCTGAATGTCAACACGACAACAGCCGTTCAGCAGGCCTGATGGCCACATGTCTGTTTGCCCACCAAGAACGACGACTCCTCCAGTCGGGTCAATATTTAAGAAGCCGCCACAACATCACCTTCCGACAGCTTCTGCACAGCAGCACTTGCTTGTACTGATAATAATGCTCGTACTGATAATAATACAATGATGAAGACAATGAAAATCGTTGATGGGAAAAAAAACATTCCAGATACGAGATGCATATTGTGTGTGTGTGTATGTGTGTGTGCTGACCTATCCCTGCCCCCTCTGAAACAAACAAATTACAAAAACCAAACAAAAAAATAGAATAATAGAATAGAATAAAACACTAATATACATACCGTAATTTTCGGACTATAAGTCGCGTTTTTTTTTCATAGTTTGGGTGGGGGTGCGACTTATACTCAGGAGCGATTTATATACATATATATGGTTTTTTTCACTTTTTTGGGCATTTTATGGCTGGTGCGACTTATACTCCGGTGCGACTTATAGTCCGAAAATTACGGTACATATTTATATTTAACAGTATATTTATATAATACAACATTCACAACTCAATTATTTGTTTTCGACAATCTTTTCAAGAAGTGAAAAGAAACAACTGCGATAATGTGGTTGCACAAGTGTGCACACCCATTTTTTTGGCAGATTGGGCTCTGGTTTTACCTTTACTGGTAGATAAATGCGAGTCATGTACAAAAGTAAAAAAAAAAAAGTGTATGCTGATATTTGGAAATCAAACAAACTCAATACTTTTGTCTGTACTAATCCAAATGTACAAAGCAGTAACAATTAGTCCCACTCATGAACGTGAGCTCTCCAAGCATTTGTACAGTCCAACCAAAGAGGATTAGAATGCAAAATAATCTCATGTTTTGCACAAATTGCATCCAACTGAGCAACTGCTCCTCTGGTCAAGTGCAAGTGAATTCAGCATCTCACTTGCAGCGGGCCGGTCCGCAGGGAAGCATCAGCCCGCTCACTTGACGCTTACTAATCCCAGCGTCCAATCAAATCTCATTGTGACAGGTATTAGTGGATTATTGCAGAGCGCCTCGTGGCCCAGACAAACATCCGCGTCCAGTCTCAGGCCGGAGTTTGGTCTCAGCTCATGGGCCTTCGCCCCGCAGGCCGGCTGAGCGTCGGGATGTACGGTCAAGATGGGATGCCGCGCTTCTCCGTCTCAGGTAAACACCAAAGAGATTGCATTTTTTTTGCAAGGGGGCCTTCTGGGTAGAAGACAACCAGCAGCTGCTATTTGTGCTTCTTGAAGCCCGACCGTGCAGAGAGCAAAGCTACCGCAGTAGAATGTGTCGAGAAAAGGAAAAGCAGTTAAGAAAGTTACAATTTCTAGTGAAACGAGTTGATTATGTTTCAGCTAATGAACGTGTGGCTGGATAGCGTTTAGCCACATGATGGCAGCAGCGTCTTCATTCTAAGTACTTCTTCTTCTTCTTCTTTGCTGTGCAGAAATCCATCCGAGAAGAGGGGTGGTGCATCCACTGACCCACCACACATTACTTTGGTTGGGTTTACACTACAGGAAAATCTGAATTGTGCATTACAATTTTTTTTTATGATGGCTCATGCACATTTTTTGTAACAATTCTTCCCTTTATTGTCCTCCTTACCTTATTTTATTGCTCAGGCTGATTATCAAAGAAAGTGTGGCCACTCAGTTACAGAATAGCATAAACAATAGCGATACGTGAGTAGCGTATCACAATGAGTGCATGTGCTTATCATTTGGAAATTAAATGGAAGCAGTGAGTTGTGTTTACAGTTCTGCAAAAAGAGTGCTGGGAACTCAAAAGTGCGTATTGCAAAATTACAAATTAAGTACCGAGCAGTGTTACTGCTTAGAGTTTTGCAAATTGTCAGTGGTTTTGCAATAGATATTAATAGTCAGCATAATTTTTAAGTCAGCATTGATCGTTAGATAATTTGAATGTTTTTCCAATTTAAGTCATGTGGATAAGTGTCCCAGGAGTGAATGTGAGAGACTTTCTGTAGTTGGCGTATGAGAGCCTTTAAGTAGTGTGTGAGTGATTATTATCCAAATAATTCGTATTTGGTGCAGTTGTTATGCCAAATTTACCGTCACAAATTAACAATTTGTGTGCCTGTTGTACAGTATATAATATGGCTACAGTTTGCATTAGTTGCACAGTTTATATTATGCCTAGAGCTGCAATGGTTCGGTTAAGTGACTTTTCCTTAAGCCGGCTGCGGATCGACGATCCGGAGGATCTCGGCGGGCTCGCCCGGAGAAGAGCCGCTGACACGGTCGGCCCACAGGTGGATGTGAATCCTCAGCAAAACAGTTAATGATTGCGGGAGCTTATCGCACGCTGTGATTGATTCACGTCTTATGTGGCTCTTCGTGTTTATTGACGCAATTGTTGACTTATTTAGTGCACGGAGGTGACTTTTTGACATGATGTGACACGCAGGCATTTTGACAAAAATATGGTGAGGACATTTGTTGAAATGTGACACGTCACGAGCGAGCAGAGCGGAAAAAGCAGCAATGTCTTTTCCCAAGTGCATAACTCGGTCATTTTTTTTATCGGAGCTATTTATTGTCTTGTAATATGGCGTGGTACTGGCTGGCTAAATAGGCCCTTGTGGTTTATGATTAGCCTGAAACCAAATAGATGTCACGAGTAAGAACAATCTGAGCACTGCTCTCAGGTTTGATTTCGTGACAAGCCGTATTTATCGTTATCCTTGAACGTCAAATGACAAGAAAAGACGGGTTAGGATTAGGATAATGGCTACGATAAGACTCCTTCGGGGTTTTGTTGCTAATTCATTGGTAGCACCGACTCTAACCAATTCTCGTCTTTGTCAATTAAAATGAATTTAAAAACACGTTTTAATTCACATCTTGTTATCCAAAAACAGGACGATGCTGTCAGTGCAGAAAATGCTAAACCAAAATGAATTATAAATCAACGTGTCAGTAAATTGGCAAACACGTTGATCATTACTTTTCAAAGCAGGTGTTTGAAAATGTCTAAGTTGGATTCAACAAAAAAATAATTACCAAATGTGATTTTTCATTATCATACCAACTAAGGCAGGTGTAGGAAAAAGAGTTAAGCGAGGTCGGGTTAGGGTTCTATTTGTCTTAAATTAGTGTATTTTTCAAAATGTAATTTAAATTGGAAGATTATGATGCTCTTGCAAATTTGTTTGTTTTTTGTTGCTCAAATTACGTGTCACAAGCACTGATGTGTTTTTGACCTAATCGACTTTGTCGGGTAGGCAAACAATTGATAAATCCAAAAATAAATTACTGAAGAAAAAAAATCACATTCACCACATAAAACCGTACGATAGGGACCAAGCCAGCCAGCAAATAGAGAAAATCGATGTTTAGTTGACGACCATTATATATGCATTTTTAAAAAAAAATGGAAAAAAGGGCAGTTTTAGTTTGCTGTAGTTTTTTTTTTTAAATAGCTTTAATTTGATGAAGACGAGGAAGACTCGAGGAGAACTTAAACAGACATTCTACTTGATTTAACCAAGCGTCTATTTTTCCGAATAATTGTTTTTGTGTGTGTCTCTGGGAAATGGTCCAAATGGCTCTAAGTATTTAAGATGGCCGACCCCTAGAACAAATATAATGGCGTGTAATGAAAATGAGTTTGACACACCCGCTTTAAGTGGACAGGGAATATAAAAAGTACTTTGTTTGAGTCTTTGTTACTTCAGAAATAAACGTCATCTTTTTACTTATTACTCTTTTAGACTTAACACTTACTAATAATAAATTCATAATAAGACTTATTAGTCTTATTACTATCTTGTTTGGAATTGAAGGTAAGAAAAGAGCATTCAAATTCGACATAATATGCATAATTGCTGGCGGCTCGGAAATATGATTTTATTTTCTCCCTCCCTCGGTCAGCCAGTGTGACTTGCATAAGCGTTGTTATTTGCAGATAGTTATCTGTTGACACGGTCGCTGCCACGACACTCCATGCACTCACCTATCTGCTCCATCTACTGCATGACAGCAGAGCAGCAGCCTCCTTTCTGCTGTAGCCAGCACATTGTCTGTCTTCTCTCCTCTGGCTTTGCTCTTATCAACACTCACAAACAAAACGGCTCCTTTGCTGCGTGCGGATGAAAATAAGTCCCAGGTTCCCCGTACTTCCTTTTCCTCGCTGCCGGCTCCCGTAATTTAGGTGTTAACGTGCCATGCCTGCTGCCTTAGAGATGGGACGTGTGAGAATGAAAGGCAGTCATTGAGGAGAAGCTACAAATAGGCAGCGCTTGCAACTGGAATTTGCTCAGCGGTCGGAGATTCCGATTCGGAATAGATAGACAGGACTTTGTTCACAAACTGGAGTTTGAAGTCTGAAAGGGGAGACTCGCACATGTGTTACATCAGGCCACGGTGGTTCTTTGACTTTTGGCCCTCGGGGCAGGGGTTTGGGTGACTGATTATAAGACAGTGCTTTGTGGCCCGTCGTAATTCAACATGGCAACCTTCCACTCGCCACTGCTGTGGCACGGCAAAGTGCACAACGTGCGTGACGCTCATTAGCATTCGTTTAGTTCTTGGCACGGGACTTGCGTCCTAAGCCTAACCAGTCCCCCCAAAAGGGAAAATGTTTTGCTTGAATTGCTAAGTTATGCAAATAAATCAATAAATCTGGTACATGCAGTGTAATTGTGAATGTGGCCTGGTTTGGTATGGTATGGTATGGTATGGTTTGCTATGCTATGCTATGCTATGCTATGCTATGCTATGCTATGCTATGCTATGCTATGGCATGGTATGCGTTTATTTGAACTGGGATGGTGCACAACAACACATTGAACAAAAAGTCAGGAAATATTCTTGGCGCCAGGTTATAGCATAAATGCTAATTTACACCTGCAGTCCCAATAATGAGCGGACACACTTGTAACGTCATTTCCATGAATAGCGGCCATTATGGACACAGCTGTTCAATTGAAAACGTTGCCTTAAAAATGTGTCATCAATATAGTGGTGTATTTTTCAGCCAGATGAATTATTTACTATCGATCAAGTCCTACATGTTTTTTTGGCTAGTGTCCCTTTAAAAAAAATGAGACATGGACTGAGTTGTGTCTGTATTTATGTAATTTTATCGATCAAATTAGTAAATGAAAATGAATTTTTTCCGTCGTAACGCATTGCCACGGTATCGGCTTGGGCCTTAATATCCCTCCACCTTACACTAACGATACTGTGGGACGTTAGCAATTTGAGATTGACGACATGGGAGAATTTCAAACTTGTTTGCCCTATCTGAAATCTCGTAACATTTTGTCAGTTCGTGATTAAGAAAGCTATAACAGTGCAGATTATATTTTATAGTCCTCTACAGTATATGACTTTTTCTTGAGGAGTTCACAGAAAACTCAGATGGGAGCAGCGATACAAACCTTTTAATGGCAGGCAAGATAAGATTTACTCAGGTGGTGACTCATGTACAGGAAAAGCTGATTCGACCTCCACCTCAACCCCCTCCGCTTTGAAATAATCAGCGTACTTCTTGAGCAAATAAGAGCATTGCAGAAGAACAGATCGAACATGTTGGAAGAGGCTATGACCTCTGTACACACGCAAAAACAGTTTGGCCCTGTTTTTGTGCACAGGAATCTTTAGTGACGTGCGCTGTCTCCAATTTACACCACAATCCAAAACTTGCTGCTGGTCAAACCTCCAATTGGGTGAACTTCAAAATTAAATTGATCATTCGGATAAATTAGAACTGTTGAATGGATGGAGTGAGCACTTCAGACCTCTCAAGTTCCCCACAACCAAATAATAAGTCACTTAATGACTGAAGTACCTTCTATTGCTCTTTTCACAAATTCGATTCGATTTTTGTGCGATTCGTGTGGAAACTTTAGTGCAAGCGATGCCGTTTGAAATGTGACACCAATGTCGAATCTTTTTATTCATTTAATTTTTAATTCAAGGTGGACTTTCACGTGAGTTAATCAGTGCAACCTTTCATGTGGCCACGAGCCTTGTGGCATTCTGTTGGTTTTAATCACCTCAGTTTGTGATTGGATTAGTGAGGTTGAGGGTTTGTCAAAATCCAATCATCGTACATCTCACAGTGACCATGTTTACCGTTTCGTGTTACAGGCTCAAGAAAAATACTTTTACGATGCTTCGGTTTAGCCGAGAGCACAGTTAACAAGTTCAAGCCTACGAGGAGGTTTACTGCTCGCTGAACTGCAGATCGTTGACCTGCTGCTGTGTACTGGCACTTTCTCTTCAAATACAACACTACTGTTTGCTGTTTGAGGCCACTGCGCACGAATAAAACAGGCTTGATTCACAAACTTCAGTAGACTGACTGGATAACACAATTAACTACAGGAACCACAAGACAGACATGTGGCAATGAATATTAGAAAAAAATCTAAATGTCATAACAAATGACACCATTAAAAAAACTATATTGTTTGTATTGTATAATTTATGTTGATGTGGAGTGGATTACAAGACTGTATGCTGCATTGCAACTGCAAGTTACTCCAATATAATGTTACTTGCCAAGAGGAAACCTCAATCAGTGTTCGCCAGTTAATGAGTGACTTGTAGAATATTGATTGTTTATGCATGCTGTATGTTCAGGTGAGGCCATGAGAAATGGCCAAATGACCATCTATAAAAAAAAAAATATATATATGTATATATATTTGCATTAAACAAATATATGTAAATATAATATATTAATATGATATGTACGTATATATATTTGCATAATGCGTACAATGACAAATCAGTTTACTTTTTATTTCTTCTCAGTAAATAAAAATATTGAGTGATCTTGGTCTGACATTTATGCAAATGTACATAGTTTAAAACAGTTTGATTTTTTTCACAAGACCAAACAGACAGATACTTCACGCTTCAGCTGGTGAAGGACACGGGTCAGCTTTAAAAATATTTTTTGTTTTATTCTCATTTGTAGAATTTGCAAAGAATAATGAACTCATTGCTCATGATTGATTGAGACAGGCGCTCTTGGCTTGAGTGAGTACTAACTCGTGCGATTTTTTTTTGGGGGGGGTGGTGAGGGATTGTTTTGTGCTGATCAATCACAAGCCTCTTGTGTGTCATTTCCTAACCAATGAAGTCTTAGGGCTTTCATTATGCGGGCATTAGCTCAGATTTAGTAGCTGTGGAATATGATGGACGGGTATGACCATGCCCCTCGGTCCCCCTTAGGTGGATGCTGGACTTGTATGTGCCACCCACATAAGGTAAAGTCTTTCACCTCTCATGGAGGAATTGTTGAACTATTGCTGATGACCAGAGGATGGAAGATATCAAAGTTGTGCTATCTCTTCAGAGAGAGGAGGGGGGGGGCGAAAACAGTGATTCGCAATTGAAGAGGTTAGTTAACCATCAACCAGCGGCAGCCACCCCGCCTCTTGGCTGGTTAGCGGCACGAGGGAAGGACGCCAGCTCATGTCAGTCTCCTGTCAGGTCCCCGTCAAACTCCACGGCTGGGTGGAGCCATTGGGCCAAAAGAGGGAAGGGGTGGCCGGAGGTGTTCATGGGAGGGAGGGGGGGAGAAAAAGAAGGAGCAGGGTGGTGGTGGGGGGGCGCATTAGCTTCTGGGACGAGTCTTTCCATCACACCATCAGGTAGTGGAGAATCACTTTGGCAGACATGGACATGGCAGACTACAGCGAGGCCCTGGACCCAGCGTACACCACGCTGGAGTTTGAAAACATGCATGTGCTGGCCATGGGCGCAGGTGAGCGGAACTTTCTCAAACTTTGGCCAGACTTCAGGAGTCATCTGCCTGAATTTAGCAGCTATACGGATGATATCGACTGGCTTCAGATCACCAGCTCTTGTTAAATGCTCCGCTACCCAAGTTCATAATCATTACTTCTTTTCTTTTTTTTTTACCACTTGCTTTTTATACTTTAAGTGCATCCACCTTATTCAAACATGCACTCCCCCATGACGGCTGGCTGTCATCCTGACTGTGCAGAAGCTTTTTCCCAGGAGTTCTTTTTCATGCCTGGTCTGCTCACCTCCTTCAATCAATAGAGGTGTCGCGGTATGGTGTGATTGATTGAGCCGGTCGGGAGATTGCAGGAAAGCTGTCGCCACTCATCAGATTGAACCCAACATACATTCATAATGCTTTGTAGAAACTTGCAGTGGGAAGCTACCAAGTACAAGTACCTCATTACTGTCAATATTTTTTTTCAGATATCCGTACTTGACTTGAGCACTTTTACAACCAGATTTCTGAACTTCCAATGACACGTAGCGATAATGTCAACTGAGGTTATGATCTTGAATTTTGGGGTCATGGCGGAGCATTAGGCTTAATAGCAATAGATTGGGAGAAGCAGGATTTTCCCCATCTGTAGCCTTGAAGAGAATTATTTGATGTTGTCTGCTACGACAATTTGTTGCAAATACATTTACGTCTTGTGGAAGCCTAAAAAGCACCGCTTTCTACTGTTAAAAATGTGGTCATCTGATCTGAGAAAATAACACATAGGTCTGTTTTTCACTTATCAATCTTACTTTTTTCTTTCTGTTTGTCACTTCACATTGCGTGCAAAGATATGTGCACACGTTGCTTTGATAAGTCAAGGAATGCTTAGCTGCTAGCGTTTCTTAGCATTTCTTCAATTGGCAACAAGCAGCATAGTACATGCCCCCCCCCCCCCCCACACACACACACATATCTGTACTCCTACGCAAAGTGTGTTATATCAAGTTATCAAACGGCTATTGTTGGCGGTATTTGTGATCGTTTACTTTTTTACCCTTGCATGTTTCAGTCTTCACTGTTTGGCTTTGAATCAATACCTTTACTTTACCCGAGTCTTTTTTTATTTGAACAAGTATCTGTACCTGTACTTAAAAACAGTGTGAATACTTTGGCCACCTCGACACTTGTGTGAGCTACTCAAGGAGGTCTCTTGATGGTTTTGATCATCCATTTATGAGCACTGTCTTTGCTCCCTTCAATCCTATAGGTGTGCAAAATTTTGACATGTTACCAAGTAGGTACCTCCATGGGGATTACCGAGCCTAATAGGGACGTTAAATACAGTTGGGAAAATCTAACAAAAGCAAGTGATTAATTGAGGGTGGGTGGAGCAGTGAAGGAACTGTAATGTCCTTGTGTGCAAGAAAAGCTGTCTGACCACACAATATACATTACAATCCTGAAATTAATACTCATTTTGGAATATTTCCTTAAATGCCCTTCCTTAATTTTCTTGAGTCAGTTATGGGAAACATTTGGGAAATGTACCCGAAACCTTCAATGTGTATGAACTTGAACGTGACCCCGTGTTTGCGCAGATTCCTCGCCAGCTGAGAGCACCAACATGAGCACCACTGGCCACCTGACGGCGGGCAGCCTGTGCGCCATCTGCGGGGACAGAGCCACGGGCAAGCACTACGGCGCATCCAGCTGCGACGGCTGCAAGGGCTTCTTTCGGCGCAGCGTTCGCAAAAACCACATGTACTCGTGCAGGTGGGATTCAAAGAAGAGCAGAATATGCGTTTGTGACTGAATGACAGCACGAAATATGTCCCGTACAGGTTCAACAGACAATGTATTGTGGACAAAGACAAGAGAAATCAGTGCAGATATTGCAGACTGAAGAAATGCTTCAGGGCTGGCATGAAGAAAGAAGGTACGAGACTGAAATGTCGACTTGCGCTTCCCTCACTCAAGTGACAGCGCTGGTGCTCGGGTGTGTCGCAACGCCTAAAGAGGAGTTGTTTGTTAATGATCACTCCGCGGGGTGATGAATTCTCTGAGTGGCTTATGCTGAGCAAACACCTCTGAGCAATAATAGCCATATACTGATAAACTTGACAGCCTTGTAAGTCTTATTTTTCTTTACAAATGACTCAGCAGCCTTTCTTTGAGGGACAGACACTTTAAATTTTACTGCCTTTTGGGCTTTTTGGTCCTTAATACTACCACTAGCCAATGGTTATTATGAAAACCATCAATACTACTTAAACACACACACATGCACGCACGTACACGCACGCACACACACTTAAAAGACACATCTGTGTATTTACAACTTCAGCAAGTGTCAGTCAATATTTATCTAAAAAATATGATCAAAATACATCATACTTACCATGAATGTAAATGTGACCAACCAGTCAGTGAAGGGTGCTGACATCATCAAGAGAGACCGATGTGAAATTGTGATTTCTCAATTTATTGGAATCATGAATGATCAGAATAGCTGATTAGTTTAATAATCAATACGTTAATTGTTGCACCTCTACAAAACATGTCAAACGTGTATTTTGGTCTTTTCTTGGGAGGGGCTGGAACGGATTTATTGCATTTCTATTCATTTCAATTGGGAGAGGTTATTTGAATTAAACCATCTCGCTTTTCTCCTCACCACTGTATCAGAACGTCGGTTGTAAATGTAGATCAATGCTTCTTATGTTTTTTTTGGCCTGACTGATTTCAGCACGCATCTAACACGTAGTATGAATGTGTGCAGCCGTGCAGAACGAAAGAGACCGAATCAGCACCAGAAGATCCAGCTACGAAGACAGCAGTTTACCATCCATCAATGCACTGATCCAAGCAGACGTGCTGTCAAGACAGGTACAAGTCTGCTTTTACGACGGACCCTCATTAGTGACCACTAATGACCGAGTCCTGTAACCGCGCCTCATTCAGATTAGCTCCCCTGCGCCCATCCTGAACGGCGACATCCGCACCAAAAAGATCGCCACCATCACGGACGTGTGCGAGTCCATGAAACAGCAGCTGCTCGTTCTGGTGGAGTGGGCCAAGTACATCCCGGCCTTCTGTGACCTGCCCCTGGATGACCAGGTAAGACTCAGACACAGTGTACATAGTTGTATAGACACTCTGGTCACTCATCAACCAGCTTACTGCTACGACAACATCCATCCACAAGACACATGTCTACACAAATAAGTTCTCTCCAAACATGCGCTGAACGAAATCAAGCTAAATGATTAAAACCTGCAGGGCTGGAGAAGGGTTTTCTCATGGCCTATAAGCGTACACGCTCCATGCAGAGTGGTTAATGTATTTTAATCCTCAGTTACAATATGATGAGCCGGTTTTAAAGTTATATCCCTCCTTAGAGAAAAAGTGCTGAATCATTAACAGTGTGATCACCAGCTCTTGGTCACTCATTTGCTGATGTTATATTCGGAAGGGATTTGTTTTCCTTGCAGCCCCTAAAGGATAGAACTATGGAGCACCAAAAACAACATGGAGATTTTTCAAATTTATTCCTTCCTTCCTTCCTTCCTTCCTTCCTTCCTTCCTTCGTTCGTTCGTTCGTTCGTTCGTTCGTTCGTTCATTCATTCATTCATTCATTCATTCATTCATTCATTCATCCATCCATTCATTCATTCATTCATTTATTTATAGATTTATTTGTTTGTTTGTTTGTTTGTTTATTTAGGTATTTATTTATTTATTTATTTATTTATTATTATTATTATTTATCTCCAAAATATAGATACACAAAATACTAATGAATGATTTTCTCAATCCTAGACTGCTCGGGCTTTTAAGATCAATCAGGCTAATCTTGTCAAATCAAGTTTTGGGGAACGTGGAAAAACGTGTCAACACCACAGGATCTAACCATTACCATAGCAGCAGATCTTTTGAAGTAAAAATAGCATCACTATTGCAGGTGGCGTTGCTTCGAGCTCATGCTGGAGAACATCTGTTGCTCGGTGCTGCAAAGAGGTCCATGCTCTACAAAGATATTATCTTATTAGGTAAAAGCAGCACCTCAATGACATTTTTGTCTGTCATGCTTCTTGTTACAGTCCTGTAATCGGTGACCTTATATGATGTTCTTGTGGCCATAGTAAGAGTTGATTGCGTTGCAGGAAATGATCACATCATTCCCAGGAACTGCCCAGAGTTGGAGGTGGGCCGGGTTGCTGTAAGGATCCTGGATGAACTGGTGCTTCCCTTCCAGGAGCTTCAAATAGACGATAACGAATACGCCTGCTTGAAGGCCATTGTTTTCTTTGATCCAGGTACTATAGGCCACTTTACAGGGACTATAACCACGTTTGAATTTCCACCATGTCTATTTTGGAATCTGTTGAAATGTAAATTAGGCTGGTGTTTGACCTCACAGAACATCTTTTTTTTAAAATGACACCTCAAATTCCCTGCTAAAGACATGACTTGTGTTTTCCACAGATGCAAAAGGTCTGAGTGACCCCGGAAAGATCAAACGGATGCGATACCAAGTCCAGGTCAGCCTGGAGGACTACATCAACGACCGGCAATACGACTGTCGGGGACGTTTTGGGGAACTGCTACTCCTGCTGCCTACCCTGCAGAGCATCACCTGGCAAATGATTGAACAAATCCAGTTCGTCAAACTTTTCGGCATGGCCAAGATTGACAATCTTCTACAGGAGATGCTTCTCGGAGGTGAGTTGAAGTTATGGATTTCATAGTGGCTTGTCTCAGCCATTTATGATGTGTGCTTTTGTCTTCCAGGCTCGGCCAATGAAGCGCCACATGCACCTCATTCTCTCCACCCTCACCTGGTTCAAGAGCACCTCAGCAGTAACGTCATCGTGGCCGGCAACATGCCGACACCCATCCATAACGGACAAATCTGTACGTACAGAAAAACGAAATGAAACAGAAATTAGAGAGGAGCAAAGCAAACAAACAAAGCAGCATGAGTTTTGAAAATAAGATGATGGGTTCTGCAGAAATTGAGTTTGATTTTTTTTTGCTGACAAGTTTGAGTTGAAAAAATTTTCACCATTAAGTTCATGCAGCCCAAAATTCTGGGGACTTCTCCAAGTGGACCTGGCAAAATTACCCTTAACAGTCGATTCAAACAGAGCAAACAGAATAATTATTTAAGAGAAGAGCAGTGCGGGCAGTAGAATAGAATGTGTACATTAGTCATTGTTTTTTCCTTGAATTTATTTGTGAGGGACATTTAATGTGTTCTTTCCATATTTTATTTTGGAAAGGTCCACAAGGATGGCCGCCACTTTTCACATTGCAAATTAGACCAAACAGCATAGTTTGACACTACAGTTCTCTGGCAGATGGATTTTAATTAATGCATTGCAGTTGAATGCATTTCAGGTTTTTCCCCTCCCAACCAGCCTCCCCACATTTGTCGCTGAAAAGGCTCGGCAGAATAATCCTTTAAATTCTTCATGCAAACTAATCTGGCTTACTTTGTCAAAGAAAACTTCTGTTATTCTTTCTTAACGTGTTTAATGCGCTGAGAAATTTCACAAAAGTGCTTGTTCTTTATCTGAAAATGGTGTTATCTTGAGACAAGCTTGACCGCAGGGGAGTAAATATAGAAAGAGCTTTTTATGCTGAGTCCTCGCTTTCTCACTCACTCACTCACTCACTCACTCACTCACTCACTCACTCACTCACTCACTCACTCACTCACTCACTCACTCACTCACTCACTCACTCACTCACTCACTCACTCACTGTCTTTTTAACTGGTTCTTGTTGCTTTGTGTTCTGCTCGCCAGCCACTCCGGAAACCCCAATACCGTCTCCGCCTACAGCGTCCAGCTCAGAACATTACAAAATAGCTCAAGGGGTCATAGCAACTGTCCCCAAGCAGCCGACCTCCATCCCTCAGCCGACCATTACCAAGCAAGAGGCCATCTAATGACTCTTTACTTGAACGGTTGATACTTTTTTTTGGTGTTTGTGTACTTTTCCAAATAAACAGCTTTGAAGCTGCCCAGTTGAGAGAAACATAAAGTAACTAAAGTGCCTTGAAAGTAATTACACGGTTGTATTTTGAGTCTACTTCAACTGCGGTTAAATATCAGGAAAAAAAAAAAGAAGAGTTTTATGTATGATTGTTTTTGGTTTTTTTGTGTAAATACAATGTTTCTGGCTTTCTTTTTTTGGGCATGTCCTCAGTGTGTGCCGAAAAAGCTCATGGTCGACATGGCGTCGGGACCATGTCAGTATTTTATGAATGTTACAGGGCTTTGCATTCTCTTTTGTGTTTTATTTGTGTTTTTATATTTTGAGTTCTTCTGTGATAAAGAAAAAAAAATGCTGTCAAGTCACAAATGTATTTTATCCAAACTAAAGGAAAAAAAATATGTAAGAGATTGCTTATTTCGCTGCCCAGACAAAACTACAGACATCTGTTTGATTGACTAGAAAGACATAAAGCATTCAAAACTACTTTCACAGGTACACTGTACAAGTTCTCCAGTTTTATTTTAGCTGCGTATACTTTGTGTTAAATACTTTTATGTCATGTTTGAACCGATAATAAAGTCAAGTGTGCCTTGTACCCTGTACTGCCTTAAAAGCGAGCAAATGTGTTGCCGTACAATGTGAAGATGAACTAATAAATCAAGGTCTATTTTTACATTGCATTTGTTTCAAGCTGTATGTCATTTACAGTACATGCTCAACAAAGAGTATGCAGAAATGAAAGAGACTAAGATTTTTTTTATGATGGTGCAACGTGGCAATGCTATGTGGTCACTGATAACATGTTTCTTTGGACTGATAAACAGCCATAAAATCATTGCAAAGGAGAAGCGATGGGGGGTGTCCACCACAAAGATCTCAGTGATTTAATTGTTCATTAACTTATATCTTGCATATAAATTCATTCACATATGGACAATTGCAGTATTCAAAAGCAACTATGATGAAAGTTAGTTAACAAATTTGAAAATGCATGTTTGTGGCTTCTGGTTATGTTCATTACTGAAGGTGCATTTGTTTGGACAAATATAATGAGAACAACTATAGCTCAAATGTTTGAGTGACTTAAGTAAGTCACTTAAGTTCTTCCATTTATAGCAATATTGATATGTACAATCAAAAATTGCGCTTTTAAGCGTTTCATGTTATCTTTTGTGTCTGTAAATGATAACTAGTTGGAAAAAATAAGGAGGTTTATTTTTATCATAGCTCTGATTTAGGGGTTTTACTTACGCGAGCCCTCAGAGCAATGCAAATTCCGCCATCTAGAGTATGAACCTTCTCGCTGAAAAATTACCTCAGCCAGACGAAATGACATTTGAATTTTTTTTTTTTTATAAACCTAAACCGTCCAAATTGCTTGGTGCAAAACTGTAATTAACCGACCACGACAAAAACAACAGTGCACTTGTGGACATTGGAATAAATAAGT
Organism: Syngnathus acus; assembly: GCF_901709675.1. NCBI lineage: Eukaryota > Metazoa > Chordata > Actinopteri > Syngnathiformes > Syngnathidae > Syngnathus > Syngnathus acus. Next base: position 17,116,170 of record NC_051088.1, on the reverse strand, counting down.
TAAAAATTTGGATTTTCGTTTCTGGTTTTACTTTGAGTAGGTCCATTTTTTTGGGGGGGGCAATATGTTTTTATTTTCATTTTCAAAAACGGGGCTAGAAGGAAAACGTCTGCGTCCAATGCATTGGTCAAACGCAGTCAAAACAAATAGCTCCTGTCGTGTGTCATGTGACGCCCAACTAGCCAATGAGAGGCCGTCATTTTCATATCCGGAAATAATTAAAGGTGCATCTAAAAGCTTGTTCGTGATTTTTTGCCACTATTGCAATCGTCATGACGGATGTTGAAGGCGAGTGTTTACATCGATTGAGTCCCATACTAATTATTATATAAATGCCTCTTTAAGTTGATCCCTTTTGTCTGATATGAGCTTTGTCGCATCGTCCATATTTCCAGGGTCATGCTAAATCAAATTAGCCATGCAGTCGGGGACGAGTGATGCTTTCAACCTGCACTGACCCGATCGACTCTCAACAAACGTGAGTAAGATCTTATGTGGTCTTTTTTTTTTGTTCAAAAACTGCTGTGTGAACGTGTGGTGCTTTCCACTTAAATAGCTTCATTCTAGTCAGTCCATGGCTGAGTCTGCCGCTCTCAAGTCCGGTCCAGTCAGCCCGTCAGAACACAGCTGGTTCCCGAGACCCCCACCACCAATTTACACCTGCACCCTGAGCCCCGAGCTGGTGGCTAAGGCACGGGAGGAGCTTCAAGAGAAACCAGAATGGCGCCTACGGGATGTGCAAGCTCTACGAGATATGATACTAAAGGTATTTTCTGCTTGTGTTCAGCCATTTTAGCTTTATTTAGAATTGCAAATTGTCCTTATGTGTTGATTACCTATGCATTTTCTCAATGCACTGCAGGCTAAATTGTGGTGGTTCATAATTCATGTGTGTGTATGTTTTTGCAAGCTAATTTATTTAATTTTTGTCTAAGAGTTGCATTTGTTGTGTGGTTTTCTACCTGGAATGTGTAGGAGCAGCCCAATCTCAGGACGAGGCTGGACGACTCCTTCCTCCTGCGCTTCCTGCGGGCAAGGAAGTTTGACTACGACCGAGCCCTGCAGCTCTTGCTCAATTACCACGCAGGGCGGAAGGCTTGGCCCGAAGTTTTCCAGGACCTGAAGCCGTCTACGGTGAAGCACGTGCTGGATTTGGGCTTTCTCACGGTCCTGCCTCGACCGGACCCGAATGGGAGATACATCCTCTGTCTCCGGCCAGGTTGGTATCCTGCGTTAAGAAGGCACACTTTAACCACTTTGATAACCTAAGCAGAAGCAATCGGCATAAAATTTGTGGTCGTTTTAACCAAGATTATGCTTAATTTCATATTATCATAGACTAACTGTAACTTTGTATTGCGTCTTGTCATACAGGAAAATGGAAATCAGACGATTACCCGTTTGTTGACAATGTGAGGGCCATGTATCTGACACTGGAGAAGCTAATCCAGCCGGAGGAAACACAAGTCAACGGTATCGTAATCTTGGCCGATTACACCGGAGTCGGTATGTCGCAGGCTTCCAATCCGGGTCCTTTCCTTGCCAAAAAGGTCGTGAGCATTCTTCAGGTAAAAAGGAGTTTTAAATACATGTTGATTGAATTGATGAAAAATTGGAGCAAAAAATAAAAGAGCTGCATATTTACCACAACCACATTGTCTGAGCTTGCTCTGAAAACAGTTTTGTCATTTACAGGACGGTTTCCCAATCCGAATCAAGGCTGTTAACATCATTAACGAGCCTCGCATTTTCAAAGGCATCTTTGCCGTAATTAAACCATTCCTGAAGGAGAAGATGGCAGAGAGGGTAACTAGTCTCTTTGAAACTCTCACACCAGACATTGTTGGTCCCAAAGTAGTCGTTTCTACAAAGCATGTTGCGTTATTACCACAGTGATTCCCAAACTCCTGTGCTTGGGGAGATTATCAGGTGTGCAGCAGGAAACGATTAATCGTCACCTAATTGGTCTAAAAATGATTTTTGTTTAAAAAAATATATATATATCGCTTGTTGTCAGCGCCATTTAGCCACTGAGTGGTGTTTTCTGTTTTCCTTGCAGTACTTACTCCACAGCTCTGACCTGCGCTCCCTGCACCGGAACATCCCACGGTCTGTCCTGCCCGAGGAGTACGGCGGCACGGCTGTGCATCTGGACATGCGCGCGTGGTCCAGACTGCTGCTGGACTCTGAGGAGGACTTCATTGTTGAGTTCTGCCAGCCGGATCCACTGGAGGGCGCCGTGCCACCGGAGTCCTTGCTGTTCCGAGGTGACGAAGCTGGGGGGCCTGAGGATGACGCATTCAGGGGGCTGCGCTCGCAACTTTATTCGTGTTACTAACAAACATTGGCAGAATGATGATTGGTTGGGCAAGTTGCTTATGACTTTTTTTGTCTACTAACCATCCAGTTTGTGTATCCTCGCTTGGGTTGTGAGTGAGCTGGAGCCTATCCCAGCTAATTTGGACACCACAGGCACTATTTGGAGTTGGATGGTCAGTGTTGTGTAGTTGGCACTCGGCTCAGTCGGCCCGTCACCAGCTGCAGGCGGCGCGTGACGCCAGTGTGGCAAAATATGCATTCATGATTTGCCGCAACTGATTGCAGCTTTGTGTATTTTTTTGTTGTTGTAATAATGGGAGTTTTTCCAAGTCATAGCATAAACAGTGCTCAGTCTGTCTCGAGGCTCATACTCCCACATTGAAGCTGTTTAAAAAAAAAAAAAGAAAAGATTAGTGTGAAGGCTTAATTCCAGTGTTGTCCCATCATCTCCTTTGGCTATTCTTGAACTTATAATCAACTAATAGTATACAGTACTATAAAGCAAAGCCATATTCAGATGGATTCTCTTCAAGAGGATTTAGTGTAGTTCAGGGCTCCCCAACCACCGGTTGGCGGGCCACTTGCCACCGGGCCGCACAGAGAGTGATGGACAACATCGACGTCACCGTTTTAACCTGTATGCCTTTTTATTTATTCTTTTTAGCAGAATGATCACACAAGTCAATCACATAGTGATTGAACATCCAGCGCCAAACTTCACTAAAGAATTGTGCTCGTATGTCATTAGAGCAATATGTTTTGTGAATAGTACGTTAAGACGAAGCAAACTGCTGGTGCTAATGAAGAGCATTTAAAGGTGCTATTAGCGTCCGCGGTTCATTTTTTGTGGATTCCGCCCCCAGTTGTGACTTTGCCAAATATCATGAAGGAACAGTGCCATAATGCTGCATCTGCTTTTTACAGTGCTTTCTTATTGTTTACTTGAGCAATAGCTTTGCTTTTATATTTTGTGCATGTCTGTTGCTGTCATTGATTGCATAGCAGAATTTAACAGTAAAGTCAAATTGAAACGATGAAGCTTGTGTATTTTTTGGATTACAAGTTTGCTACAAAACGAGTTACCAAAACAAATTTATCACTCCAAGGCAATCAAACATAAACTATAGGGGCAAATGTTGGTGTGAAGTTAATGAAAGCTTGATGTTTACATCATACCATGCCTTGACATATGACTTCAATTTGTTCTGCAACCACGCTAACACTCAATTCACCTTTCCCAAATGATGTGAATGGAAATGCCAGGAGAAATAGTACTATATCTTGTAATTTATCAAAACATGTCAAATAAATATTTATCAGTTTGTCACACTTTTTGCTTCATTTTGATAGCCGCTTGATGGTGCTGCTCCCGGTGTGCGTTTATTCGCCACATGAGGGCAGTATAAGAACACAATTGAACAACATGGTCTCTGAGATGTGGCGGTCCACAATTCTTCATCAGAGAAATTAGGGAAAAGCAATGTAAAACAACAATAAAGTCAGCCAAACAATGGCTCGTATCTCAGGTAAACTCCTGAGTCACGCCACTCTTATCTCAAGACACCACAATCACTAATGTACCTGCACAGTTTTGCAGTCTGTCCACAGATACTGTAATGTTCCTTTCTCAAGATAATAGCAAAGGAAAAACCTGAAAAAAGATCTATGAGAAAATGGATGCTCATCAGTGCAGGCAGTGTAAATGTCTGGATGAAAATAGAGCGGGCGTGTGAGCCCGCAGGTCTCTTTTGGCCAGTTGTAACAGAAACATTAACACAGGCCTCGATTCTTTTATGCTCCTCTGTGGCCTTGCGCGTATGGATTTGACTGCATTTTATCTCCACACGCTCCACTCTTTGATGGTTCTGTGATGTTCTTTTTTTCCAATGACCCATTTTTCCTATTCAGTTTCAAATGTCACCACAAAAGATTCAAGGTATTTTTGTCCACCAGGTGTTTTATTCCTGGGACAGAAACAACAAATAATATATTTGGTCATTTCACAGGTTGAGCTTTACTTGACTTTATTAAACAATCCTGTGTTTGGGAGAGACAAAAGCCTTTAGAAAGTGGAGAAGGTGGAAAGTGCAATCTTTGCTGCAGATCAGATTGTTTCCCTCATTAAATGCAACATATTATGGAAAATGTGCTGTCCGTTGCGGTATCTGTGACATTTGCACGAGAAACATTTTTTTCCTTTCCTTGTGCTCATACATACTTTAATATCATAAATCGTTGAATAATATTTGAACAGTTCAATCTTTTTTTATTGAGACAAAAAAAAGAGAGAAAACCACTTAAAGCCGTCATCAAATCGATAATTGTTTTTCAGTCCGACTCCTGGCTGAGCAAGAAATCCCCTGCTCGCGTGGGCACACTGGGGTTCCAGTACCCCCAGTTTGAAAACCACTCCGATTACCAGCCAATTTTCCTATTCGGAGATACCCGAGGAAGAACCCTCATCAGGTGGGTGTCTGCTTGCTGCTTTGATGGACACTAAACAAAGCTGAGGTTATCCATAAGCCACCCCCAACTCCTCATAAAAAAAAAAAAAAAAGATTTCTGTGTCAGTGTTAAGCGGGGGAGACTCCAGCCCACGGGGGAGTGGGAGTGGGAGCGGGAGCCTCCACTGTGGTTGTCTCTTAGTCGCTCTCGACTCGACTAACTCCATTTTGGAACAACAGCTGTTGGATGAAGACAAGACAAGACAAGCAGCTTTTCACAAGCTCTTGTTTGCCTGCCGAACGCTGTTTGCTCGTCATTAACGCCACCGTGCAGCTTTGTCCCATTTTGTTTTGTTTCATTGTTTGTTTTTTTCCAAATATATTTCCCCCATTTTTTTGCTTCCGAGTGGCAGGAAACTTAAGCGTGAATCCATGGTGTTAAATGTCCATTGTAACAAGTGGATAAGAGGAGGCGAGCGGATCAAGGTTAGTGACGCTCTTGTTTGGTTGTCGCGTCCAGGGCGTAATTTAATCTCTTTTTTTCGGGGGGCTGCTAATGATTTTCAAATGTCTCATTTCGAGGTGAATTTGTCAACCGCGGTATGTAGTCACGAAGCGGCGGCGAGAAGATCATCCGAAATGTACACCTTCCCTTCTTCCTTCGTCTTTGTCCTCACATTTTCCACCTTCGCCTGTTTATGTCACAATGTTAAATGACATTAGAATTGCTGAATCCTGCTCTTATTGTGCACTCGCATTCTTGCTAGCTTGCTTGTTAGCCTCTGCGTTGTCACTGGTTCGCGCAGATCTCCTCCACACTAAAACATTGCATCTTTTCATGTTGATGTTGCCCTTGACGCCTTTGCACGCAGCATCATGCCTGCTGAATTTGAAAAATGCACGCTTGGCAACTATAACCGGGGCCAGTCGCTTTTTGGGAAGCACCCACCAGGGACCCCCGCTTTGCTCGAGTGTTGCTGGGCAAGTGCCAGCATCACCCGGCATGTACGACAAACACTTCATGGCTTCTTGCCTGCCGAGCTGACCCCCCCTACCCCCCACTCCACCGTTGCATGCATGGCGAAGAAACATCCCTCCAGAATGAGGGAGAAATGTGATCACAAGTTAACCTAAGCGACGTGTTACGTCTTTGTTCGGAAAATACTTTTGACGTTTTGGCAAGTCTTGGCTTGGAGAAACTGTTGCACATCGATCGTGTGTGGGATTTTTTCTTCTTCAAGGCAAGTTACCTGCACGATGCCAATTTGGATTCGGCACTAATGGCAATGCAGCTGAAAAGGTGACACCAAGGACATCACGTGGTAAATGTGTTGCTTAAAAAAATGGAAACGTGATTTTTTTTTTTAAATGCATGAAATGTGTATATCCCTTCTCTTGAAAATGATAACAGCCTTGGGTAAAGAGAATCATATAAAACACTCGAGTCAATTATACGAGGAAAAAAACCTGCTGTCACACAGTCACACGCAAAAATCATTAGTAGCCTGTTGACCTTCAACAGAATCGTGTATAGCCACCTTCCTGGCTTATTTTACTGAACATGAGACAAGGCTCGCAGAGGAAAATGTGTTTGTTAGATGTATTGGTGTGTTGAGTAAGTGGAAGTATGGAAGGCATATCTGTTGCTACCCAATACTGAGAACTATTTCACAATTTGCCTGGAATCTTGTCGAGCCCATCTATTGGGGGATAGGGATTAAGCCCTTCTGAAAATCAACCCTTTTGGAGTTTGTAAACGTTTAGCTGGAGGCAAAAAGATCCAGCATGCTTGCTTGAAAATGCTGGTTAGCATATTTCATCAGTGTTTACATGCAACAAATGGTAATTTACGTGAATATGTGAGTAAACTCGCTCTCAAAGAGTGATGACTTTTCAGCGACAGAGACAGATAAGAAGGATGTACCAAGCACCTCACAAAATCAAAACTGGCATGAGTTTTTGTTTTTGCTTTTTTAGCAACCAAACCACAAGATAGTAGCAGTGTTTTCTACTGCCTTTGTTTCTTGAAACATAATATTATTGGCATAACCTTAGAATATTAAAAAGCCCGTGACTGCCTGATTTCAAGTCAGGGCAAGATATGGAGCAGAAGTGGTTTCATGGAGTCTAAGGGTTAAAGTGTCACGTGATAGGTGACTGAGTTCACTTTTGCAAAAAACAACCTCATGGTTTAATACTTAGATTATCATATTTCATGGATGTATTTTACAATGCACAATGTAGAGTAAGGTCAAGTCACGATGTAAGGAGTTAAAGTTCATGGTCAGGACTCAGCTGAAGTGGACTCCTTTTATGTTGTGCTGAAGACGAGACTTACTCCAGAGATGCTGATCTTCGGTCTTCTGTGTCGCAGCAATCAACACCTGACATGATCAGAAGAGGCCATGCAATTACTTGAATTTCAATCGTGATGATGGCTACCATGACTGTTGACTTCTCAGTTGTAGCTACAGCATGTTCACCGTTAGCATTGCATCAGCGTGTCTCCCTAACAGCAGTAGTACGAGCAGAGGGCTGAGGCCTATTTTTCAACGACTGCCTCTGTGTAATCATGGTGTTAATGGGCCCATATTTTGAGCAAGGGGGGGGGGGATTCGTTGGTTGAACAGCTCTGACCTCCATCTGCATTCTTTGCCCCACGCACTGAGGGCGTAAGCTCTTCTGTTTTTAGCAGCCGGACTCGCCCGTGAAGAGGCGAGAGCGAGAGGCCGAGCGTACTCGAGCTGTCCGATTACACAAGTCACTGACACACTCGGCTCGGAACTCGTATGTTCATTTTCTATTATTCATGAAGAATGCGTTTCATTCACGCATGCTTCAGGACATCATATGCGAGATTTGCTCAAGGCTGTCCTCGATCGCATTCGGATGGAGAAATGCGTAGGATGAACCACGTTCCATTTTAATGGGAAGAAACTAGCAGTGAAAGTCAATTCTCGCAGAAATCCGTTGTAATTTTGGAGGAATCAAGATAATTTTTTTGCTAACTCATTCATTTTATAAGCATGAAGTTACATATATCTTTTGAAAAGTCAATATTTTGAGATTAGCTCCGTTTTGTGGTTGTCTTATTTTTTATTTTTCAGTGAGAATTGCCTGATCAAAAAATAGCGCCTCGGTGATGGGAAATAGAGATTTTTCTAGGCAAGTGATCATTTGAAAATGTAAACACTGACCGATATTTATACAAATTGTGTTGCATATATATGTTTGTGTTACCTAATTGTGAGAATTCATTCATAGCACTGTAAAGTCCATCAGAAAATTGGCAATGTTGACCATTGTTTTCTAAAGTAAAAAAAAAGTAGATGTCTGCAAAAGTCTTACTTGTCTGTACTTTGGTGGATGTTGAGATTTCTGTGTTATACAAGGGCTCTCTTAGCAAATCATTATCAAAATCCATTGATTAGTTTAATTAATCTGCCCCTCTAGCCATCATCAATGTGGCACATTTTTAATTTGCCCACCCAAACCTTTTGGGAATGTTAATGAAAGTATGTACAATGGAAAACTTTATCCGGGTGACCCCAAAATCTCGGACAGTTGGGCATATTTCTTTCAATTTAGTGCGGCCTTCGTTCTTGTAATATTGTTTGAGACCAGCTCACGATGAAGACGTCAATTAATGAGGCAGATGAGGAGAAAAATAACTGGATGAAGAGCTCAGGCTCATTTGGCATCACACCAACTCTGTTTTGAAATCTTGACCCCAGTTTAGAGCAGGGTTAGTTTGTAAAAGCGTCATGCAGGACTTTTTGCTTCGGATGAAAAAAATACATTGCGTATTGATGGATGTTTGATCCGTTTGCCCCTACAGAAGCTCAAATTAAAGATGTGACATTCCTTTGGGGACTTAAAGCAATTGAATCGCAAGGCGGCTGTGGCTAAGCTGATAAAGTAGGTCGTCGGCTAACGGTATTTGCAGGTCGATCCACTCGCTCGCCTGCTTCTCTTGCACACGTGTCCTTGGGCAAAAACACTCAACCTCAAATTGATCCCGATTGTTATTCTAACACACGTCTTGGAGTGAGTGTGAGAGAGACTCTGAGATAAATGAAAAGTGTCATTTCCGTCCTCACAATTTCATATTTTTTTCACAAATCGATTCTGTGGGTCTGTTTTTTTTTTTTCTTCTCTCAAATATTCAAGGCTATACTAGACTGCCCCTGAATGGTCATAAAATACAGCTCGAGCAAATTTTTCACCCAAGTGCTGATGGCACTGAGAAATCTACTGTGAAGTATTGGGGCCTGGACTCGCTCCTCTAATTCCCATTCATCACTTCAGCGAAGAACTTCCGAGTGGATTTGTCATTTTCGCGGTAGTTTCTGTAATTTTTGATAAATTGTACGATTAAACTTGCGTGTTCATGCGTCACACTTGAGGGTGGGTAAAATCATTCGGACATGTGCAGATTGACGAAATATACTGGAAGTAGAAGAAGAAACTGCCGTAACTTCCGTGTGAACAAAACACTTTCTCCACGTTAGCTATATTTCACGAATTTTTCCCGTTTGCGCAGTTATAGCGAGTTAACACTTCCTATTGGAGCTGTAAAAAATCTCTTTGACTTTGGCTCACTGCTCCTACTAGTTGAATTAACTGATAAATTAACTTAAAAAGGCGTGATGGAAATTCCGTTGTACGCTAGTTAACACAATCACAGAGTAATTGGCTAAGGAATTGACGTGCAGGAAATACTTTTTTGATTGTGTTAGGTTTCTCATTTCCATGGGTGGATTTATTATTGCCACCAAGTTTAAAAACACAACTTGGACAAGTTGTTGTGATCTTGTGCGTCTTTTTTTTCTTTCAGCGATATGGCCGTCAAGCTAATGCAGTGTGCTGTTCTCTCTTCCAAACACATTAGCATACATTTCACACACAGGGTCTGGAAGTTGAATAAACACAGCTTTCCATTTATTTGTTGAGAAGGTTTTTTAATCAAAGCGTATTATGCTAATGGCTTTCAGCCATGGGGACAGATCTGGGAATCAAGTCGACGTGTCCATTTTTTGGCCTCCCGAGTTCAGTCTGCGAGAATTAGATGAGGCCACACGGGCTGAAAAGAAAAACAATCATTGCGTAACATTTATTGTGAAGGCATTGATCTTTTATTTTTGGCAACCATTGTGATGTGAGTAAAGTGCTAAAATCATTGAGCATTGAAAGTGAGGAGATGGAAAAATGCTGAAGGCTACGAGGAAGAGTTCAGTGTGACACGGAGTAATTGGCTTGTGATCTTCTTTGTGCTTTGTACTCATCCACCTTGGGAATTTATCAGGCTTGCTCCGCTTTAAACGGTGCCATTGCTTCCCTCAAAAAGGCCTTTCTCGCAACTCCTTGGGGAACGCTGACGAGCTTTATTGATACAAGAAATATTACACAGTCAACTGTTGATGTTGACAATGTCTGCTAATTCAAGCGAGATTAAATACGTTTGCTTTATCACCTCCTATGTGGATGTAATTTCTCAAAAACCCAAGGTGCACCTTTTAGTAAGGTGTGCTTTTTGTGTGGAGCGAATTCCAAAATCTGTAAATGTTGTGTGTCACAGGAACGTAATATGTAGATGTAATTTGTAGGAGCATGGTCAGGTTTTTTATTTTTTAAGATATGACTCTTGTTTAATCAACTGATGTCAGTACAATGTGCAGCAAACAGAAGGATGCAGTACTATGGATGCCTTTATGCGTCGAGCAAATCCTTCGTCGTGATGTTCTCATGATGGGCCGTGTTTGATTTATATTTTAAGAACATGCTGCGGGCAAAAATAAAACAGCTGCAGCGTGGAAATGGCACCCGGGCCGACCTTTGGACACTCCTGATGTACTGCGTTAGCCGTTTTGTTTTGTTTCCCATGATGAATGATGTTTTTATGATTTTACAATGAGTAAAGGGCAGCACCCCCCTCCCCCTATGTTTTTCCCCTTTTAACAGGGCAAATCCAATCACAACCTGCTCCTATCTTCCACGTCATGAGGCAGCAAAGTGTGATTGTAAAATGACTTGACGCGCCATAACAAACAGCAGAGGTTAGACTAATCGAGTTTCTAGCTTGATGCCTTTTCTGCCGCTGTTTCTTATTGCATTAGCAAGTCCCGAGAATGATCCTGCAGCCAGATTTCCCGTCAAATGCTGATGATTGTGCAAACTGCAACCAGACCAAGGGAAACACAGCTAGCAGGGTAAACGCTAAATCGCTAGCTTACTGTCATTTTCCTACCACAGGCTCGCTTTTTTTTTGGTCTTCTATTCCCTATTCGTTCCTCCTTCTTCTCACACTCATCAAATTATCCTCCTGCCTAATCAGGCCAAGGCACCCTGCTCAGCCACGTGTGTATGTGTGTGTGTGTGTGCACCGCGTGTGTGTGTGTGTGAATGTAGAAGCTGGGAGAAGGATTGGGCATAAACAACACAAGCAAACAAGCCACCTGCTTCCTGCTGAGCACTCGTTATTTAATGTGTGGATGGAAATAGAACTGGGCAACCTTGCAGTCGAATTAAAGTGAAAAGGGCGGCCAGCTAGTAGAAAATCCCCCACATCATGGTTTAGGAAGAAGGGAGTAGAACATCATTTTAAGTGCTCACAAGTTGACATGGCGAGTGTCATTGATTGGAGAGTTTTTAGTTAGTTGAACTTGTTGAATTGCATTGGAATGATGATACAATAATTTGAACATCTGCTCAATGCAACTTTATTTACGTATCGCTTTAACAATAGCTGTACCAAAGTGCAGCGCACACAGCATAAAATAATAATATTGTGTAATTGATAGCCAAAGCAAGTCTTTGAGACGTTTCACCCTGAAGAATTGATGGTTCAAATAAGTCATGAAAGGATCAATATTATTATGACATTGTGACTAAACAGTATGTCCAAATGACATGTAAATGTTAATACTGGTGCGCTAGATTTTTTTTCGGCGTCAGAGCGTATGCGGATTCACCTCAACCTTCAATATTTATAATAAATATGGCTTTTAGAGTCGAAGGCACCGACTGTTTGTACTGTGTGTACAACCTATAATTTTCTTTCTGTCACGGCATCGCAAAATTAGCCGCACCTCCTTATTACTTACAATTTGTCACACATTGCTTGATTGCATGTAATGATGAATGAGAATATTCACAATCAACCAGCAGATTTGCTTTTTGGGCGCATTTTCACTCTTTTATAAAACAAGCAATTAACTGATGAAGTAATCGACACATTAATCACCGATTAAAATACTCCCAATTGCATTTTCCAAACATAATCTCAGTTCATGTGCCACTATATCATGTTGATTTCTCCTTCACTGTACACATAGCAGGTGTGTCAGAAAAGATGTTTTAAATATAAACTCCCAATCCCCCCTCTTTTTACTAATCCACTTTATTTAATCTTTAGAACCATCACAAAGTGTGACATGGTGATTAAATGGTTCAAAACTGGATAAACATTGGTGCAGCAATGATTACTACTTTTTAAACCATGATATTGATTTGTGACAAAGTTTTATTTGTTGCAGAATGTTCCAGTGGTTTGGGGCAAGACATTTATTTTTGGTGACACCAGTCTTGGAACTTTTCTAGTACACCTCATATGTCAAAGTCTACATTGTGGGCGTTTGACATAGAATAAAAATTCTTTATTTGGGAAGAGATCCAGCAATTGCTCCTTTGTTGTCAGAGCAACACTGTGAAGAATAGTGAACATTATGTACTATAGCAGCATGCCAATTATAAAACAATATTTGGCTTTGCACGTTCAGAGAGCAAACGCAGAGTTGCCACATGTCTATGTTGTCACGGCTTTAATAACATCTGCGACTCATCATGTCTCTGTTCACTGAGCAACAAGCGTTCGATGCTGATGTAATCGGAGCAGAGTTGGCGCAAGAATGGCACAAATTAAAAACAAACAAACAATTGGTCACTTTGGCTCCAGTCTAGCCGCACCACAACCGTGAGGCCTCGTTTGAGGACCTGTTTGTGCAGACACAAACAAACCAAAGAATTTCCAGAAGCTGGAGAGGCCTCACGGGGATGGAGTAAACATAGGAACATTTTGACCATAAAAGCACACGTTGCTAGTGTTGGCTCCCTAAAACACGCCCTCCATCTATAGGCATCATCTTTTCCTCCTTCATTTTGTCGTAATTATATGACAAGCTGAACGTGACCTTAAATCTTCCTTTTGGGATTCTCACCACAGAGACTCATGTTTCCAACCCTTGGGATTTTTGTGGCTCTGTTTTTCTGCAGGATGCAACCCCTCCCGGTCATCTGGGCTCGGGAGTGGCACTGGTGATCTCGAGTGGCTGGCTGTTGAACGTCACAGTCACAGAGAGCCCGGCTACGCTGAAATGTCTTGAGTCACGTGCAAAAAAAAAACAAACGGTGGTCCACCGGATCAACAAAGCCAGTACGAGCACGACTAAAATGAACCTTCCCATTCACAGAACATACGTATGACTCCCATTTTTTTTTTTTTTTGATGTGCTAACAATTTTTGATGATGTAGAACGGAAAGCGCGTTGTTAATTTTTAAACCGTTTATAATGTTGCAGTGGCTTACAATTATATAAATATATTTTTTAGGAAGAAAATCTTTGCCTTGTTTTTGATGAACTCTTAGGCCCATGCACAATTGATTTCTCATGAGGGTATTATGGTGGTACTTTTTTTTTCAGGTAGGACTTAATTAATATTACAATTTTAAAAAACCACTGACCTAGACCGAAATGCTTTGACTACTAGCATTTAATGAACATTTTACAAAGGAATGGAAAATATTTTATGCATATTCCCTCATTTCAACCATACCGAGCAAAACCTTTAGCAAGAGTATTGCTAGCAGTAGCCAAGTCTTGTTTTTCGGGAACATCATACCCGTGTCTTGTGAACTAAAGACGATCACGTGTACGAGCCCGATCAATTTTGGACTTTGCTGTAGCCTTCTAAGCAGCAGCAGCCTTTCGTTTAACGCTTCAATTAACTGAAGGAACTGATGCTAATGGTTTGAGTCAGGCTTTTTACCATCCTTTACTGAGCTGTATATCACGCCTTCCTCATTTAGGACTGCATTAGAGCCTGGTTGGAAATAAGTGTCTCACTTTTCTACCTCAAGGAGGTTGGAAAAAAAAAAAAAGTTATCAGTTGTATTCCTACGCATCTAAAAGACAAGATGCAGACTAAATTCGAGCGAGATTGATTGTAAGAGCCTTCTTGAATTCCATATTCTGTCACAAGTCTGTCTTGTGAAAACGGCTACAGTCGCAACCTTACCAGGTGATCTTTTCGTTCATTTTCACCTCAGCAAGGGATGTCAGGCTATCACAGCGAGCTACGACCGAGAAGGATCGAGTGCAAATATATGCAGCACCACTGAATGGGAAAGACTTTAAATTATTTATCAGAGGAAGACCAGCAAGCAGCAACCATTCCGACAAGGAAATACAGCTCCCTTGTGTTTGAACTGGGTTTATCGGTGGAGCAGCTGCTGTCATCGTGTGAATAGCCAGTGCCCAGACCACATTTACGAAGTGTGGCTTGAGAGGAGAAAAAGACTGCCACACATTCAGTAGTACGGGCTAGTCATTTTATTGCTGTTGCGACTAAAGTACATCACCTTCTCCAGCAGGAAGTGGTTTTATTTTTTTAATCTTAATGTAATGTTTAACTAGTTGTGAACACAAAGGAGACTGGACACACAGTTCACTGGCGGTGTATGGCTTGAAGCTGCTCAAAGGTAATCTTTAAATTGTATCTTGAAAAGAAAATTGGCCTGTTCTGGTTCTCATAAAAAAACCTTTCGCCTCTCATCGGGCTCATGCAATAAGGCTCGTTTGGTTAGCACTAGATTGGGTTTGATTTGGATACTCGTCTGTTTATACTCCTAGTTAGAGGCTATCATTTTCTATGAAAACCAGGGCAATCTAGTTGCGATCGATTTAATGCCCTAAAAATGAAATAATCCTAATGAATGAGAACATTGTAGGAACACATTTAAAATGTGAATGTGATCGAGAACTGGGTTCTTGTCTTTTCAACTTGTAACTTGGTACTTAACACTGCCAAATCTAATCACTAGATCTTTGGCAGACAATATAACAGCACGTCTTTGTCCTTTGTGTAAACCGACTAATATCAGTGTCGTACTGATGAGCTGACTTAATTCAGATCTTATGAATCCCAGTCGCTTTCTCGGCAGCATAGAGGCAAGGACTGGCTAGAACTGGGATTCATAATGTCTTTAATGAACAGTACTGTATAGCCTCTGCCCCTCTGTGGCCAAAGTGGGCACACGAGAAGAAGTACCTTATAAACGATGCGGTCAAACAAAAACGGTTCAAATCTTTTAAATTCTTTGTCTTTAAAGTACAAAATTATGACATGTTTTTGACAGGGGAAGCTGGAAGAGATTAATGGAATTTTCATCGCAAGATGTTAAAAACATTGAATAGTACTGCCCTTTTGGCGCCCTAATCATTTTCACATTGCTAACGCTAAATTGTTTGTAATTTCGTCTGCGACAAATTGCGGCGGCGTTCTGCAGGATATTGAACTGCTTCTGATGTCATTGTCCCCTTGTGATTCTTCCTTGCAGTTAGGCAGGCTTTCTATAAATTGAGCCCACGAGCGGCCCCTGAGCATTGTTACAATGACTCACCGTTGCTTTCAGAATTAAAGTGCCTTTACAGGCTAATGTAGACTGCAGTAGCTTGTTTAGAGTCTTACACATTGTACGGTTACGATAAACAAGCAGGCGAAATCCCGGCCGCAAAGGGTTTTGTGGTCATCCTGCTTTTCGTCATCGCAACGGAGGAGTTGCCAGAAAGACAGGACTATTATGGGCTGAGGTAATGAAGTCATTTTGTGTGTGTTCCTTTGAGTAATCAGAACTTTATTAGACATGAAGAGGCAAAAAAGGCTCCAGTGGGATCATAGTAAGCCTTGCGCTCCAATGGCTCGTGTCAAAGTGACAAGCTAGTTCATACACTACTTTTGTGTCTGTAATGTTTTCTCTTTGGATTTTTGTAGACATTTTGGATACAGTGGTACCTTGACAATATACATACATAACACTCAAAAACCTTTACCACAAATCATCTTCCCGCTTTGAAATGAAACTCATGAAGAACCGTCACGATTGTCTCAATAGACAACCAGAAGAAACAAACCAAAAACATCTCATCTGTATTTTAATGAGGAAAAATAGCATTGTATAATATTGAATTAAAAAAAATATATACAGTAATGACTCACAGTAAAGCAGTCAAATTAGAATATTTTTTTAGAAATTAGATAGAATTTAAATGGAATTAGAAAACATTTTTGTCACATTTTATGCTTTAATTAAATGGTCATTGTGCTGCTCCTTCTGGTGTGCATGCCAGGGGCTGTTCATATCATCACGTTTTTGCTTATTGGCAGTATTCTCCTGCTCAATTATAAATCCTTTAGGGTGGAAAATATACATAAAATATATATTATAATTGGTCTCAAGATTTTTATATTATCTACACGTCAGGTATATGTGCTATTCATGAGCTCTTCTCTATCTATGGTGTTTCATCCATTTTGTGTTAGCATCATTAAACTAGCTGATTTAGACATCTTCGTTTCATGGAAACCTGCTAATGATCTCATGGTAGTATTTGATCCGCATGAGTAGTCAAGGTGACTAATTGTCCACACAGAAGCAATTAGTAGGCAACTCCCTTAAGCCACATAGCAACCGGGCCAGTCCAATTGAAAAGAGAAACAGCAAAACACTGCTTGTTTGTGTTGGCTTTGTCAAAACCCGCTTCTGTAAATGAAACAAAGTTGAAGCAGAACAAACAACTTAGTCATGTGAGCATGATGTGACAATCCTACTTCACTTACAGACAGGAAGTGAACTCAGTGTCTGCTGAGCGGAAATGAAACTAGTGTGTCTGAATCTCCATGTGGAATTTTCTCAGTAAGCTACTCCCGCTGTGAACAAGCTTGTCTTTGCCATCTGTGACGCTAACACTAGCAATAGCAGCTGCTGTGCTGCTGGGCTGTCAATATGGTCATGTGTCGCCCCGAGAAGTTGAAAAAGAGATGCCGCGAGAAAGGCGAGTGAGAAACGCCCCCGTAAATGAAGATGGATACCGTGAGGGCTCATTAATAATATAGTACGGGTGTGTCAAAAGTACAACCTGTGGGCTAGAAATGGCTCGGCGGTGGTCCAATGCGGTCCGTGGGGATAGAACACGTGAACTATTTTTCAATAAAAGCAACTCTTGTTGCTAATTTTGTCCACTGAAGATCAAACTGACAACCACACACTCCAAATTGTATGTCTGATATCCCATTGATGCACTTGTTAAAGGCTAAAGATGCTACGTTTCACCAGCAAAGTAAGCCTACGTTGGACACCTGCATACTCGATTAAGTTCACTTAATTGGTACGATTTGTTACAAATGCGTCTTTGTTCATCTTTACATTCTAGCGATGTGACGGGCAGAATTGCTCCTCTGCTAGATGGTGGAAGGTACAATTAAAACCTGCCATGCCAATCATTGGCGGAGCGAAGATTTTTTTCCTTGGGGGTGCCATAGGGTGGCCAAGGATATCTCAAAGGATCTGCAAAACAAACCAAAGAAATGTACAGAAAACGCTGATATCCCTACAGAGGACAGTGAAAGATGTGTGGGGGCGAGGTCCTGGGAAAATCAAAAGTACTCACAAGTGTACCTTCTGCTGTTTGATGGAAAGAATCTCATAATTCTTCCCATTACCGTACGTTACTAGCATACAGTAAGGTTCTGGGAGAACTTTTGCCGTTCTTTTAATTTTAATATTGAACTATTTTTAGTGAATGTCAAAAAGATCAAGTATACATCTATGGGGCATTTTCTTCCAGATGCACAAGAAGGTCTAATCTATCCAAAATAGTTGCTTGTTCTCATGCTAATTTTAGCTATGCCCACGTGGGAGGTCGACTTTGGGGCTAATGTAACAATGAGTTACGCCATGGTCTTCAATTGATTCAACTAGTAAGTGTGCCAGTAGTGGCGAGGGATAAGGAAGATCAAGCAAGAGAGAGCTCAAGACGGCACAATGGCCAAGCTTAAGTTACTAAACTGTGTGCTCCAAAAAGCCTCGTCACAAAGATACATTATTTTAGGACATCATTTTTGGACCAATGGAGTGAAATTGGGTCATTTTTTGTGGCACACCTGATGATGTCTTGGTGACAGTGTTTGCGTATGACTGACTTAACAGATGATCACTCCAAAATCAGAGACATAGTGCTTCCGCTGGAAAACATGACTTCCCCCAAACAATGCGGCCTTCGTGTGTGTGTGTGACCTCTGCTGCCTCAGCAGTGTCCTTTTATGGCACAGTACAGCGTAGAAAGAAAACAAGTGCGCAGATGGCTTCATGTTACAAAGGGAATGTGAGCAGACGCGTCTGGGAAAAGACTGACCCCGGGTCAATGTGTTGTAACCGCGTCTACCAGCTCATTTTGTATTCCTCACGGTCGGCCATTCCTCGCCACTCAGCAATTGAGTCACAGCTTGGTACGTGTTTTATTGGAGTGACCAGCTGAAGCGGTCAGGGGTCACAACGACAGCTTCAGACAGCGACGCCATGGGGCGAGCGTCTCGAGCTGCGCCGCCGCTTACTGTATCTCCGGGTTGTTGTCACATCTCCAAACGCGAGCTAATCATGCAAAGCGACCGAGAGAGAAATGACGCAGATTAGAACAAGGTTTCTGTCATCTTTTCTGGTTTGTTCTCATCTCTGTTGTGTGGCAGCGCTTGACAGGAGCTTGACCTACTTTAATAGCGAGCGAGAAGAGGAAAGCGAAAACGGCACGGATTGCTAAGAGAGAGTTTGAGCCAGCTTGGTCCTTTGAATAGTTTCAAGCTCTTTGGCTGGGACTTGTCGAATTGATCAGGGCTGGACAAATGGACTCATCCGGAGAGGTTGCACGAAGGAGCCCTTGCAGATGTAGAGCTGCTTTTCGTCTTTAGGGATTTAATTAGACCCCTGTTGTCAACGCACATTTCTGCCAGTTTTTTGGAAAACATGATGAAAAGATCTATTCATCACCGAGATGCCCTTAATGGAAAAGTATCGTCCCGCTGAAGAGGTCATGCCAACCATAATCAAGTAGAAATATTTTCTACCCGCTGACTGCAGGTGTAATGAGAGCGCTGGTCATGGACAGATGATGGACGTGGAGACGTCGTACTCGGACTTCATCAACTGTGATCGTACCGGCCGCAGGAACGCCGTACCCAACATCGCGGGTGAGGGCAAAGGGGAGGCCAGCGCCAGTGACGTCGCCAAAGACTTGGCAGAGATGGATTTAAAGGATGCAGGTCAGTGGCCAAGTACGAACATCACGATCAACCGAATAACGTGGCCTAATACAGCTGCGCTACTTGGTCACATGCAGCATTGCAGATTTGGGCCTGGTATGCACATGAGGAATTTTTCAAATCTTCAAAGATTCTTTTTTTTGCAACACCCACACAAAGAGGGAAAAAACAAGCGTTTAACAGTTTTGGTTGTATGTTTAGTTGAGTTAGTTAATGCCTCTTTCTTCAGCAATCTAATTATCTGAATATGCAAATCCACCAAGGCTGTTTTGAAAATTTGACCGCTATAAATCCTTCCTCTCTTCAGCTAGTGCGGCAGGACGTCTCCCATTTGGATTTCCAAATGTCATCTTGTCGCCAGAGGAAGTTGTGTTTCCTTTCACAGCTTCTCATTATTGTTTCCTCATAAACCCACACAGCAAATCGTTTTCCTGCAGCACTTAACGCCAGACTCGACACCGGCAGGGGTCTCCAACTTGTTTTCATCACAGGCTACATTGTACTTAATGGTTTCCCTCCATAATGATGAAAGCACAAATGTATACGTAATTGCTCGAGGGGGTTACAAGATGGTAAAAATTATGGTTCAGAATGAACCTTGCTCTTCAGTTCACAATGTCACGCTGCAAATAAAATTCTAAACCGACTGTATATCGCCCACATTGAACTCAGACCTTCAAAATCAGCACTTTTTTGGAACCCCGAAAAAAATCAACTAATACTTTAGATTGGTAACGAATTTGTATGTATAAATTGAATCAATTCACCTCTTGGCCACTTGGGGGCGCTTTACATCAATTCGCCTCAGACAGAAGAAGACAACCGAAACAACTAAATGGCAACCAAAACAAGCAGCGTTTTTTTAAATCGGAAGTTTTGGGGTCATTTTGGATCTCTGTTTGATTCTGGAACACAAGAAAAATCAATTCAATATATATGAGGGGAAAAAGTAAAGGCCTTTTCACACCATACTTAGCCACAAGTAGCGTCAACATTGACGAATCCATCCAAGCCGTATCACGGTGGGGTACGTCTTGTAAGGTGGGGTGTTGTGTCACAATGTGACGCACCCTCTATTTGTGAGATACAGGATACAGACTTGTGCAAATATTTGTTCATTCTTCTGCTATGACATCATTCTGAGTGACTCTGACACTGAACAGCATACACTGTTCCGTGTGAAAATAACAATATGTCAGCGACCAATTACAATTGTTTTGAACAGGGCTAATAATAAAATGAATTGACGGCTCAACTGAATTCTCTCCGTCAGGCAAGCCCGAGGCATCTCCAGCCCCCGAGGGCGAGGGCTCTACCAGTCAAGACGCCCAGGGAGGTGGAGGCCCATCCTAAGCAGGAGGCGGCAGCACAGAGCGGACGGAGATGGAGACGCCATGGCACGTTGACGGCTCGTTTGGAGCTGGCTCAGCGCCAATTGGATCAGATGTTAAGACGGCAACCGCCAGTAAGCCTGACTGTCGTTCTAGACGCTTGTCTTCTGCACCAGACTCTGTTTAGTCCCTTCATATTCCCTGTGGGACGAGGAGGTGGAGAGACATTGGATTTATGTGAATCATTTGAGCGGTCCAAAACAATTTCCAGCCCAATGACAAAGAGGGAACTCATAACCTTGTGTCATTTTCTTTCTATATGTGTGCGTGTGTTTGTAACCCTCTTGACCTGTTTCCTTATCAAATCTTGCTCCTTTTTCTCCAACATCCAACTTAGTCTCCATTGAACCATCATGTATTTATTGCTAACTGTTCAGTGATAACTTTGTGATAGCGATTTTCTTTGTGTAATAAAAAAAATCTTATGAATCCAGTGTTCTCTTGCTGCTTTAATGCTTCCATGGGACTCAATTAGCGGGTTTGTGGTGATCGGAGGAGATAAAAGAGGCTGAGTGGGATTCGCTACCTCCGCTGTAAATATTAGGGAACTTTGTGTACATTAAGTGGCAACACAAAGCTCATGTTTACTTGAGGACCCTGCAAGGCCCCCCCTGTATTCCAGTTTGTCTGCAAAGCTGTGGGAGCTTTTCATTTTTGTTTTGTTTTAATTTGATCTACTGTTAGGTTTAGGTAAAAGATCAAATACAAGGGGGGTGTATGTTCAAAGGATTATTATTGCGATCAATGTTATTGTATTGTTTAATCATTTCATATTGAAACAGACATAAATGAATAAACTAATAGCTGCTCCTCAGTTAGCTGGCTAAAGATAAAATTCCTTTTGAAAATTTTGCTATCTGATATGACTATTTGAATTTTTGACATTTTAAATGTAATAATTGTTTCCAAAAAAGAAAGAAAAATTGTTCTTTATTAAGTATACTATATTTTTTGGCACTTTATGCCCCCAAAAGTTTAGATTTGCAGCAATGCTAAAGACGCTAATTTGACAATTGGATGAAACAGTATGTATAGGGATTTTTCTCCTAAAGCTTAAATATTAATATGAATGCATCTTAATGCATTACAAATGGTCTCTTTATTAACCCAAGACGTCTTTACAGTTAATTCCTCATTATTGCGAATGTATAAAGTATCATGGATTTAATGAGTCGTTAGGTTCGTTAATGTACTTGTAACTGCACAACACATTTAAATTGAGCAACACTTTATAGGAAACTGTTGGGCCTTTCAGTAGAATCACCAACATTTGCTTTGTCAGTGGGTTCTACCAAATTTGCTACGGCAAAATTAAAGGCGTGATCATGATCTGATTTCCAAGCAGAAGAAATGTTTGGCTGATATTTGCATAGACTCTAATTAGATCTGTACGGCACACATCAGTTGAGCGGTAATTGTGAAAACTAAATGAATGACAATTGAAATTCTCTCATACACATGATTAAAATGTCTCATTCTTAATTAAGATAATAAATATTTGTGAAGAGAAAACAGAACTTTATCTTCAGAGCTGTGAGCGCTTTTATTGTCTGCTTCAGCCCCCGCTCCCACCTGAAGACAAACTGCATAAAACATGAAGTTGGTTGCACACAACTGTGATAAGAAGTTTGTTGCATTGTCGATGAGGAGGTCAATTATCAGAAATGATGTTTATGAATAAATATACACAGCACAAAAAAACAAGTTTTATTGTGAAAATTGGGAGTACAGCACCGAGTGAGCCTTTTGGGTTAATACTCTTTCTATCTGATTTAAAAAAAAAAATAGAAAAATCCTGTTGAGGCTATTTGGTCTGGATCCTTCCAACTCCCCTTCCACAGTGAATGGTATCTTCCGCACCGCATCGCTTTCCACATTGCAGTTGTCATGGGAACAACGTGGCATTTATGTGAATACATGAGCAATGGCCCGTTGTTTGTGTACGTCGAGAGCTGAGGTATCACATGCATCCCTGACATGTCACGTGATGTAAACGCACAAACGTGCGCATGCATAGTTTTGAAATACTGCATAACAACACTGTTGTAAAAAAAACACACATCTGCACCTGTTTCCAAGCAGCGGTAGCAAATCCTGTAAACTGAGGTAAGAACATCGTACACACTTGAGATGGTTGCAGTGATGTAAAGAGGATTAAGACATTCTCGTGTGTCGGCTGTAAAGGTTAAGGTTCGGGAGCAGCTGGCAGCTGGTAGGTCAGGCTTCAGAAGGCCGTGTTCCGGATCATCCCGTAGGCCTTGTAGAGTTTGCCCAGTAACTCGCTCTTCTCTTCTTCAGGTAAGAAGCAAGACGAGGCGGAACAGATGTTCTACAGAACAAAACGGGTAGAAAGTATAACACATTAGTGTGTAGGTTCAGGAAGAACACTCAAAAGGGCCGAAGAAACCCTCGAAGTTCTATTTCTCTTCGTTGATGTTGAAAGATGTGACAGTGAAGGCAACTAAACATCAAACAAGAGTCAAGACTCCAAGAGAATGTGTTCATGAAAGCTGAGGAATCATTGATCTGTGAAAGGAACAACATAATTCCTTAGTTCAGGTCAAATGACCACGCCAAGAGGACGAGGCTTCAAACAGGAAGATCAGATTGTGTCAGATTCAGACACTGGGATTTGCAAAAGGTGGTGCACAGGCTCCCTCTAGCGGTACAGAAGAAAACTACAGAATGAATGCCCAAACTTTGCATCGTTTGTAGTTGTTTCATTGTTTCTTTTAGTAGTTCGGTTATACATATGTTTGAAGTACATTTGCATCAACTTAAAAACTTTAACGGTTTAATTTAAAATATATATTCAAGTATAGTTTGTTTGAACTTTTAGTACATTTTGGTGAGTAGTGCAAAAGGCCCTCACCAGTCTCTTAAATTCGTCGTGAGTGAAGCCCATGTGCTCTTGTGCAACCGAGTAGTCCAACTGGAGGGTGGAGCCAAAGATCAGCGGGTCATCTGTATTGAGAGAGTAGTTGGCTTTGTCTCTCCTAAACCTGCAAAATGAGCAAGCGCACACGCATTAACACAGACACACACACACACACACACACACACACACGCTAGCACTATTTTGGCAAATGGAAGGCGAGCTTACGTGACGACGGGATGTTTGGTGAAGTCGGCATCGCAGGCGCCCGTCAGCTTGCTGGAGATGGGACACACCTGGATAGATTGGGGACACAATTTGCCATTAACTCTCACATATAGAGTTGAAAGCCTCTCATACACCGTGTGACCTTTTTTTTATCCTCATACAATTGTGAAATGCTCCTATATTTGGCATCCATTACAGCCTGGTTATGCTGGAAGGTGGATTCCAAATAATACTTGCTTTGTTGTCATATTTTGAAATTCACATACACCAGAAAAATGTGCTCAAACATGAATGAGATGCTCTCATACACAATGTAAAAAAAAGAATAATTTAAAAAAAAAAAACATTGATTTAAGTTGGAATAATGTTAAAATATAAATTATTGACACTTATTCCAACAAGTTGCTGTTATTATATTTTACTTATGATTATAGTTGTGAGAGTAAAAACCAAAATACTGAAAAAGAAAATTGAGGGGAGGGGAACATAAGCACGATGTCACGTCTTGTCCCCAGTTGTTTTATTATGTGTAGGTTGTCATGGTTACTGTCCGCGTCTGTGTACTCGCCCCTCCCTTCCTGTGTCTACTCGCAATCAATGTACTAATTACAGTCACCCGCCTCTCGTTACCTGTCTTGTATTTAAATCCCGTCGTGTCTGCGTGTCACTCCCGGTCGGGTGGTTGATGTCTTCATGTGTTCTTGTCTCACGGCTTTGTCGGTCAGTGTCGGTCGGTCAGTCCCGTTGTTTTGTTAGGAAGTTAGTTTGCCGGTTCTGTTGGTCTTGTTCCCCTCATCCTCCCTTCTAACTACCTTTTCCCTCAGTCAGCATTTTGGACTCACCTCAAAATGCATGTTTTGAGCCAATAATTGCTTGTAAAGCACTCGATCATCCAAGGTCCTGTAACCATGCCCCACGCGCTCAGCCTTCAGAACCTCCACAGCCTGGAAGGTGAAATGAGGGCGTAAACAACATCAAACGGGAAAGAGGAATGGATTATTGGTCCTTACGTTCATTCAATGGAGAAAGGTAATTTGAGATGTGAGTGTGGTCGTAAATCAAATTCATATCTCAAGGCACCACTGTATCTCTCCCCAACAGTGTAACAGCAACTGCCATCCGTGGCAGTTAACAGGTTGGTGCTACAGCTCTTTTGTCAAATTTTTTGGTCCTGTTAATGAAACAATTTTTTTTTTGTCTCGTGTAAAATGAAAGGTCTGCCATGGAGACGTTTGCTCAAATTTATCATGACTATTAAGCTTTGTGTGTTCAGCTGAAAGTATGAAAACGTTCTTCCGCCTCTGTCGGGAATGTGCCACAGTTGAAACCATCCAATGGCGTACCTCCTTGACTACACAGGCTGCGCCCACCTCGCCCGCGTGAACTGTTCGATGGATCCCGCAGCGCACTGCTTCCTGTTAACGGAATCCAACACACAACATATTAGCAAATAACACTCAGTTTCCAAGTGTCTTTGTAAAAGGTCACAGGATGTCTTCAGTCAAAATCAGCATTGAATCAAAAATTTCAGGGCACTTAACATCCACTCTGCTACATAATGTAGAATGACCCACCTCGTAGGCTCTCCTGTGTCCTGGGCAGGCCTCGCAGTTGAGCGACTCGTCACCCGCCAGGTCGATGGCCACCACTCCCTCGTGGCGATATTTCTTACACAGCTCCACCACGTCCGCTGACCAGTCTGTACAATTCAAAATGAACGCACTTTAACAAAATCAAAACAAAAAAACGCTCATTTAAAACTGTGCTCAAGCCCTACGTGACATTTTAAATATTTAGAAACGACATTTACTACTACTACTTTTTGTCTCAGGCTAAACAACAAACAAAATATTCAATTCTGGAATGACCCTAATACCGCACAAAGCTACAGGACCACGTGCAGTGTGATAGTACAAAACAAGACATCCTATGAGTGTAATATACAAAAGAAAATTGGCAAAACAGGAAGCTGCAGCTGCCGGAATTAAACAAAACAAAAAAGTTCACATGACTTCATGTTTCCTGAGCCTAACTGTTATTCGGGTGTCAACTGTCTACATGAGCTACGGAGCATTGACAAATATAAAATATTCTAATTGCATATGGCTGACATTGGTCTGGAACCTCCAATGTCACAATTTGGTAGACTTCAATTTTTTTCACAAAGCTGATCTGTCCCCACGTGCAGATATTACAAAATACGTTGCAATTTAAACAGTTGAAATCTTTGATGAGGTCACCATTTTTAGAACTTTTCACTCGTCAGAATGATGCATGTTGGATTTAGTTCCAACACATAATTTCTCGGGTATAAAATGCATCCCCCAAAATCTTCTCAATCATTCAAGGCAGCAATGTCATGTATTATACGCACACCAAAAATGTGATGTTTTCTGAGGACAATCGGAGGCAGGGGTGTTATAAAATAGCAATGTTGTCAAAAAAAGACATACTTTGGAAAATATTTCTTGCCATCCAGGGAACCCATATTTATATATACTAAATGTTTCATCTCCCTTGTACACCCAAAAATGCATATTATACATTAGAAATATTCCTGCTTTAAATAATTGTGTCTTTAGTTCTTTAAAAACAGGAGTTGAATTTTTTCCACTGTAAGCATCTGTACTTGGACTTAAGTAGTGTGAGTACTTTAACCACCTCCAGTAGTGTGTTTGTAAAAAATTGAGCTGTGTAAGTTGCTCCTGCTTATCTAATCAGAAGCTTATCTTACAAGGCAGTTTGGAGTGTGAGCAGTTATGCATTACTTGGCATGTGGCGCATGCAGCATAGAATGGACCTGACTTTGACATGGAAGGCCCTCTCCCCATCTTTGAGGCCTTCGTTGACCAGTCGGACCACCTCGTCCGGACTCAGATCACCCCTGAGAAGTCAAGAAGTAAATCATTGTGAAATCAACTCGATGACTTGTGGTTGAAGGAACTAAGGCCGGAACGTACTCCGCCTGATTCCACGGGATGGGATCCACGTGACAGTTGGCTAGAAGGTGCGGACTGTATCTGACTTCCACGTAAATCACGCCTTCCTTAGCTTTGTCTTCCACAAACTCGAAGGCGAGTCTCTTTATGGCATCTCGGTCTCCACTGCGGGGAAAAAAACAAAAAAAAACATGACTGTGGCCTTCGATGCTGCTGATAAACTTTATGGCCATGACTCAATGATGTGCTATTGCTGCTGATGCCTCACCTGAACGACAGAAGCTCTCTAAATCGGCAATCATTCAAGGCGGCGGCACGGTCCGCATCGTAATTATGCTAAATCGTTGAAAAATAATGAATGGCATATTTATTACCCCAATTACAACAAAGTTGAAACATGTGAAGAGTAAAATATCACGAGAGTGGGGCAATCACCAAGCTCAGGTTGTTATTAACAATTATTATGATAACATGCAATTAAATTACAATTTAATCTCTGGGGCCAAAGAAGAACTGGATTATAACCAGCGCAAAGTTCAAAAGTCAGCATCTTTTATGGAATGGCTTTGCGTTTGCATGGCTAACTGACAAGAAACCGGTCCCGAATTCAAATTGAGTCAACAAACCCCAAACCTTATCACTTAGAAAATTAAATAACTCATTATTGTGGTGTATTAAATGAAGATAGTTGGATAGCTTGTCAGAAGGTCTGACGTTTATTTCACGTATCCTCCACTCTCTCTCATTTTGGGCTCCGGCGGTGTCACATGACAGAGGCCGAGCAATGCGGCTTCTCGTATTTGCGTTGAAAGCCAACTGTTGTCTCACTCAGCTCTCTAAATATTAGAAACGGCGTTTGCACAGTGTATGAGCTGGCGTGTTCCAGATATTGTCAAAAGCGCAGAGGTCCCATTCAACGGAGGGGCTCGCCATTGTTGCGGCTTTCACAGCCGTGAGATGGAGTCATCCCGTAGGGGCTTTGGTTGCCATGGTGACCGAATCACTAATGAGATGCATATTATTTCATATGAAGCCCTTTCCCCAGACGTTGTGATAATCCATGACGCGCGTGTGTGATTACCAGCCTGCGTGAGTGAACGTTCACCCTGGAGAGGTGGACTGTGACTCTTGAACGCTGAGATATCATCGTCATTAATCATGAATAGACTTGCAGAGGAAATGAACTAGTTCTTCAAAATAAAGGCTAACGCACTCAATAATAAATAATAAACTCAATAGGTTCAAGTTCCCATTGTTTGTCAATTCCTGCCATTTATTTCTATTCTAATTCAAAAATGCCACCTTCAAGTTGCGTGAGGAGCGAAAGAAATGCAAGCACTCACGCAATAACGTGCATGTACTCTGCAAACTTTCCCAGGAACTCAGTGAGCGTGGCCGGTTTCCGGAGAACGATGTGCAGCCTCAGATCCTCGACTGTCGTGGCAGGCAGAGGAATGCCGCGTCTCCTGCCAAGACAAATAAAAACAATCAATGCGGCTTATTACTGCCCAAAAACCTATTGAGATGAATCTTGGATGGAGGAGGCAAATACAACGTTGGACTTGGCATGAAAGATTCAAGCAAAATGGACGACTTATTCGTCGTAACATCAATTTATCAAATCTATTTTAAATACAATGAATAGGATGCCTTTCATTGTCGCTGTACACATGTGCAATACAATGCAACTTTATTTATATAGCATATTTTGCAACATATACACATCACAGTTGTTTTAAAATGTGAACGAGAATATAAAAAATTGGGATTTAAAAAAAAAAAATTAATTGGGCAACACAGCCTCCAGTGAGAACGTAGCCTATGTGACCAGCCGCTGGGATTAAAACTACATGTGATGTAATATTTTGCACCTCCTTTCAAGGAGGCCTTTGAAACTTGCGGGATTGCAGAAACAAGAAATTCTGGTGGGGTCTATGTACTTTACCAGCTAATTATTTTTTGGGTGGTACTTGGTGTAAATGTTTGACAACTGCTCTAATAGACAGTCACCTTCTTGTGGCACTTGTCATTAAACCTGTCTAACACGTAGATTTTATTTCTATGACAACATAGAATAACAATGAAGTTGAGGCTTAAAGTGACTTACCTCGCGACATCAAGAATTGTTTGCAGTCGGATGGCTCCATCGAGGTGCACGTGAAGCTCAACCTGTGGGTGAGCACCCGGGTTATTAGTCGCAAATATTCTGTTACACAATTAGGTGAAAAAGATATGTATTGAACGCCGAAAATAACGTGATTATTTTTTTGTGCCCATCATACATACATGAAGAATTTTTAATGTGTGCGTGAAATACTAATTTGTAAACATCACTTCAATATTCTTTCAGTATTTGAACGAATGAATGAATGAATGAATGAATGAATGAATGAATGAATTTTTTTTTTTGCTTTTGGGTGGACAAAAGAAATGAAAGAAAATTTGTTTGGAATCAGAGGATTTGTACAACAGTTAAATCTGGTATCCAAATGATTCGATTGGAAAAATAGTTGTCGATTAATCTGAAGACTGATTAGTTGTCAATTAACCTATGAATTGTCACACCACTAAAGTACACGTGGCAACATGTTGACAAGGCATTTCAGAGTAATTTAAGATGAGGATGAACATAACAACTGCATGTACAAAATTAATACAGTAAAAATCCCTAGTATTGTTATTCCAGACGTGATTCGCGTTAAATATGTCACTAGTCATCTCGCGCCGTGCGTAAAAAAGTGCGTCAAATTCACGTCCACTTCCGCGCTCGGACACCAGCGGAGCCCAACTGGACGTACCTTGGGCTTGGCGAAGACATCCTGCCGGCTACGGAGCTCAGACATGCTGCTGAAGTGTGACGTTGAGCTGTCTGAGAAGCGGACGGCCACCGCATGAAGCGCCACTCATAAATCTATGCGTGAGCGCGCATACACTAAACAGAATCCACACACGCAGGACACGCCTTTGTGACGGCTCGTCGTGACGTCACACCTACTTCCGGGTTGCGAAATTGCACCGCTTAGCAAAGCAGAACCAAAAGCAGAACCAAAAGCAGAACCACTGAGAAAACAGACTCATAACTTCATGGGTGTTTTAAGCCTTACGCTTAAGTTATTAGCCTCCCTAAGGAATATGCTGTGTGAGGTGAATTGCCTCCAAACAGTCCTTTGAATTTACTTCAATTGAAATTTGAGAATGTACATTTTTTGCTTATGATCCAAATGGGAAACTGATGTTTTGTTGTAGTCTGATTTTGAATTAGTTGATGAGTGGCAATTATCATTAAAGACTTTGAAAGAAGAAATCTACAGTACATGCCATACCAAAGATGCACATCACTCAACTAGGAAAAGAGAATCAAAAGGCCAGACTATATTTTGCACAGAAGTTAAGAGATGAGCTATTGATGATCGCATCCCAACTAAGGAAGGAGCTTCTCTTTATCACGAGTAAGAACTGGCCAAGTCAACCACCGTGCATTTCACCCGCTGAACAGGAGACTGGAGAAACACCCAGAAACAAACAAAAACGGAAAGAGGCTTCAGTAAAGGCCTTGAAAAGCATCTCATTTAATCATGTCCGTCCCAAACTATTGCTCACTTGAAACGTGGGTTGCTTCAAACAAAAGGTGCTCTGTCCTGACTTGTTTCACACATCTAGATGTACATAACATGATGGGAATCATCTTTGATCAGAAACCCAAATAAGGTGCACACCAGCTTTATACCATCATGCGTACTTGATGAGCCTAATTATAATCAAATGTGAAAGGGCATAGTGCACTCTGATGACATGTATGAGGTCAAAAATCATCATCAATTCCTTATCAGCACAATACCTTATGGTTGTAAAATATCTTGCATGTCAGCATTGTGGCAAGGAGCCACTTTGGTCAGTCACTTTGACAGACACACATTTGTCAAGTTTCGGATTGCTCAAACAGAAAGGCAAGCCCAAGCTTGCATTTCATAATCCGAAATATCTGAATATCAGCTTGGATTTATTTTTGTTCCTCCGTTCTGGACATATTTAGGGAGCCCAAGACACAAGAGGGGGGAAGTGAGCGATTGTAACCACAAGATGGATAAAACGTGTGTGTAAAATACAATTTTGTGGCTGGTATTGACTAATTTACTAATCTAGAAAAAAAAAACACTGCTCAAAACTGTCGTAATGCGTTTTAAATAAAAAAAGCACTTTCTAATTCCTGCAATTACTGTATAATGAACGCTTTAGTTCAGTGGGTCTCCTTTTCCACCAGGGGGAAGTATAATAAAGACGTATGGAGCTGGTCAAGCGAGTGTGACGAGGCACAATTTGTGTTAGAATGAACTGTACAACCACGAACAAGTACGTGAATGAAAGAGAGGAAAAAATACGAATGCTTTTAATACTTTTGAGTGGGATTAGATACATGGACCCTGTATAGTAGATGTATGTGTATTGGTTTCAAGAGGACAAATTCATATTAAAATTTAACAGGTCTTATCAGGAGATGCAGTATATAAGTGGCCAGTGCTTATGTCACTAGAAAGTCCTTAACTGGTCACTTATCAGTCCCGCAAAGGATCAGCCGAATTATGCCACTATGACTCAGTCAAGGCTCATTGATTGCTTATGGGGTTAATTAATTGCTGCATGCTTAATTGGACAGTAAACTTGAAGCAGCCTAATGGCTCTTTTTTGCTTTTAGGAAAGGTAATACTGGAAAGTGCTTTTTTGCTTGTTATGAAGTTTGCTGCATCCATCTGGTGCATAACTCCAATTTTTTTTTCTCCACGTTAAAACAGAAACAAAAAAGGTTAGAATATTTGGAGATGCTGGGGTATTACATTGTGGCCACAAAAAGACAAGTAATATTTTCTTCAGGGCTTAAATCGAAGAATTCTTATCAAAGAAGTAATGCTGCAGTGAGAATAAGATATGAATGTACGTTTGGGGCCAGGTGCTGTCCTCACTGTCTTTCGAGCGACCATGACCTCCAGGTCCTTGACCCACGTGTACGTCAGTCAGGAAGTTTCCGAGCGTTCCTGCGGCGGCATGGTGGCATTTTCACACGCCCAGCTGGAATGACTGGAACTTCACGTGGTGTTAAAAAAAAAAAAAAAACAGCCAAGTTAGGGATCATCAGCTTTAGAGAAATATTGTCTTAGACATTATGAATGACATTTCAAGTAATTAGTTTATTATTAATTTGTATTTCATTTGAATTTCTACAAACCATGGCTATAAAATGAGGCTGCAAAATTGTGAAAATCAAGCTTTCAGGCGCTGTGGCCATGTCCAATGCCCTAGCCCTGACCCTAACCCTAAAACCACACCCTGCACAAGTGTCAATCAAAGCCCACTGTTAGGACCTTGAAAAATGGATGCTACTTCCTTCAGCATCCGTCTTGGAATGTTCCAGGATACGACAATAAGGTGTTATAAAGTGACCACGTCAGCCCTCAAAGCCCCTGTACACACACTGATGTCATGTCTGGATCCCCCCCCACACACACACACTCTCAATACACACTCATTGCCGACAACGAGGCGCTCTCGCGCATCAACTCAAGTGGACAATCTGAAGAAAAGATTTCCTGGTGAAGACACAGCTAGCATGTTAACTGCACATCGAAATTGCGCCTGGCAACAGTTAAACATAATACGTTATTTCCACAACTTTCTGTTCCCTCACAAATTAGGAGCATTTCTGATGTCAGAAGCTTTTTAGGTTGACACAAGACATACTTGAGTAAAGTGTAATGTCTAAAGTGTCTTAAAAATGTAAATTTAGATTAGTTTTGTTTTTTACTTTGTTAAAGGAGGTGAATCCATGCACAGGATTTTTTTACACAAGTATTTGTACTTCTAAATACACTGTGAATTCTGTTGCTACCTAAAATCAATGTTGGCAATAAAATCAACACCTCCATTTTTGTGATGCACTACTTACAATGCTACACAAAAATCCTTTTAATGTTGATGTGTAAAAAGGATTTGTTAGGTTTAAAAAAACTTTCAAGCACCGTTGTCTGAAGCTACCATCAATGACGTCATTCTTGCACAAAAATACTCAAGTGGAAAGCTTTCCGACGTGTGTTACGTAAACGGGCCTTGTTTTCCAGCTGCTTAAACATTTAACTTTTCAAACTTTTCTTCTTGGAGTGACATAAAAAAAAAAAGGGAACTCATGACATTGAAGTTGAAATGATTCAACCATCAAAATGTTTATAGGTGGACTGAATGTTGTGTAAATGACAAAATAAATCATTTCAATGTAAAGTTCTTACAAGGTATTTTGTCTCTGAGATGAGAAAAAAGTAACAAAAAAAGTCAGAAAATTATTATTTTGTGAGGTTGTATGTAGAAATGTGAGGACAATATATGCGAACCATTTTGGAATAAGGCTGCAACATTCACAAAATATGGAAAAAGTGAAGCACTGTAAGTTTACTGTGTGTATGAAAAGTCTACACACCCCTGTAAAAAAATGTAATATAAGAAAAAGAGACCAAGGTAAATGTCATGTCAACTCAGAGGTGAAAGCCACATTCACTCAAACAGGCACTCCGAAACA
Organism: Syngnathus acus; assembly: GCF_901709675.1. Lineage (NCBI taxonomy): Eukaryota > Metazoa > Chordata > Actinopteri > Syngnathiformes > Syngnathidae > Syngnathus > Syngnathus acus. The sequence continues at coordinate 17,083,042 of NC_051088.1, read as the reverse complement.
GGCAACTTGCAATCAGCTCCAAACCTCCCAACCTGCATGCGCAAAGAAAAATTAAACTGTCAGACAAAAACAGTCCAACCTTTGAGCCCTACTTCCTGTAGCCTGCATGGCATGGGGAGCAATGAACAAAGGAGAAATGTTTGGTAGCACAGTTCTTGCTTAAACTTGAAAAAAAAGCCTGGTCTGAAGTACAATCTACATTACAACCTTAATTGGGACCTAAATGGAATGTAAACTGAACCTAATTAAAGGAAAACTAAATGAAGATTGGAGTTGTCCCTTTGCATTCTTCACACCAGGCTTTTTTCAAGTTTAAGCAAACACTGGGTGAAACATTGACATAACTTGACAGTAAATGATTTCAAAACGTTTTTCCACCTATAACGTGACCTATAACCCTTGCACTTGTTGCTAGGCACAAATGATTTTGCATCAGCCAAGGAATTTGAATGATGAGTTCATTTATATTAAATCATTTTTCAGTTGAATCACTGCTCTGTATTGAATAGAAAAGGGATGAAAAAAAGAGAAATCTGTTTGAAGTGGTAGGCCACTGATGGTGATTCAAACCTGGAGCTGCCTTGCTGTGGCAGGACAGCGTCAACATGAATATTTTCACGTGGCTTTTTAGTACCATTCACACAGGGCTTGTTTCTCTACATTTTTGTCTGATGAGGGACTTGAAATGTCTAGTCACTGGGCTCAGAGAGGATGTTGATCAGAGAAAAAAATGTTGTTTTAAGAGGAAACTATTTGACATGGCGGGTGTTAAAAGAGACCGATTTGGAGAGTCCAGTCAATGACCTCTTGTGGGCTTGTTGATGCAGCGATGACCATCGTCTCCTCAATCCTGCCTGGAATCATGAGTCACTGCAACATCATAAATGGAATTCATGTGCATTTCAAACTCGGGAGAAAAAGAACAGCTGTTGGACCGTTCTGTTGGCCACAATAACGCTCAATCTCCTCCCACCTCAATTAAAAAGCGATTTCTTCAAGTGGAACATTGTAATGTAAAACACAGAGTCTGTTTCCCGTCCATTTGAGCCAAAGCACGGTTTGCATTACAACAAGAATTCACCTAACAAAAATGTGGCAAAAAATTGATACAATAGCCAGAGATGGAGGACTCAAGTCATCTGACTTGACCTGAGTCAGACTTGAGTTGCCATTTTTTATGTGTACTATAATGTGTGAGCAAACCAGAACTGGACCTAATGCATTGTCCTTCGGTGGTGTCTTGCATAGCGCCACCATTTGATGTTGCCCTTCCACTGCAAAGGAAACCAATATGAACTAATACTGGCCAGATGTTGTAAAGCAGGGAATTTCAACTGGTTTTGTCCAAGGGACCACCATTATAACCAAGATGCAACTCGGGGAACCACTGCTTTGCCGGAATATTATTTTATTTTGCACTGAAGGAGGATAGACCCATACAAGCTATTTATTTGCATCTGTGGCTATTTTGGGAATATCAGCTACATTTGACATAATTTGGATGGGTAAATGATTCCCAAAATTAGCTGGAAAATAAATCTAATCTAAATAATGAATCCATTTTATTTTTAAAATGGTTACAGTTGTTTTCCATTTCCAATTTCACGGACCACTTGCAATACCCCTAAGGACCAGTAGAGGGCCACGGACCACCGGTTAACAATAACAAAAGTTTGCTAGCGCCATCTCGCTGTTGGGGTTTAAAATGCAGACGTATCCTGATTTATTTTCTTCAAGAAAAGAAAAATTCGGGCAAACAACGACTCGTATCAATGTATAGTATACTTTTTTGACAAGATTTTTGTGTGGTGGTGTTCTGTGAGATTTCCCTGGTATAGAATATGTGCTTTGAATCATCAAATGCCAGGAAAGACTGGTCAACATATTTGCCAGAAAGCTGCAAAGCGTATTGCAGTAAATGCTGTAAATGTTGTCCAGGTGGGCTGGCACAACAAAAGAAGCATTTTTGAAAAATGCTGTCATCTCATACTGGCTGAAGGTTAGGACCTGTGCCAGGTCTGGAGGATCCCTGTGGAAAAGCATCAGCGGGCGCCAAAACGTCACGCAAAGCTCACAGTCTCCGAGCCACTCTGCGTCCGCCCCGTGTGTCAGACATTGTCTATTAATTGCGTCTGTTTGCTTTTAGGCACAAGTCTCGGTTACAGCTTCTTGGCACCGTCCGGAAACCACAAACTGACGAATCAGAACATTGGAAGGTCTCAAATGTTGAGAGGTGCACAAAATGTACTTTTCAGAGTCAACATGGTGCTGGAATGTTACTGGCAAAAGGTCAAGAGGCACCAAAACACCAAGTCCAGACACACAAACTGAGTATTTATGTTCCAAACTGCATCCGGTGGAATATGTCCTATGCCACACACAGAAAAAGTTCATAATGATGCTAAAAAAGGTTTTATTTTGGAGAAATGCTGTCAAAATTACACAGACAACAACAGCGTAGTCTTGAATAAGCGAGTTTGTCCATAGATGGTTGACAAAGTGTTGACATTTACAATTCAAAGCATGCAGCCACGATTGTTTATGGAAGTGGCCAGGGAAGAAAAATAACAGCTTCTGAAGAATGCAACCACTGTGGTAACACCAGACTGGCTTCCCACCTGGAGCCCACCTGCCCATGTACTCTTAATACCCCTCACTCAGTCCTTCCTGTTCTATTTATAAGTCGTATTGTCACTGCCCACCCAGAGAATCTTATTTCGCCACCTTTTGACTTGACTGCATTTGTGAACATTGTACACGTTGTGGATATTCAAGCGATGGATGATGTGGGTGGTCGAGTCGGTGTTGAACGTGAACTCATTCTTTTTTTTTTAATCGACCTTTAGGTGTTGACATGAAAAATTAGAAATGGTTTACGTTCCTTGACAAGTGACCTACTTGCCTAAATTCCCCTCTGTTGTCTAATGTTCATTCATCGTATTCATTTTTAAATACAATTCTATTGTGTGTTTTTTTTTAATAAACACTTCTCAAAAGTCAAGATATAATCTGCCGTACTGACAAGTCAAGAGAAGAGCTGAGTATGACTTATGTTACATACAGTAAAATATAGAGTTCTGATCAGTCTGATTTTTTTTTTTTGCTTAATATTTGTATCTCCCATGTGGCTGGTTTCTTTTCTTCTGTGGGACAAGATGACGGCAGTCGCCAGCAGCCTCGTCGTGGAAAGCAGGCGGAAGACACGTGGATCAATCTCGGTTACGTCTGGATAACTTGAGGAATGGAATAGTGGAAACGTGTGTAAAAACATCGGCGTTCTGAACTCCCCCGCCAATTAGACTGGAATCGTCACCGTACCCGTGTCTCCCCTCGTTTCATAAGCTGGAACATCACACAGCTGGAAAGAGAGGGAGGGCACTCTGGTGGAGAAGGAATGTGAAACATTTCTGATGTTGCTCCAGTGGCTGTTTACACGGTAGTCATCGCGGCAGCATGACATCAGAGTGCTGACTTTATAAATGTCAGCAGCAGGCCAGAGGCGGGTGAAACGGACACAGCCCGGAGACAGACGCATACCCGAGACGGACGCAGACTCTCTCTCATCCTCATGGACCGACTACTGTGTGATTGTGTGCTGCTGCTTGCTGTGGCCTCGCAGGTGAGCCTTTTTTTTGTTTAAAAAAAAAAAATGATTTTTTAGTCAAGCAACTATGAGAGGAGAGGACGCAATGTTGATGAAGCCTGTCAGCCCCTTTAGCATTTTTCAGTATTTTTCAGTATTTGGTTTTTCATGTCGACATGTGACACTGGCCCACTTGATGGCTCTCCATGAAGTGATGTAACATAAATGACGCAATTTACCTCATGATGGGCGGAGCTAAATACATTCCTGAATTGCTGTTGCAGAATAATAACCCAAAAAATAATAATAAAGAAAAAAAAGTTTGACACCAAACAATTCGGCCACAAATTGTCAATTGATGAATTCTCGTGATCAACTGAGATTGACCTTGTACTGCAGGGAAACCAATGCGAGTTGATGCCGCCATCTAGCAGTTCGGGTCTAAAGTGCACTTGTGACTCACATTTTGCTCATATCTCTTAGGTCAGGTGACGGCTAAACCCATAAGTCAGTGCGCTCAAGGTGCCATTGTATTCAATTGAAGTAGAGATTTTCAAAAATTCTATTTCTCGTAGTTAAACTTCCTTAATTCCCAACAGTTTTTGAAGAAAGTGAAGCAGTGGAGACAATTTGATATCTGTTTTGATATATATATATATACGTATATATTTTTTGAATGATCAGAAGCCTTTGTGTCATCCTGCAGGTGTTGTGTCAGCTGTGTGACGTGCCGTGCCTCTGCCCCCGATCAGCCCCCAAGTGTCCCCCCGGAGTCCCACTCGTGGCGGACGGCTGCCGGTGCTGCATGGTGTGCGCGCGGCTGCAGGGACAGCCGTGCACGGAGAAGTTCCCGTGCGACAGCCGGCAGGGGCTGACATGCGACTACAGTGCCAGCTTCCCCGGGGGCCCTGGGGAGTGCGTCGGTGAGTCGCTCCCTATGAACAGTCCTGGAGTCAGAGCTCCTGATGTCATCAACAAACAAATGTTTAGGTGTGACATTTAACACTTTTGCTAAAAGACTTTCCAACCAATTGTACTTTCTAGCTCGGGAAGATCTGACCTGCAAAGTCAACGGCATCAGTTACCAGGACGGCCAATCCTTTCAGCCCTCATGCGACGTCCACTGCCACTGCAGGGGCGGCGGGGTCAGCTGCGTGCCCGCTTGTCCGCTGAATTTCCGTCCCCCCACTGCGGACTGTCCTCACCCGCAACATGTTCGGCTTCCGGGGAAGTGCTGCAAGGAGTGGGTGTGCGAAAACCTGGACAACTCTGTGCTTCAAGACGCCATCACAGGTAATTATAGTCACCATTCTCAAAATTGCCCTTGCAGATTTTCTTTTGACTTTATGTTTTCAAATATAAAGCATGTATATATCTGTGCACAAATTGGTTATTTGTTATTTGATCAGGCACTGCAAAATAATCAGTTATAATTTGTGGGCTCGGATCAGATGACATCGGGATTCTTCAGAGCTTGCTGATGATCTGATCATTTGGATCTGATGTGTTTGAGACGAATAAAACAGGAAGGACAGCGGCCCTCCAAGACCGGAGTTAGACATGCCTGAATTAACCCATTGTCACTCACCCAACAGAATAATAGCATCATTGCTTTCACACTAATTAAGTACATTTGTGAGTAAATTGAAACAAGAGTGTCATTATTTCAGTTCACTTTTTGCATTTTATTTGGTGTTGTGCCAGGAAAGTTTTTATATATACCAAAATGAGTGTTTCAGTTCAGTAAAGGTTGGAAAACACTGCAATGGTGGACATTGTTAAGAATTTGACATCATGGAGTCATATTTAATCAAATTTAGATGATTCATCTTCGACTCATGGCAAAAATAAGGAGGTGTAGTTTTTGACCACCTTCCAAGAGCTCATGCAGCTCAACTATTTCATGCTGGTGACTCACTTAGTCTCTTGCTGGTTAGTCTTCATGCTGGTGACTCACTTAGTCTCTGGCTTGTTTTAGGGGATTGGCCTTTTTTAATCACAAAGAGTTAGAATGGGTTGAGTTCGGATAGTTTCTGCCAAAACAAACACGCATGAAGGTATCGTGGAGCAAATATTCAAGAAGGAAATGTTCTCCTACTTGCACTTAGTAACAGTCAGACATTGTTTGGAGTTTCAAATATTTTTATAGTGGCTTCATTTCCCTTCTTTGTGGCGCTCTCTATCTTTTTCACATACAAAAGAATAACATCCACTAGTGTTTAATTTCTACACAGCTGCTTGTTGCTATGAAGCGCTATTAAAAGAACCGTTTGCGCCTTCCTCCCCGATGAATTGTGGCTTGCTTTGGCCAGACGCAGCCTTGTTAAAAACGTGCAGACATGACCAGTCGTCATATGGACGAGCAATTACGGCGCCACCAGGGAGGACGTTGCAAATATTTGGAGAGAAATGACAACATGCAGCATGGGAAATATGTTCGGAATTAAGTCGGATCAAGTTTTACAGACTACCTCCACACGCCGGAAAATAAGCTCATTTATTTTCCATGCGCAGTGTTACATAAGTCAAATTCTTCCAACCTGCTTGTTAAATACTATGAAGTTGCCAATGCCACAAGATACAGATTTTTGTGCCTTTTGTTTCTGATTTTTCCAACAGCTATGAGAGCAGACACTCCGCAGCCACCGATCCCGGTGCCGGTCTCCTCCATGTGCACGGAGCGGAGCACCCAGTGGAGTGCGTGTTCCCAGAGCTGCGGGACGGGCATCTCCACACGGGTTTCCAACCACAATCCAGCGTGTAAGCTACAAATTGAGACTCGCTTATGTAAAGTGCGACCCTGCCATGCGCATCTGACCACGCCAAGCGGACCCACGGTGAGTCCAAACAATGAATCCAGTATATACCGAAACAATGCAAAACAACAATGCCTCCTGGTCTAAAAAATATATATTTGATTTGTTTATGCTGGACTAACCAGCTGGGGCAGCAGGGCAAGTGCACGGTCAGCTACATGGCACCTGGACCCGTTCGGCTGGTCCATCAAGGCTGCAGCAGCACACGCACCTTCCGGCCGCGGTACTGCGGCACTTGCACCGACTCCCGCTGCTGCATGCCATCGCAGACATCTACCGTCGACGTGACCTTTCGTTGCCCTGCCGGCAACCTGCGACGGCGACCGGTCATGGTGATCCACTCATGCATCTGCCACAGCGACTGCCCCTACTCGCCGTTCACCAACCCGGCTCTTCGAGGATACAGACCCTGACTGATCGCCATGGTAACGCCACGCAAGAAGCTGGCGGGTTGAGACGTTGCTATGCCTTGAAAGAAACAATGACTATTTTGTAGATAAAAAAAAAAACTCATTGTTTCTGCACGCATCATGGTGTGCCCTGCGAACTCTCAACATTTTCTGGTTCAATTTGAACTGCTATTTAAAGAGAACAGCCCTGTTTTGGAGGCGATTGGTGTTGTTGACATTTTGATGTCTAGAACTAGACAATAACTGTCAATGTTAGGAAGGACTTTGGTCATGTGGATGTGGGCCTGGATATGGACGCATACACACCCACTCAGACAAAAAACACACTGACAACTTTTCTCAAACTACACACAAAATTATACACAAAAAAAAAAGATTAAATGTTTATTTGATAATGAATTCTATGTGGCAGAAAACAAATGTACTATTTTTTTACTGCTTATTGTATGTTTACGAAATGTTTTTCTTAATGAGTGTAAAACCCTGGGGTGGGTTTTTAGAAGCTTCCAGCTTCAGCCTACTCCATTTGGGCTCCTTTCTTTACAATGTAATGAAAATATTGGATGTAAGTGTAACATTGCACATAGCTCAAATAAACGGATTGATTGATTGATTGATTGATTGATTGATTGATTGATTGATTGATTGATTGATTGATGTCTCTTCTGCCATCTAGCATATCATTGTTTTGCCTGTTGCTCGATGCTTATTGCTCGATGATCAAAGGTATATTATCCCGTTGGTGTATGAATGTGTTCATCTGTTAATTAGTTCATTCCTGTGACAGCGCCTCGGATACATGAGGCATTCACATCTTAAACATCTTAAACATCTTAAACTTCCACAGCTGGATCATGAAAAAAAAAGGTAAAGTGGCTCATTTTTCATAACTAATTCATTGACGTTCAGTAGAAAAAACGATTTTAGATTATAAAATAAAACCATCACTACATTGCACTGCTGTGATTTTATGTATGTAGGACCCTCAAACTCACCTTGTAAAATAATGAATGTGTGTGTGTGTGTGCGTGTGTGCGTGTGTGTGTGTGTGTGTGTGTGTGTGTGTGCGTGTGCGTGTGCGTGTGCGTGTGTGTATATATGTATATGTGATGTGCCTCCTCTCGACCCTATTTTCTGTCACTTCCCCCAATCAGCCAGCAGAGGACGACTCTTAACTTTTGAATTTCTCAACTTTCATATTCCATGCTAGAGCAATCCGGACACACATTTGACACAGGCAATACTGCAATTGGCTGGCAACCGGTTCAGGGTGTCCCCCGTCTACTACACGCATACATATAGTGATATTAAGATTTGGATTAAGTTGGCTAAGGTTCCAAAAGCTGCATTTACAGCTTTATACATGGACAAAGCTTCAGACAACTCTTATGGCAAAAGTCATAATGTGAATGTGACAAGTCACAAACTTTCCTTGTGGGGCTTCTTTTCAGGAATTACTGTCTCTTGGATTTGAATGTGGAATTCTTGGACCTCACTAAGCGCTTACAGAGACATCTACAGGAAACCCACATTGATGCAACGAGTAGAAAACAAAAGAGCGCAAGGACAGCGATCACATCCAAGGAGTGATAAGCGTACCATGGTAACTTATAGGAGTCTGTGCGCAGATGTGGGGCACCTCTATGCCTCATGACGTACTCTATCCAGAAGACAGCAGTGTCAACGGGTTTCATGGGCCTGTCGCGATGAAGTTGGGAGAGTTTGATCATGTTCTGCTTGTAAGACTTCTTGGGATCGACAATGTTCCTCAAGGAAGCGGTGAAAGATTCCACGTCGAGAGCCGCCACATCCACAATCTCGGCGCCTCCCCAGGCCTTCATCCGCACCATGTTGTCATGCTGATCGAAGATAAGCGGAATCCCCAAAATCGGGACGCCGTGGTAGATAGCCTCGTAGATGCCGTTGGTGCCCCCGTGTGTTACAAAGACTTTGGTCTTGGGATGGCCCAGTAAGTCGTTCTGAGGCAACCAGTCCACCAGTCGGGTATTGTTTCCCAGAGTGGTGGGTCGCTCCCCGATATGCCTCCACACGACCTTCTGAGGGAGGCTGGCAAAAGCAGAGGCAATGATCTCAGATAGCTCAGGACCCAGGTCGCCCAGCTTGGTTCCTAGAGTCATAACCACCACTCCGTGTTCTCCAGAACTCTGCACAAAGTCCTCCAAATCTGCCGGCAGAGGTTTGGAGGGCTTCCCCTGAAACCCTCCGATGTAGACCACATTGGGCATGGTGGGGCGTGGGAACTCAAAGATAAAGTCCACCCTCATCAGCCAGATATCGGCTCCCTGCATGAGAGACATGGGACTGACGTCCCCTCCTAAGTAGCGATTGCACACGTCTCGGTAAGGCGGGTTGGCCACAAAATGGTGCATGTAGATCAGAATACCATGATAGAAGACATTGTTCATTCTTTGGAAGAAGTCCATTTTGTCCGTGTAAAGGGAGAACAGTTGAGGAACGTAGGACAGAGGAGACGGCGCAACGGCAAAGTGAGCCTCTCCGTTAAAAATCCAGCGCACATTGAAGACCATGGGGAGGTCCAGATAGTGAGCCATTAGCACCCCACCCACAAAGGCCGGGTCTGTCAAACAAAGATCATATCTACTTTCTTTCAGTTCCTGGATTAGAGTTTGATTTTCAAATATGCTGACCATCATATGGGCTACAGATATATGGGTCTCCTCGAGAAAGTTGAAAATGTTCCTGTAAAACTCCACAAAAGCCCACAGCGAGCCTTTGTGCCGCTGAATCTCGATGGACCTCTCCAGGAAGGACGTCATGCTATTCTGGCTCTCGATGTTGTTGGACTGCTTCACCTCGATGGTAATGGAGGTGTAGTGGGGAGACTTCTCATGTATGTACCAGCTGGTTGAGGTTCGCAACACTGTGATTTGGTGGCCTTGAGAATGAAGGGCTTCCAGCAGAATTTTCATGTTGATCCAGTGACTTCCTTCGGTGGGGTAGACAAAGATTTTACCGCCCCAGCATGTCGCGGAACACATCAGCAAGAGTGCCAGACTTGGATATGGTGCCATTGCTTAAAAGGACACACACACACAAAAGCTGTTAGCCAGAAAACTGAAAAGTTAAACTTAAATCTCAAATTCCAAATCAATGTAAAAATATTAACCTTCTGGGTATTGATATGCAGATGATAACAAATGACAAAAGCACCAAAAAAAGTCTTTTTTTTTTTTTTTAGGGTGACTTAATTGTTTCCCTCAAGCTTAATATTTAGACTACCAGTGTTAATATTATGCAAATCTTTCCTATAAAATGTCACGATTCAATCAATGAATAAAAGTCATTTAAACTTGAGTAACCTATTACTCTACACAGACAACAATAGTAAATGTATTACTTTTAAATGCAAGTAACTAGTTATATGAATTGAAATAAATTACATTATGGATGTAAGCTGCCCAACATTGCAATTCAGACAATTATTCTTTACGCTAGTAAAAATGATGCCAAATATATCATGGCAATTGCTGACTGACAGGTACGAGGCCAAAAGTCAAATAACAATTCATGCAAAATGAAGATCTTCCGTTTATAGGTCAGTCCTGTTTGCTTTTTTCTAATGCAACACAAATGTGGAAAATCACAAAGAAGATCGAATCACTGCACGCCGATGATGAAAGTAGTGCCTACCTACGAATGATGAAACAAATCTGACATTTTGGCAGTAAAGCAGATCTCACCTGAGGCCTTGTCCCGCACTTCGAGAGAGAAGACTCTCGTGTCTGCCGTTGTGGTGTAGCGCTTGTGCTGAGGTTATTTATGCAAGTGGAAGTCAATGTGTAACTGCTCCAATATCCCGCTTGTTTTTCCAATGTTTTTGGGGTCATTCTATGAGACTCAGTTGGTCAACATTTGGAATGGAGTCACTGTTTTTAAAGAGCAAGTTCAAAATCAGCAGTCCTATAGGACCAAAGTGAAAGATTGTAAGCTCCAAACTTGCTTTTCATCTCGAGGAGACTGGATTATTTCAATGGTCTTCCGACGACTCATTTAAACACTGCTCCAGGTCTGTAAATCATTAAGAAAATACTCATTAAATATAAACCCAGGAGAGCTTTGGGGTCTGCAGACTCTGGTTAATAAATTCATCCTAGCAAACAAGGTGAACAGGAATTTACCAGTTATGCTGCATGAAAATTGAATAAGTTGCCATCGGAATTAGGCAAACCTCGTTAGGATAAACAGTCTGGAAGATGAATGAACAAATATTTCACTCTACGGCCTTTTAGAAAATTTGGAAAGCTACATTGTATTCATTTCTTTTGATTTCAAATGTATTTAAATCTTTTGGTTGCACAAGTCATTAAATGTTGTCAATATATATTAGTTCAATCAGTTTCATAAGCTACTTTTGTTGCCTTTGCGCTGCAAATGCAATAAAAATGTATGGCTTATCTATTGCTCTTGCTCTTATACACATAGAATCACTTCCCACTTTCTGAGTGACCTTTGCACTCGCTACCCACCCTCTGGGTGCTACAAACAAAATGTATGGGTTATTAATTGCTCTCTATGTCCGTCTTCATACACATGAAAAGACTTCTTACTTTTTGAGTGACCTTTGCACTAGCTAGGACTCGCCCTTTTCATGCTGACTGTGTGTGCGTGCATGCATGTGTGTTATGAACTCCAGCCCTGGCAAACGTTAAAGGACATCAGCAGTGCGCTGCTATCGTATGTCCGTCCATGTGTCACGAAAAGAGGGCTGCAACGGGTGGGGAGTGGGCTTTGCTGGCAAATAACTTGGGCATGAGGGGCTTGATGTCTTTAAAAAGAGCATTGCTTCTTCTGTCCCGGGTTGCGTGAGCTCAGCTGACGGATGCACACGATGGAGTTTCCCCAGCCGGAACAGACAGTGAGATGCAGTAGCACAGGTGAGGTCGGATGTGAGCTGCGGAGAGCATCGGCCCATTTATAGTTGTCTTGTAAGCCTTGTGTTAGGGGACAATGAAGTTCTGAGGTTGGGGTTTGAATCTGGCCTTTGACCTTGTGTGTCGGGTACTCCACTTTTCTCTTCCGAAAACATGCTGGCCAGCTTTATTGAAGACTTTCAATTGGCAAAAACAAGTCTGCTTGCCAACCCCCGGGCAACGGATCTAGGATTTTTTTTTCTCCTCTCCCGGGGCTAAAGGGAGGGGGCGATGCTAAGACACAAATTTAAAAGTACAGGATATTTTATAATATCAAAGAAAATCACAGAGGCGCTTAACTTTGAGCTTCACATGTTTCTGAAGAGGCTATTCGCCACCCCTGAGTGTACACAGTCAGATTCCCAAAATAAATTCACGCCGTATCATAACGTAGTTCTGCCACATGTTACATTACTTAGCCATCACACTCAGTAAAGAAGCACAAAATAGTCTTAGTGTGACAACAACATAAACCACCACAGGGCCAAAGAAAATGTGCGGAAACTGTTATTATACTGGTGATGCTTTTGTTTTGAAGGCCTGACTTTGGACAGGATATTATGCCAAATGGAGACTTGTTTTACTTGAGTTGTTAATACATTTTATATTTTGCAGGTTTTTTTAACAACTGTTAAAGCCTGTCATACTTGACTAACAAACAAAACCAGAGAATAGAAAGTAGAATTTTGCAGGTATTTTGACAAACTGACAATTGAGTCGCTTAACAAGGTCGGCTTTCTTGAGGTGCAAAGTGCAGCAATGATTACACTTTATCAGTTGTGATTTGTTGTGTAGCCTCGTTGTTGAAGCCTTCTTTGTGAGGCCAAAATCATACGTGCTACGAGGCGCAACGATAAAGAAACGAGACTTTGGCAGCCGTGGCCTTAACTGATTGCCAATTGTTCCAGTGTTGCGCAACATCTTGCCACCATTCTGGTCTAATATTATTCACTTCTTTTACAAAATCTGGTTCACATTCTTCAGTGTAACCGCTGTTCCTGCTATTTTTTTGCGCTTTATAATCCTTAAGATTACAACCAATACATATATTTTAATGTTGTGTTGTCATCAGAAGTAGCAAGGAGTAGAAGGTTTGAATTTCTTTTTTTTTTTTAAATGCAAGAAGGAAAAATAAAATGATGTTGTACTGGCTTTTGTCAGACCACCAGAAGGAGCACTGGCGCAATGTTTGAGTAGACTCGGAAGACCCTAAGTTTGAGACAATCTCTTGGTTGCTTACATGATGGATCTTCTTGAGTTCAGAGAAGGGTTAGATGGACTGGTCGCCAGCCAATCGCAGAGCACCTTCATACAATCAGTTTCCCCCTTCCAATCAGATGTGCAAGCTAGGCTGCAGGCATCTGCAGTCTGACATCACCGTCCACATTTGTCGCAGGCCATTAAAGCCGCCAAACAGACATAGCTTCCCTTCCTTCAGCAGGAAGTGTTTACTGTCGCTCCTCTGCGTGCATTTAATCACCATGAATGAATGAATTCATGGTGCAGAAAAGATGTCAGCTGTGACAGGATTTCGTTTCAACACGATCTTTTGCTTAGTCACAATTTTGTCACTGATACAAACACAAAAATACACTTCTTACCTTTTCAAAATAGGCTTGGAGCTTTTTACAACTTTTGTGGATGATGACATGACTTAAAAAAGATGTAACTAGAGAGAGGTCAAGTCATCTGGCTTTGAATCATTGATTGATTGAGATTTGGGGCTCTTGGAAGGCAAATAAATGGGAGTAAATTGAGATGGGCTTGGGAGATCATTATTTCAATAAATACCTTTTGTAGCATTTTTGTTTGGTGGTGTGCCTTTTGTTTGTCACCGTCAACAGATTGATTTCTTCTTAGTCCTGCATCCCACACATGCTGGCAGGGGATCCAGACAGTGTTGGTGCCATCCGATCCCATGCCAGCCAGACTAGACTCAGTATAGGCTCAGTCACTGACGAGGCCCATTCAACATTTTGCACATGTGGCATAATCCATTGATAATCGGACAGACTGGAGGCCAACAAGCCCCCACCCCCTACCGCACACACACACGCACACACAGACACACATACACGAGCCATCCGGGTACGTTGGCGGCACAAACGTCTGCAGGCTGCCTTATAAATGACTGCCCCTTTTCCGTTTTAATCACCATGAGCAACAGCAGAATCGCAACAGGGTAAGAGTCAAACCCACACTTTTTTTTTTTATCTTGGAGATTTGTCAATTTAAAAGGGAGTTTGCAGTTTAAAAAAAATCACTACAAATTTGTTAAAACTCATTGTGACTTGAACATAGAATGTGATAGTTCTGAGCAGATCTGGGGGGGGCAGCCCTCAGCCCTCATGAGAATAAACCGTTCGGAAGAATGAATGCATGAATGAATGAATGAATGAATGAATCAAGGAATCAATCAAGGAATCAATCAAGGAATCAATGAACAAATGAATCAATGAATCAATGAATGAGTTGTGGGTGGGTGGGTGGATGGATGGATGGATGGATGGATGGATGGATGGATGGATGGATGGATGGATGGATGGATGGATGGATGGATGGATGGATGAGTTTACTCCATTAATTTGGGCTTTTCCAACCACAGTAAGATGTGTCACAAAGTTGTTCTTCATCACTGTCCACACTTGGGAATGATCTAGAAGAGATTCTAGAGGTGTCACGCCCGTGCCAGAGCACGCCCGGCCGTCAACTTCCCTCAGGCCACACCCCTTCATTATTGTCATGTCTGTCACCTGCTCCCTCTTGTTACCTGATGTATGTAAACCCTGCCCGTGACTTCTGTCGGTCTGTTTGTCTGTTTGCTGGCCGTGAGTCTCTGTCCCGTATGTGTCTTCGTTTCCCCACCTGACTCCCTTCCAACTCCCTTTCCCTTCAATAAACCCCGGTTCAAGCTGCATTCGGTCGCCTGGCTCCACTCATTTCCTGATAAGAGAAGTCTACCCATCAAAGAAAATACACATCATGCTTGAATGATTCATATTGTGTTTGTAGCATCAGTGCCGCAGCTCTGCAACTCTCCTACACTCATCGTCATGGTGGGCCTGCCAGCTAGAGGGAAGACTTACATCTCCAAGAAACTCACCCGCTACCTCAACTGGATCGGAGTTCCCACGAAAAGTTGAGTTTCACAGCAACCAAAAATCAGAAAGGAAAAACAATCAACTATTGAAGCAATATTTCATTTGTTGTTGATTCCCACCAGCTTTTAACGTCGGCCAGTACCGCCGCCAGGCTGTCAAGACCTACGAAAACTTTGAGTTCTTTAAACCGGACAACGAGGAGGCCATGAGGATTCGCAAGTAAGGATCGACAACTCAGTGACTTGATGATGGCGTTAAAGAAGCGTCAACGTTGCGCCTCGCTTCACAGGGCATGCGCGGCAGCCGCTCTTAAAGACGTCGCCGCTTACTTCACAAGTGACCAAGGTCACGTGGCGGTGAGTCGGAGCAATGAACCTTCACACTACCCCTGATTTAAGTAGCAATCTTTGCAGATAATAACAAACGCATCTCACACAGGTTTTTGATGCCACCAACACCACAAGGGAGAGAAGGGCAATCATCCTCAGTTTTGCCAAGGAGAGAGGCTACAAGGCAAGTGCAACTGGAAAGAAAAAACACCCACGGCCATCCTCTGTTTTTAAGTGTCTGCATGTGTTTCTTTTAAAAATATTTGTGCCCAGGTTTTCTTTGTCGAGTCAATCTGTGACGACCCGGAAATAATTGCAGAGAATGTCAAGGTGAGAACTTTTCATTTCTTGTAGATGACTCTCAAAAGACCTGATCCCGCAGTTCATCCAAAGTGAGCAGACCAAAATTGTTATGTACACCATCCCTTAGTCATAGTGCATTTAAGTTTATCCGCAAATGTCACCAACTTTTACTAGCAGTGCTTGCATGCTCCATTAAATATCCCAAACTCACATCCTTTGCAGCAAGTAAAATTCGGGAGCCCAGATTACGTGAATTGCAGCATGGAGGAAGCCATGGAAGACTTTCAGCAACGCATTGAGTGTTACAAGTCCAGCTACATGCCGATAGATGACGAGAAAGACAGGTCTAGAGCCGGGATGGAGACGATGCTCTGATGACACGACATGCGCCTCAAAAATTTGTTTTCATGGAACAGGAAGCTCTCCTACATCAAGATATACGAAGTAGGTAAAAGATATCAAGTGAATCTGGTCCAGGATCACATCCAGAGCAAGATCGTCTACTACCTAATGAACATCCACGTTGCGCCGAGGTCCATCTACCTGAGCCGCCACGGGGAGAGCGAACTCAATCTTCTGGGTCGCATCGGCGGAGATTCTTCTTTGTCCGCCAGAGGATATGAAGTGAGTGGAAGAAGACCGTGCCTAGATTCATACAATCGGTTTCACTTGACTAATTGGGAATCCATGTGTGCAGTATGCTGCTTCTTTGAAGACTTTCCTGCAGAGTCAGAAAATTCATGACCTGAAGGTGTGGACCAGCCACATGAAGAGAACCATCCAGACCGCACACACTCTGGGGGTCCAGTATGAGAAGTGGAAAGCTCTCAATGAAATAGATGCAGTAAGTTCCATTCTGATTGGACAGTAAATAAGGTGACCACAAACATACAATCACACATTTAAGAATTATTCTTTTTATTTACCACTCAGCATTGTTTCTTAAAATTTGGGCCCAAGAACAAACAATAAGTCTCTTGAGGAAAAAGTTTATTTTTTATGATATAAAGATTTTCTCCATAGAATTTTTTTTTTTTCCTGCTGCCCCAAGGGTGTGTGTGAGGAGTTGACTTATGAGGAGATTCAGGAGCGTTTCCCCGAAGAGTTTGCACAGAGGGACCAGGACAAGTTTCGTTACCGTTACCCAAAGGGTGAGGTAAGGCTTCCCCTCTACGCACTTTTTTTTTTTTTTGTAAAAGCAGTCATTGCAAGTGCTGCATTTGGAAATATATTCCATGATCCCATTTTACCTGGAAACCGGCAAATGCAGTATGGCTGAACGTCAACATTGCCTTGAACGAATACAGACAATTTCTTTCTTTGTGTCAGTCCTATGAAGACCTGGTCCATCGCCTGGAGCCCGTCATCATGGAGCTGGAGAGGCAGGAGAATGTTCTGGTCATCTGCCACCAAGCGGTAATGCGTTGCCTCCTGGCCTACTTCCTGGACAAAACTGCAGGTACATAACTCATCCCATCGGCACATTTCCTTCATAATCAATCTTTTGCTCTCTCTGAAGACCAGTTGCCCTATTTGAAATGCCCTCTCCACACGGTGATGAAACTCACACCAATAGCCTACGGTAAGTGCTCGCTGTTTGGCTCTTTGACATCACGTTCCGTGTCTTGATGTCCCCCGATGTTCTTCTTTGTAGGCTGCAAAATTGAGTCTTTTTACCTCAATGTAGAGGCAGTCAACACGCACAGAGACAAGCCTACGGTAAGAACAAACCCTAAACCTGTTTATAAAACACTAAATGCTTTAACATTCTATTTAGGAAATTCTCCTGTTTTGATTAAACCACAATTTTATGAGTGCTATTTCAGTCACTTATTGATTACGAACTCCCCATTTTAATGTACTTATTGAAACTACACATTGCATATGTTGCTGTTGCAGAACGTGGACATCAATAGGAACCCAGAGGAAGCGTTGCAGACGGCTCCTGATCACATTTGAACAATGGGAAGATGGGATACGGCTGGCATTTTGGACCTCCACAAGGATTCAAGCGTCCTGCGCCGAGCGGCTTGAAACGTTAGTCATCGACTGGCATCAGCTGGAAGGTGGATTGCGTGGCTCCATATTCTACATGATTTGAAAACGTAGTTTGGAGGGCAGACGCTATCTTGCAGGGATCCCTTCCTACCTGTCTGTATGTATATCAAGATGAAGCCAAATTCCATTTGACAACTGAGTTCTTAGAATTCCAACTAGCATACGTTTCACCCATGCGGTTGACACAATGCCAAAGTAATTGATCAGCAATGAGAAATATTCAAAGTAGGCTGGTCAAATAAGAGTCCATTGTAATGTTTATATTTCCATGTGCTCCTTCTCAGCAGTATGATGGAGGTAATTCCCATTGATAGTCTTTAAGGCAATTTTTGAATGTAGTCTGTTTCAAAGTCTCAATCGTAGTCCGCCATGACAGTCAGCTCCACCTCCCTATTTAAAGCATTGCCGATGAATTGTCTGGAAATTACCGAGCCTTACAAGACTTTGGACCAAGACTTTGGCCTGGATGTGCTTGGGTTCTTCACCTCATTTCAGTCAACGAGAAAGTAGCCTGTGTGAAGTGTAGCGCCCCCACTACCTTTGTGAAATATTGCATGTTACAAACCACTAACTGGATCATGAGTATGATGCATTGTAAATGTGAAATTAAATATTGGTTTTGTATGATAAAGGGATGGAAATTTGAATAGAATGTTTTTATTGTTATATCTGATTTATCAATTAGTAACAAAAATATTTGACAGATTAATTATTAAATGTTTACATACCAACATTTTTGGTATTCCCAAATGTTATTTGAACTTCATTCCTTGAAAACAAGTTGCGCAACTCATATCTCAAGGCAACACTGGCCTATCTTTACCTCTACTGCTACTCTTAACACAAGTACAGAGAGTTCGAATAAGCACAGAGCATGAGTACTTTTTTTTTTTTTTGCCCCCTCTGGTGAAACCCACGTGTGTGTCTGAGCTGTCCGTGTACAAACAGTAAAAGGACTCCAGTGTGGCAGGCAGAGGAGAACTTCGGGCTCGTAAGTTTTTTT
Organism: Syngnathus acus; assembly: GCF_901709675.1. Taxonomy (NCBI): domain Eukaryota; kingdom Metazoa; phylum Chordata; class Actinopteri; order Syngnathiformes; family Syngnathidae; genus Syngnathus; species Syngnathus acus. The sequence continues at coordinate 17,064,487 of NC_051088.1, read as the reverse complement.
TTTTCTCCCTCAAATAGCTGAGCATGCATGACAGCGATCCGTCATTGCGCTCATGAATCCGAGTGGCAGTAACTCGTGGAATTTCCAGTATACGCACAGAAAAGCTGCTCTCGTCAACCCCACTTGGAATTGAACTTTTTTTTGCAGCTTCTCATCTTTTTGCTCACCGTCCTCTAGCTAAATTGATACTTGGCGTGTTTTTTCACGGATCTGAGGGAGGAGGGAGGAGTGGGTGTGGATGTGGAAGCCCCAAGCAGGCAGGCAGCGTGCGTGCGTGCGTTGCGCGTAGTAGTTAGTGGTAAAAATGTGAGGTGCGTCACTCCTCCGGACATCATCTTACTTTTTTGTTTTAGTGCCTAAAGAGCCGCTTGATCATGGAAACGATGCTTTTGAACATCCAGTGCATTTTGCTTTTCTTTCTATTTTACGCGCAAGAGGGATTATCTCGGGATTATTCGGTTCATCCTGGACAAAATCTTCCAAGGGTGAGGACATTTTTTTCCCTTGCTATATATATCGGTTAAGTCTTTCATTTTCAGACTGTTGCATGCCACACTAAAAAAAAAGAAAAATAATTGACCTTTTTTAAAATTATCTCAACTTCTTGCCATTCGTGTAAAATTGATGATGAGACAGAAAGTTAAATGCTTCCCGCACAGTTTCCACTCTTCAGGTTGTTTGTTTGAATCCCCCGGATGTGTGGTAATGTATTGACACAGCAATGACTTGTGCCAAATGAACATTTGAAACCGACGCGTGCGCCTTCCTCCTTCACCGCGTACACTGAGAGCATTTATTTATTTCCCCTCCGTTCGTGAATGGTTGGGATTCATCGTGCACAGGGCCGGAGTGTGGTCAGCCCCTTGCGAGACCCATCATTAGTTGTCTTCCGAAAGCATAACAGCACCTTGTTGTTCTTCTTACGCTTGTAGGAAACCAGGGGCGATTCTAGGAGCAGTTTAAGGGGTGCTACAGGTGCTGCAAAGACGTACATCAGGGGCGCTGGGGTTTGTGGTCGTGGGGGGAGGTGGGGAGGGGGCTTTGGCTGCTGTGCACCGGTGTGCAAGGCAAATGAATAAAGTGCACAGGAATGCTGCAGGGAAGTCTACGAGTGAACCAAATTTAAAAGTGCCGACTAAACTCCCACTTCCCAGTTCTTCCCAGACCGTTTCGACACACTCAAATAGAATTGTGCCAATTTCCATTTTCGCTTTGTCTCATGTAATTATGACACTGACAATACGTGATGTCATCACATTTATTCCCAGAACCAAATTTATCTGGTTAGTATGAATTTAATTATTAAATTTGTGACTGATTTGAGACCCTTGCAGTGAAACAGAAGGTGGAGGTGGTTTCTTAAGCAAAATGGAGTGTACTGTATTTGTTTTGTTTTACATTTCACCTGTTGCCTATACTGCGTTTTTAACAGCTTGATAGCTTGTTAAAAAAAAAACACAGTAAAATATAAAATCTCAAATCTTTTTGGGGTGCTAAAAATGGGCTAGTCATTCCTATACTCACAGTGAGTCTTTCTCATCTCTTCCAGAGAGGCAAACGCCAAAGCAAAGTTACCCGACCAGCGGTAAGTTTTATTCCATGGTGGCTGCTGCCATCAACTTTTGTTGTCATCATCGTACGGTTCAAATGTATTGCACATGAAATTTAGATTTAAAAATTGTCTCCATGTAATGTTTTAAAACTAAACACTGAATTTTAAATACAAATGTATTGAACTTAAAGGTAAATTTAATTGAACTGTATTTAATAAATATACTATGTCATAAAAGCGTCAAAACAATTGCACTGAATAGATTTTGAGAATCACATGGCTCTGCGGATGTCACAAGTCTGTAAAACGGCTCTTCTGCTTAAACGTAGAGGCACATGTAAACATCAGACTTGAATAGATCACATCACATGGAAACGGTTGACCTGAGATACTCAATGGGAATGATTTCAATTGGGATGACAAACACCCGGCCCGTGCTTCCCAAAGTAGGAGCATCGAAAATACCAGCAAGCAGGCCAGATCACACGCAGCGTTCGCTGACCGCGCCGCTGTCAGCAGGCGCCGGCGTGGCCCATGTAAACAAGAAGAGGGCCATGACTGCATGTGGGGAGCCGCTTTGTGTTGTTTTGTTGAGTCGTTAGAGGGAATCGGACTGTACCCTGGCAGAAAATGAAGAACAAACATGGGCCTCATGCCACAGCTGGCAGCATGACAACACTGGCCTTTCTGTCCAAATGTTGTTTGCCCAATCAGATTTCATAATTGGGGGAAAAGATTGATTTCTTTTTCAATGGGTTAAAAACATTCCTTTGTTCCTGTTGCTTGGTACAAAAACGGGATATTGTTTTAAATTAGCAGTGAAGAAAATGCACAAAATACAGCTGCTGGTTTGATCTGTAACATCCGTCTACAAAAATGTTGATCCTTGCAAATATATTCTTTAAGGTCACACAAGGATAATCAGTCTGATTTGAAAAAAATATTTAAACTGAGAAAGCAGTAGTTGATCCCAATACACGAATTTTTCCTTTTCACATGTTCGTATGTTCCATGCCTGCAGTTGAAGGTCACGGATTACCACGTCAAGTGTAGTGTGGTGTCCCGCTATGCTGTCACCAATGTGCGGAGCTCCATTTGGAACCAAATGGCTGTCACCAAGGAAGCCGCCTTCGAGGTGGACATTCCTTCCTCTGCATTCATCTCCAACTTCTCCATGTAAGTCAACATTTACACTCACGGTGATTTTGATAGCATTGCAACAGGGCTCGAGACTAACTTATGGCATAGGTTGCATTGGTTCTTTGCAGAGGATAAAGAATATGTGCATGTAAGTGTTGCTATACGTGCTAGCTACTTGGGCTGAAGCAACATGTTCAGATAAAGGGTAACATGGATTTGAATTGTTAGCCTGTTTTTATAAGTCTCTGTTTTCTTTTTAATTTTATAGTAAACTGAGAGCATCCACAAAAAGCTTGAGGTGTCGCTTTGAAGACTCGTTTACTGCCCGCTAACTGCTGCTTGTGAAGTGAATTCATTTGAGTTTAGAGCCAAAATTGGCCACTCGTATCTCAGTTTTGCTCACAAATCAAATGGAAAATCGAAACACCACCGCGTGAGATTATCCACAGCGGAACTTTATGAATAGTCCAGTGAGTCTTGATGTTTTCCTCCACCTTAGGTGACAGTTTGGGACCAAAGAGCATTCACTTCAAGAGCAAATATAAGATCTAGATAGAAGTTGCGAGGAATTCGGCAAGGCGTCTGGGGGCGGGGCATCATTTGATTACTAAAGGTGTTGGGAAGCACACTCATTTCAAAGTGCTAAATATAAACAAAACAAATAAGTCAACAGTCCACGCCGGCAGCCATCACGGCGCTCGGAAGCGGGAACCCGAGAGAGCGTGAATGCCGCCTTTTGTGCAGAAAGTTCATGGAGAAAACGACAGCCCATTTGCCTAGTGCCGCTTATTCCCCCCTCAGCGGCGTAACAGTTGACTGAGGCTCGCAGCCAAGCGGGAGATACGCACACATCCACACGTGCACACACGCCGCCCGCTGCCGCCTTTAGACTTTTTAACTATGTGCCAGTCTGCCGCTATTTAAGATCCTTTTTTTTTCTACACCTTTTCATATTCTCGCACAATTAGAGCCTGTGCCGACGGCAAATACCCGGAGGGGAAAAAATATTGTGCGAGGCATTGGTTGTGTGTGTGAAACTTAGAAGGCTTTGTTTGTGGACACACAGCCGCTCCTTCACCTCCACAGCACGGAAATACAAACGTCTACCATTTTCCACTCAGAACCTTCTCATGCACATGGCCCGAACAAGACGCGTTTTATGCCCCAAGGTTTATTTTAGTTGCTGTTTGAAGTTTTTTTTTTCTCCCAGGATATATTTATTTTAAGGATTTGACCTTAATTTAGCACCTTGTCATGTGACCCCAGTGGTCAGCAGAAATGAGGAAGTTGCGTGAATTGGATTACACTCAGAGAGTCGGTTTGGCTCGGGGATTTTGTTGGGTGCTGCCCGTGTCAAGGAAATTATTATTTTTCCACTCGGCCTGTTTTGAAGTACGCCTACTTTTCACACGCCATTTGCTCCTAACAAGCAACATATGGTTGCTGCATGTGGCACTCCAACAAAGAAGGTGAAGTTCACAGCCATTTTGAAATACTGTGGCACCATTCCATGACGCGGGTCTGACTTTAAATTGCTCGTAAAAAAGAATTCCCAATGAGCTCAATTATCCTCTCATTTAGTCCAGGTATGCTGGAGTCTATAGCGGCTGGCTATATAGACTAAATTTATTGTGATATTGTTATGGTTTGAACTATTAAAATAGGCAAAAACTTTTTGAGGGGTCTTTTGGGAGTAGGGGCCCACTAAATGTGGTGTTTGTTGTATTTTTTTTTTGTCTTTCCCTTCAGCACGTCGGGCGGCAAGATGTATGTGGCCCAGGTGAAGGAGCGAGCCACGGCCAGGAAAATATACGACGCTGCAAAGAAGCAAGGAAAAACAGCAGGACTGGTCGCTACCAAGTTAGTTCCAGACAAATGAATTTACTGCACTGTGCAAAAATCGTGGGCCACCATTTTGGTTTGTAGTTTTCGCAATAACAATAACATTGGCTTATGTCCGTTTTTGAGAGCAGTGTTATTTCCAAGTTTTTTAAATGAATCACACGACAGAAGAAAAAGCTCATCCAAGCTCATGAGTTTACCATGTGGAATTTCCCGTGGTTCTTTCTTACAACGCCTTTTTGTTTCTACCAGAGAGCGTGAGATTGAGAAGTTTCGCGTGGCGGTGAGCGTGCCACCAGGAGCTCGGATGTCCTTCTGCCTGACTTACGAGGAGCTGCTCCCTCGCCGCTTGGGCCGCTACGAGCTTAGCGTGGCTCTGCGGCCCGGCCAGCCCGTTTCCAACCTCACGTTAGAAGTCAGTCTAGCAGAGCCAACGGGTATCGCGTACATCAAGGTCCTTCCACTTCGGACAAGCAGACTGCTGTCCGACAACAAAGCTCAAGGTAATTCTGGCTCATGTTTGCCTTCCAATAAAAACTGCAATCGTCGTGGCAACTAGGGGATCTGTGCTATGTGTGAGCGACTTAAACCGTCCTTGTTGCTCGTGATACAAACTTGCACACATTGCAGCACGGTGTCCCTGCAGGTAACGCAGATCCTCCTGCGTCGACTCAGGTTGAAGAAAGCGTGGGCTGCGCTCGCGTTCGTTACAATCCCACACCTCAGCAGCAGGTCAGCATTTCGCCCAAGGGTCTGAATGCTGACTTTGTTATTCAATACGACGTGAACCTCACAGACCTGATCGGGGACATCCAGGTGAGCGGCATGGTTGGAAACTGATCTGTCAAACTGAGACGTGCTTGTATGACGTTTGTCTTCTCGCCAGGTGTTTGACGGCTACTTTGTGCATTACTTTGCACCCAGAGGACTTCCCGTGGTTCCCAAGGATGTTATATTTGTCATCGATGTCAGCGGCTCCATGATCGGCACCAAAATCAAACAGGTCACAAGATAAGAGCAAGTGTGATGAAGTTCACATTTGATATTTTAAATACTATTTACGTTTACTACAAGTGGATGTTTCTGTATTTTGTGCCTGGATTATTTGAAATGTCACACAGTGTCATCCATTTGTGGATTCGTGTCAGTAGACCAAGCAGGCAATGAGCACTATCCTTGGGGACCTTCGGGAAGGAGACCACTTTAACATCGTCACCTTCTCAGATAAGGTTCACACTTGGAAGAAAGGACAGACGGTGCGCGCCACTCGGCAGAACGTACGAGATGCCAAAGAGTTCGTCAAAAGGATTATTGCGGAAGGATGTGAGTCAGCATTGTGGCTTCTGGATTTGTATCACGAGTGTCATTAAAAAAAATGTTTGCCTGATCTCCACAACACTTTAGGGTTTGAAGTCAAGGTTAGGCTCTCAATTTAGGTGAGGTTTTTTTAATAATTAATTACTATATATAATAATTATTATTTTAATGCAGAATAGAGCTGATGCGGCAGGTTTATCTCTAGATGTTCCATCAATTGTTCTGCCATCATTTTCTCCAGCACATTTGATACTAAAGGAAGGTTGTTCATAGGCCTGTTGGGTTTCAAACAACATTTAAGGTCACAAATTAGGGTTTAAAGACAAAGTTGGGGTTTTTAGTCATTTAACCTGTCTGTTATTAGTTGTTTGCTTAACGCCGACCATCTCCGGTGTTGCTCTCTTCAGGGACAAACATCAACGCGGCTCTGCTCTCGGCTGCCCAGCTGCTAAACCAGCCATCCTCCGGCTCCCGCCGTGTCCCCCTGGTGGTTTTCCTCACCGACGGCGAGGCCACGATCGGAGTGACGGCAGGCGACGTCATCCTGAATAACGCCAAGAAGGCGCTGGGCTCAGCCTCTCTCTTTGGCCTGGCCTTCGGGGACGATGCCGACTTGCCGCTCCTCAAACGTCTGGCACTGGACAACCGCGGTGTGGCTCGGATGGTTTACGAGGACGCCGACGCCACTCTGCAGCTCAAAGGCTTCTACGACGAAGTGGCCAGCCCCTTGTTGTCCGACGTCCAGCTCCACTATCTGGACCAGCAGGCGTTTGACATCACCCGCTCTATCTTCCCAAACTACTTCAGAGGCTCCGAGTTGGTGGTGGCCGGCAGGCTTCAAGCGGGGCTGAAGGACTTCAGGGTGTCGCTCTTAGCCAGTGATTCCAAGCAGCGCATGAAGTTGGAGAATGACGTATTGATCAACAGCACCTGGCGCTCGTCGGACTGCTCGAAGGCTCCTGAAGGTATGTCCAGCTTTGTGCGTCGTCTCTGGGCGTATTTCACCATCAAGGAGTTGCTCCTGGCCAAACTCAACACCACGGATGGCGTTATGCAGAAGCTCCTGGCAGACAAGGCCACCAACCTCTCCTTGGAGTACAACTTTGTCACGCCTGTCACGTCTTTAGTCGTTGTGAAGCCCGATGTGGACAAAGCTGCACCAACCACTGCAAAGCCTTCCGCCATTGCAACGACAACCGCAACGGTGACAACCAAAATGTCCGCCGCGAAGAGGGCCCAGTCACCCTCTATCTCGAGAACCAACAAACCGAACCCTCCCAAACAACCTAAAAAAACGTCACTACCTCCTCCCCCCACAAAAACTGTGAAAACAACGCCAATGTTCAGCCCCGCTGCCACTCAACCTCCCCCAGTGCCATATTCTGGCAAAAAGCATTCTCAGAATGATTCCAAAAGTGCCTCTATGCCTCCTAGTGGGAAACTGTCCAGTTCTCTATTCCATTTTCCCAAGACAGCTCAGCCTTCCACACCTGGAAAGCTCTCCACGCCCTCTTCGCCCCCCACGGTTTCAACAGTGGCGAACACGCCTCCCGCCTTCCCTGGAAAATCCTCCACCACCCCGCTTTCTACCAAACAGACAGAACCAGAGAGCAGCACTGCATCTACCCGCCCAGACATCACCGGCACTCCGCCCACTCCCACTCCGGTCCCTGCTCCGGATTTGGAAGGAAACGTCATAAAAGCTTCGGAAGAGAACGATATCCGTGTCGCCAACCTCATGGCCGCCACCTTTGCGCCCATGCCCGGTGTGACAGACGGGCCCAGGTTGTGGGAAGCAGCAGGCCTTCTGGGTAAATGCCACCTCATTTACTCTCTTAGCTCAACAAAATAAGTCAGGTCAATAACTGAACGCAACTTTATGTAGTGACTACAAAGCAGACAATTCTAAAAATACGCAGACCTCAATCTATTCCAATATTTAATTGCGATTAATGGCATCATTTCCTTTGTTGCAATTATTTGCTAAACATTTTTATCTCTTCAAAATGTAGTATAAAATGATTTTTTTACCAATGTGAACAAAGTATGATATATCCGGAGTGACCAATCACTTAAATACAAGACTTACTTTGTTGTACAATCCCATAGCTTCATGAGAGATGTAAATATTCATTCTTTATCTTTCCACTAGATGTCTCTACCTCCATTCAGATCCAGAGAAAAGGTGAAGAGAAAATGTTTTCATCCAAAATAGTTTGTTTCAAGACAGTCCGTATTCTCATTTCTATCCATACATCTTTTATTCAACAGATATTGACCTTGTGAAAGGTAAGTATGAGTAATCATTCTTGATATGATAAATCATTTCATAAAACTCAACTTAACGCTTTGCTTTGTCCAGACTATGACGTGACGTATGATTACGACTACGACCTCAACTATGATGCCTGTAAGTTGAAAGCGGGAACATGAGCCCATTCTCTACTCTCTGAAAACATGTTTGCTTTTTGTCCCCACTCATTTTAGGGGGCAACGCTGCTGACACGGAATCCTTCGGTAAGTACACTTCTCAAACGGTTGAAGTGCTGAGACGCTGTGACCATGCCACTCTTGTGATTGATTTCAGTGCTTGGGAATGAAGAGGATTGTCCTTTAGTTGAATGTCTTGTGCTTTTAGAACCTCCATCCAGACTGAGCGTTGAGCACTTCTCCTCATCAGGTAACTGAATCTTCTACTCATTACACATCTATCCATTTTCTGTACCGCTTGTCCCCACGGGGGTCACGGGCGTGCTGGAGCCTATCCCAGCAGTCATCGGGCAGTAGGTGGGGGACACCCTGAACCGGTTGCCAGCCAATCGCGGAGCACACAGAGACGAACAACCTATGGGCAATTTGGAGTGCTCAGTTGGCCTACCATGCATGTTTTTGGAAAAGTGGGAGGAAACCGGAGAGCCTGGAGAAAACCCACGCAGGCACGGGAGAACATGCAAACTCCACACAGGGAGGGCTGGAGGTGGAATCGAACTCGCACCCTCCGAACTGTGAGGTGGACATGCTAACCATTGTTCCACCGTGCCTCCTCATTACACATGATACATTTAAAAAAAAAGACTGAATTATTTTATAGTCATCTGTCGAGTGCAGTTGAGCACACCACTATTTGAGTTCTACAATAACAAACTTGATAAATGATCAAAACTGTCTGGCTCATATGGTCAATGCTCGATGTTCTTTACTGATTGCTGGAGAGGGAAGTTTAAAGGTTAAGGCAAGTGTCTGTTTGAAATTTTAATTTCGCTTCAACTGCTTGTATTCCAGCTGATGGAGATCCTCATTTTGTGCTCCAGTTACCAAAGCAGAAACAGAACTTGTGTTTCACCGTAGATGGCCGAGCTAATGATGTGCTAAGGCTAGTGGAGGACCCACAGACAGGTATTTCATTCTTTGGCCATTCACACATCAATTCAGGGTTCTTTGTATATATGTCAATATCTTACCATTCGATTAAAAACTGTAAAGATACCGTTATTGATTTTGATATGCTTGCTTTTTGTTTTTGTGGTAGTCTAACAAAATCTGTAACCCTTTCAAGGACTGATGGTGGATGGCCACCTGACCGGAGCTCCCCCCAAGCGCGGCCACGAAAACCGCTCGAGAACTTACTTTGACCGGCTGAACATCTCGGCAGCCGCTGGCCGCTCGAGCACCATCACGATCACGGTGTCGTTGGACGAGGTGGCAATCGAAGGCGAAGGGCGGGACATTCTCAGCATCAATCAAACAGGATCGGTAAGGAGGCAGGGCGTGACGGTCGCCGTGGACAACCACCGGGGCTGCTGGATCGAGCTGGCTGAGGATGTGCACTTCCTGGTTCTCTTCCACCATTACAAGCACCCCAGCTACCTGCAGATGGCGCACCTGGGCTTCTACATCACACGTGGACGCGGGCTGTCGGCCTCCACTCGAGGCCTTCTGGGTAAGATGACCAATAGCAACGCATTTTCTTCAGAATCACAGGGAACCCTGGACTTGATTGGCAGTCAATTTTTTCAAGGTGCCGCTGGACTTGAATTTTGTAATATTTTAATTAGGTAAAAGATGCAAAGAGTGGTGCAGCAGCGCCCTCTGTTGGACACCTGCCACGGATTTCGGAGCCACAGCACCAGTTACATTTTTTCTCAGGGCTGGTATAATTTAAGAATTAAGATGGCGGTAAAGTGCGGACAAGAAAATGTCCTTCAAATTTTGCGTAGTCCAAGTATTTTTACTTTCTTTTATTGGAAAAAGTGATTTTTAATGTTGCATTTCCATTCTGTCTGCAGGCCAGTTTCAGCATGCTGCCTTAAGCGTAGCAGCTATGAGCCATTATCATCATGGGGAAAACAATGACGGAACGTTAGCCCGGGGGGTCCTGAGGCGGGGCTCCCAGCTGCTGCCTGTCACCTTGCAGGACAAGATGCTGAAAGATACACTACTCAGGCGACACGCGGAGCAGTGCTGGGTGGTGCCCAAGTCGGAGGTAGAACGACTGCTCGGACAGCCGTACACCAGCTTCGTGGTGGATGCCGTGTAATCGTAGCTCAGCGGGCTCCGCCCTGTCCCCTGGCAACCTCGCGGCTCAAGTCCAAGTGGAGGCATTGTGACATTGTGGTTTGAGAAACAAACTGCCGCTCGGACGGGCTGCGGCATTGTCACGTTTTTTTAGTGACAGTCTGTGCGCAGAAGAGATGACCGACAAATTCAAAACAAAGATACACACAATCGTTTGAGCCAGGCATGTCAGATTCATTTGACTTTAGGGGCCTCATTCACCCCACTTTGGACCAGTGTATCCGTTGCTTGATAAGGTAGTAGCAACTATTATAAAATGTTCCCATTGTTTTGGAGCCAATAATTAGAAGTGCATCCTGAAAATAATCACATTAGTTGGTTATTTTATTTCTATTAACAGATATTTCTGCAAATCATAATAGTAAGCTAAAATTTGTCACAAGAATTATTTCAGTTTTCAACAGAGAATTTTGACTCATCAGTAATTTTTTTTTTTATTTCCACATGAATGTGCAACTTATAGCTCAAAGTGGATTTATATACCGTATGTACCTTTTATAAAACAACTATTTTTAAGAAGTAGAAATCATTTTAAAATTACTTATATATTTGCATCTTAGTGATGTCAACTGACTCACCACACCATACAAACTCAGTGGGAACATTTCAGATACAGGGTATAGTTGTCCCTTTATCCTGTAAATGTAGACATTAAAAACAGAAAAAAAGTTGTGGCAGTGGCCTATATGAAAAACAAAACAAAAAGGGTTCCACTAAACCAACCACTTTTGGAAACGTGACTGAAATTTGGCAGTGTTTAACCTTCAGGAATCCATCAATATAAGACATTTAAATGGTTAGTAAAATTGAGTGGTCGTCAGTGCGCCCTCCAGTGGACAAAAATATCAACAATAGTTACGTTGGTTGAAGAATTGAGGTTTGTTCTCTATGCCCACGAGCCAGATTGGACTGTCTGACGGCCGGGTTTGGCCCGCGGGCCGTACGTTGGACACCTCTGATTTTAAAGCGAATGTTCTCCGGTTCACATTCACAATGTGGTTTTTGTGCGGTAGCAAAATTCGTACGTTTGTTTTTGTTTCATTACTTGTAATCAAGTCAACATTTATAATGTTTTCTTGTTTTAGTTAACGTGCATAGAGTATTATTGGATCCATCCATCGGTTTTATCTTTAAAAAGAAAAGCAGACCAGTTTTCCAGATTTCGCCATGTGCTTTTTTTTTTATTTTTCTATCATTTCATTCATAGTTTACTTCATTGTATTTGTTACACAAGACATTAGGCATTGTTCACATACTAGTGATCAAACAAGGACAGTAAGGTTTCTACTACTCGGCCTATTTCTTTAGTCAATTCAATGGGAAGTTGTCAATAGTGAATCTCAAAGGCCAAACGATGTGAATTAAAACAGTACAACAACATGTGGGCCTTTTTGTTTTAAATAAATTAAATAAAAAGATGTTATAGCACTTCATAATGAGGAAGGCAGGGCAATATATTAATGAGGAAAGCGAATTCCAGTTATTTTCAGGTAACATTTGTCCACACACACAAACAATGTTGAGTTAAACAATGAATAAACAGTGTGAAAGTGGCAAAAACACAACTGTTCGCATCTGGACTGGGACTGTCGCTAATACCGTTTCTCAATCCAAGCAAACAATTGGAAAGAAGGAAGGATGGCTGGTCAAATGAAATACGTCATTGCTCTGTATTTCTGTGTGAGCACATTGCAGAACAAGCAAAATGAGCGTATAGCATCTTCAACTTGAATAAATAGAGAATATCATTAAGACACATACACTCATGAACTCTTTTCAGGGTTGCCGAGTGAACGGATGCTAAAGGAAGCAGTTGGATGGGCAGAAGCGTAAGTGAGCAAGTGCTTTCAGGAACATAATGGGCCAAAATTTTGAATCAAACCCCAAATTAAGGCTTCAACCAAATAACAGCGTGTCAGTTTGTTTGTTTTGGGGCGGCATTTCTCTTCGGCTTTGTCATCGTGGAGGCTTCTCACCCTTCCTCTGTCGCCAAGCTCATACTTTCACTAGAGTCACGTCCATCGTTATCGGGAAATGGAGACAATCGTTGTCTGTTTGGATCTGAGCAAATCTTGTTGGTTTCATTTGGTCCAATTCTTCCCATGACCCAATATTTAGGGACCTGACTTTACATTTAGCCTCCAAGCGACTGACTCATCTCATTGACCTACACAAGGCTTGGAACAACTGGGACACAATCGGGTGCTTTCACTTTCAGCCAAAATGTCAGTCTTCATTCACTCACGAGTGAAACATTCCACTAAACTATGAACAAATGTGCTCACATCTGTCATTTCCAATCGCCACAATCAAAAAAACAAGTCTCACCTCAGTCTTGCTTACTCTCAACAACATTTCTGCTCAAGCTCAGTTTGTACCTCGCCTCTGTAAACGTCATAACTTCAGCCAGTGAAAACGTGCACCAAACGCAAACACATAAAAATCCTTTTAAATGTTAAAACGACTGCACCGGTAAAAGGGATGTGACATGTTAACCAAATGACTGCTTTTGTACGGAAGTGACAGAAAAGAGCCAACCGGCTAGCTGGCTTGCTAGCGCAGGTGGGAACACGACAGAGTGGCAAAGTTAGCACATTGGTCGACAGAAGACGCACGTCATTGCGCCCAAAGTAGGAGTGGCGTGTCATACGAATAAAAGCAGGGCTGACAGGTGCCACGGCGCGGCCTTCGGAGCGCCGCCCGTGTTGTTTGCGCACTACTACTGCGTGGGACTACCATGCATGCACGTGAAGCTTTCTGGAAAATTCTACACAAAGCTGTTAACTGACATGAGAAAAGATGGTCGGAAAAGAATGAAATGCTAAATTCTAAATGGACATCTACAGACAAGACGTGATTATAGATTCTACAACGGAATGAATGACCGTATCAGCTCTGCTTTTGGGTGACTGCGGTGTGTGTGTGTGTGTATTAGGAGAGAGGGGAGCGTGCAAGGAAAAGGAGGCAAATGGCGGCAAATGGCGGCAAAAGGCGGGCACAGCACTTTCATGCCAGGCCATCTCCCCCCTTTTGCCCCTTTCCAACGCCGCCTCCTCCCTGTCGAGCGGGGCGCTCACTGTTCGTCCTCCCCGAACACGTCGTTCTGTTTGCGCTTCATGTTCTCAAAGTCAAAGTCGCTGCCCGTCATGCGCTTGTAGATGTCCTTGATGTCATTGCAGGTGGTCTCAAAGTGAGTGGTCGCGTCGTAGGAGCTGGAGGCGAAGATCTGCCAAGACATGCAAAGTTATTGTTAGGAGCAATAGATCTAACGATTCAAAATGAATCGAGTCATCGACAACTAACGGTTTATTATTGAACTTGTCCAAGTTGTCCAAATCCTCGGATTTTAGTCAGTGCAGAGTTCGGCGATACAATGATCATCATGTTTTTTCATTTTCTGACAGCTGTTACAAACTAACCATTCACATTAATCTATTATAATAATTATTATTGGCAGCTGTAATATTGTAGTTGAACCTGAAACAGCTTAAAAAGTGTCGTAGTGTCATTTTCTTGCCCTTCTTTCCTTAGCATGAATCAGTAGCCAAGAAGTAGCTCTCACTTACCAAATGCCTGCTGAGTGCATCACTCCCACTCGTGCGATATTGCGCAATAGCAAAACTCTTAATGCATTTTTTTAATGCAGTTATTTAATTAATTAATGAACTAATCGATTCTAAATATTTTCCTGAGTGACATCCCACGAGATAATCTCACCTGGCTCTCCGTGCCGTCATCCGTGGGCTCGTAGAGATCACTGATAGCCACAAACCTGCAAGAAACAAAATCCTCACTGTGGCGGTTCTCCAGCCTAACGGTGATCTCAGGTCACAATGGAAAAGGAAAGACTTACTTTTGGTCAATTGGCTCCAGCAGCTCGATGGCGGGCTGGATCTCAGACTCCGGCTCGCTGGTTTCCACTGTGGTGCTGACAATGGCGATGTACTTCCCCTGGGCCGCCACGTTGTGGGCATAAGAGATCATGCACACGTAGATGTCTGCACAATGAAGCAGAATGTCTTAAAAATAACCAATAAGCTATTTATAGAGCGAATTTCACACAAGTATAGCTGCTCAAAGTGCTTCGCAGAAGAAAAAAAACCACAGCGTTTAAAACACAACAAAAACAAAGCATACAACAACAGTAAAAGAAGGTTTTTAAAAATTTGCTCTAGTGGAGATTTCAGCTTGAGACTGTAAGTGATATTCCAAGGAAATTTACTGAAAAACATCTGGAGTGGTCATAAAATGCATAAGTACTTTGTACAACAGCGAGACTAAATTCCACAGATTCCATCAAGATTGTATAACTTGACGGAATGATGCCACGTTGATAGTGAGTAACGCTCACCGGAGTTACGATTGACCTGATTCTGAGGGATGATGATCTGACAGGAGTTGGCATCGTTGGTGTTTTTGATGGGATGGCTGAGGATGCAGATGACTCGGATCACCTGGCCCGCCTTGCGCACGCGGTCGGGGATGTAGCTGGGATCGCAGATCAGCTGCTTGCAGCGAGCCACCTGAACCAAAGTTCCCTTAAATTATTCCCATGACTCTCTATGTCTATCAAATTCAGTGCAAATAAATAAGTATTTGAAAGTGTTCCCAATTCCTCGCAGCATCAGTGTCACCATACCTCGCCTTCGGACTTAACGCCAATCACGTGGCCGCCTTCAATAACAATTTCATCCACTGGCTTGTTCAGCATGTAAGTGCCTCCGTAGATGGCGCTCAATCTAAGGAGCGTGAAGAAGAACTGTTCAAGCATACGCATCCGCATCAAAAGATGGATAAATGAACACTGTCACGACACCTGGCAAATCCCTGCGGCAGCTCTCCAAGGCCATACAAGGGGTAGAGGTACGGGCTCCTCCCGTAACGCGCCAGCGACTCGCTGTACAACTTGATTCGATTGATGGTGTCCAGGCAGGGGAAATCCAGGTACCTGAAGACACGAAATATCTTGATGTCAACTTGAACTCATTCACTGCCGTGAACATTTGTATTCGTCAGCTGTATTCCGACCAATAACAAATATCTTCAATTATGTTTTTCAAGAGGTTGGTAGATTTTGACTGTTTAATTCATACTACTCAAACAAAACATGAATCAGAACATTGTGTTTCAATTTGGGATGCACAGAATATATTATAGCAAAGAAAATTTGGGGGTTGACTTCCCCTTTAAAAACGTGTGACAGACTCATTGTAACCAATGAGGAAAATTGGATTTTGATGGAATGGAATCGTCAATCGACAATCGATCGTGGGTTCTCTTACTCATCTGTCCTGTAGAGGGCAAGGGCATGGCCGGTAAAGTCAATGACATCCTGGCCGAGGTCAAACTTCTTGTAAACATCCCTCATGGTGGTGGTCTTGGGGTCCACGCCCTCGAAGGTCTTGGGGTCGTTCTCGTCAAAGTTAGCCACAAAGACTAAGAACTTGCGGAAGCGGCGCTTCTCAAACATTCCCATCAAATCTGGAGATTCAAGCGTAGGAGTTACTACTAAGGCAGCAGTTGTGCTCGATTCGTGGAGGCATTCGGACTTACTTGAAGCTAACGCCTCGGTTTCGGTGGACGGGACCTTGTAAATCTTTCCTCCCTTGTAAACGAAACTTCCTTCCACCACTTTGAAGTCCAAGTACCGAGTCACTTCTGTATACAACAGCATCTTCACCAGTTGACCTAAAAACAAAAAATACATTTGCTTGCAGTATTGTTAAGATCTGATTTATAACAACGATTTATACTTTCGCATAGGCCTCACCTATAAGAACAAAACATTTATGTGTCATTAGTGCTTGGTTTTAATGGCCTTTTTCAGTTTTAGTCTAGTCTTTGTGCTGAGATAGTTTTTGTTAGTTGTTGTTACGTTCATACTCTTTAGTTACGTTTTCGTCAACTAAAAGTTTAAAGGTCAACGAAAATGAAAAGATATTTTAACATAGTTTTTGTAAACCACATCAAAACACACATTAATTCGCAATTGCAATACTCAGGAAAAGTAGTCACCAGTAGAGTTTTTGAAATTGTTCAGCCACATTTGAGATACAAGCCTTTGGAGTCCCCAATTAAACGTGTATGTCAAGGCTTCTATTGGCCGACCTGTTTCCACGTACGTACAAAACCGAACTGACCGTTGGCCATGAGGAACTTGGGGATGAGGTCCACGTTCCAGTCGCGTCCTCGGCCCATCGATTCGGGCGGAGTGTTAGGAAGGCTGAAGCGCTTGTAAAGCTGAGGGTACGCACAAGATGGACATGAACAGACGCTGCAGCTTGTGCAAAAGGAAACACCTTGTGGCACATCTAACATTTTGAGGGCCCTGTTACCTCTTCCAGTGGGGTGATGGAGGAGCTCTCACCACCATAGTACGGGTTCCTGTCCATGTGCAGAACCTTCTTGCCATTCACAGACATGATCCCAGATAGGATACATTCCTGCACAAAACAATTGCATGGAAACAAATGAGGACTGTCCAAAGGGCAGCTTTTCACAATACTATTATGATAACCGTGTTGAATTATTATTAATGATATTTATTAACAATAACCATAATAATAATAATAATAATTAGTATTATTATTAATTATCATTATAAATAACTTATTATATATAATAATAATAATTATCATTATTATTATAACTATAATTATTATTGTTATAACAATAATTATTATTATTAATATAATAATTAATTATATTATTAATAATAATTATCATTATTATTATAACTATAATTATTATTGTTATAACAATAATTATTATTATTAACATATATAATTATTATTATTATTTGTATTATTATTGTTGGTGTTTAAAACCCCAGTAAATGCCTTAAATATTGCTGGGCAACAAATAATCAATTACACTAATCAAAAGCAAATCAGTTATCAAATTAATAAAAAAATATCTTGTTAGCTGATTAATTGTATAAAGAAGAGCTTGTTTAGCTTCAAATTATCTCAATCCTTAGAATTTCAGCCTCTTGTTAGCTGATTAAATGTATAAAGAAGAGCTTGTTTCGCTTCAAATTGTCTCAATCCTCAGAATTTCAGCCTCTAAACAAAGTAAATATTCGCCCAGTTCTGCCATCCTGCATGAAAGCACACTGGTTATCGTTTTTCAGAGACATTTGCCTCCACCTACCCTCAATTTATACAAGAATCTGGAACTGAATCATTGTGATATTATGTCTGTGTATTTTTTATAATGTCCTATTTTTTTTCTCCAACCAGCTGGAATTAAAAATGTTTTTTATTAGATACAAAATCAGCAGATGGTTTTAAGACAATAAAGTGTCCTTTAGGTGTGGAATGTGAGTGGCTATTGATGTTTTATCTATATGTGCCCTGCCAATTGACTGGCAACCAGTTCATGGTGTGCCGCGCTCTTGCTGTATGTCAGCTGGGAGAGCACACCCACAACTTGTCAGGAGGATAAGTGGTACAGAGAATAGACGTATCCACTATCCACTGTGAACTCTAAGTTGTGCACTTTAACAAACTGATTCGTGATGATGCACACATTTTTGTGAAGAAAATTCAGATTCTGCATTTGCACCAAACCAATGGAGAATACTTGGAAAAGTGGTTATTTATAGCGGCTTAGGCCACAATTATACTGACCCAGCCCATTTGAGCTTAAATTGAGGTGAATGTGGCCAATAAATCAACTGTTTGACCCTCCCCTGGACAAACTAGCGGAAGTGATGCGAAATGAACAGACGGATGCGGGGAGGAGAGCCAGACTGGTATGCGCATGCGCCAACTCAGGCTTCAGCATTTCTCGACTTTACTCTATGCAAAAAAAAAAAAAAAAAAGAACAGGAATATTGTCAGCCTCGATGTGCGTCATGATGACGTGTTCACACGAGACAGCATGACAAGATTGACTGGAGAAGGCTCTTCTCAAATGACCACTTTTGCGATGCAAATTAAATGTCCCCCAAATGTGCGTGAGGACACATTAATGTCGTGCCGTGCCGTGAAGCAGCAACTGGATTCGAGAGGGGCTCCGGCCTGCGGCGGCGAGGAGGAACAGCAGCAGCAACGGGGTGACGCCTAAAAGATGCTACAGGCTGCAACACTACACCCCACGTACACCAAACCCGTCACCCGCCCGTCCACGCACAATTCCACTCGTATTTCACTTGAGCGTCCATCTAAGCATCTAAATGCACATTTCCTATCACAATGTCCTTATGTCACGAATGCACCGGCGGGAGGCTTTTTATCTTTCGGGCCTCGATGGTGCTGGCCAACACTAAAAGACGCTCAGTTGAAGCCCAAGGATGCAAAAATGAAGCTTGACGTCTTACTGTGAGTCCGGTGCCCAAAACGATCACATCATATTCTTCATCCATGTTGTTGTCTCACCGCCTCTCCCGTCTCGCCCTCTTTTTTTTTTTCTATGAGAAACGCAACGAACTGTTCCGCTAAGGGGAAAAAATGCCACTCAGTGTCCTGCTCACAGTGCAGCTACTCCGGACGCCTGGTCGGCACTTTAAATGTGTTTTGTAATCATGAGATGAAGCAACGATGAGTTGAATGTGTAAGATGTCCACACTCGATGTCACTGGCGAGGACGACCAAAGATGGCCTGGACCCTGGAGCGCTCGGGAACAGCGTGTCTGCCTGCTTGCGCGTCGGCAAATAGTGCGCTCCCTCCCTCCTCACAATGGACACCGAGCAGGAAATGACACGCCAACGTCGCCCCCGCTGCGGTAAGCATAATCCTCAGATTCAGAGCTCGTCTTGGAGTTCATAACGACCACAACGACTTTTGTTTTTTAACAATTCGGTCCTGTATTTTCTTTTTATAGCCTCCCTTTCCAGTTGTAGGTTCAGTATTATGTGGACGAATGGGAGGTATCCTTCCGCCAGTACAGTTGTGTGAACTGCTTTCACACACTTCCGCACAGAAAATGGCGAGAAACCACATAAAGTCGCAATTTTATTCTCCAAGATGGTTCGTTTGTTTGTGTAGCACGGTTGCGCGCGTGCGTGGTGTTTTTTCCCCCATTTTTCTTGCCTTTTAATCCAAACCAATATGCTGACAGAAACGTAGCACCATGGACAGTTGCCAGGTGCACCTGCACGTCACGCATCCACCCCAAAAAAAAAAAAAGAGTGGAACTCGCACATGTGACATATATGTGATATACCCCTGGCATAAATTGTACTTTTTGTTCCTTGTTGTATACTAACTATACGTATCTGTATACTTGTTCTTTATCTCTATTAAAAAGTAATAAAAAATAAAATGAAAAAGTGGAACTCGCTCTCTGTATTTGTATTAAGTATGACTGCCACAAAAAAAAACAGGGGACAAAAAAAGATAAAAAATAGATGGATGGAGTTTCATTATAACATAGCTCCACGTTCGATTGCGGTAGTTTATCACGTTATAAACAAGTATTACGCTATAAAATTAAGTTGAACTTGTTTGTATAAAAACCCTTTTACTTATAAAATAAGAAAAAAAAACCTCATGTTTACAACAATTAAATCGTAAAATGTCCCTCATAATATTCGATTATCTTTTTCTACTTTTTTCCCCGTTCTTGATTTTTTTTCCATATAATTTATGATGTTATGTTTTTATTCATTTTTTATTCTTATTTTCATAGAATTAAATTTTTTCCCACAGTTAATTGTAATCCTGTCACTCCACTGTTATCCACTGGACTCCACAGACAGCGACAGGGCGGCAGTGAGCGCATGCGCAGAAGCTCGCACCATCTAGGTCACATGACAGTCAGCTGTTTGGTGTCACGTGCCGGTAAGTTTTGGTACAACGTCAAGATGGCAGCAGGCTGGCCGTGCTATCGTCGAGCGCGGCCAATGTTTTTACTTTGTGTTCTTTTGGCCTCTTTTGGGACGGCGGATTCGACTGCCCAAGTACCGCTTCTCATTTGGTCCTCACACGGGTAATATGTCACGTATTCCCTCATTTAGTCGTGAAATGAACGTCGCTGTGTAGCATGCTAACGCTAACGCCCGTTGCTAAATTACTTTTTCCTCTTAGATCTTTGAATAAGAGCAAGTGAACAAAACTCGGGCAAACTTTTCGCTTCCTATGTCTAAAAGCGACTATTCGAATGCAATACAGTTTTCATTTGAGATTACTGGAGTTTATACCAGCTGACTGAGAAGAAGGCGAGGTACTTTAATACTGGTCACCACTCGCCAGCCTATCACTGTGTAAGTGCATAATAGTTACAAGAACTGGTTAGTTTTCTCCGGGTACTCCGTTTTCCTCCCACATTCCAAAAATATGCATGGTAGGCCGATCGAGCAGTCCAAAATTGAAGTAATTATTGAACACTATTGTACATCATGAATATACGGGACCCGCTTTGATAGGGCCCCAACTCAAAACGGTGCATTGTCCTACCCTCTGTTGTTCCCAAATGGAATGAAATAGTCCAGTGGTGTAGTGTAGGGCTGTGCAATTAAGTTCAATTACAATTATAACACTCCACGATGAAAAAATGGTCAAGGTCGTAAAAGTGAAAAAGATTATTATTTGTTTGGTCCAAAGGGAACTTAAAATAAACATGTTTTTCAAGGAATGTATTGAAAGAATTTGCTTGTAAATGATAAATCAGGGAAGCTCCTTTTATACCAAATCACTGGTTCCCAGTCAGGCAGTTCACCTGGGGGATATTCCAAACAGGCATTCCTCAACTTTCTCATCTTTTCTGCCATTTTTTTTTATAAACGTGTTGCAGTTGTATAATTCTAAATGAATGATTATTTGCTAAAAAGCAATACATTTAAACGTTTATAACATTACATATTTTGTCTTTGGAGTGTATTCAGTTAAATACAGGTTGATTCCCAGAAATTCCCTGAAAGTTGCAACTCTGATCATGACTACTTCTTTGGTGTCTGCTTCCAATCATTGAATGAGTTGATGTTTCTCTTTTGCTTTCCAGCAGTTTGCCACACGTGGCCTCATCTTCAGCAGGCCATGTCACATCCTCCCAGCAGCTAGCCTCCTACCTCGACTCCGCCTTTGGTTCCGGTGTCCACACCGTGCTGCTCTTCCTGCAAGATAAGGTCGGTGAGGTGACATGTTAGATGAATGGGGAGGCTAGTGGGGAGGGGGAGAGTCATGTGACACGGCACCACGTGATGCTGCGCTTCATTGTTCTCATTGTAGTGTGACATTGAGTTGGAGGCTTACTTCCTCTTTGGAAATTCCTCCACAAACTATGTGTTCTGGGGGAAGGCATTTCCGTTGATCTATTACAGTAGCTCGTCTACAATTACCACGCAGTTCCTAAGTCAGGAGATGACATACGGGGCGTTAAAAGTAAACGTTGTAAACATCAGACAAACATAGCTCAAGTAAATGTGAACTCCAGTTTTTAAAATTGTCTTTTGATTGATGTAGGTGAAAGAAAAATATACTTTTCAAAGCTATCTGTGTGGACAAAATACATGCCCGCTAAACTTGAAGGGGAAGTCAACCCAGAAAATGTTCTTTGCAATATTATGCTGTATGTGCCCCCACTAGTCTAAACACAGCATTTTGTTTTGCTTCTGTAGAATTTGAGTGAAGCAAAAAAATTCAACCTTTTTTATCCATCACAAGGGGGTGGCCATCTTGCCACTTTTGCTGTCGACTGAAAATTACATCACAGTTGATAGGTCTCAGGTCACAACCAATCACAGCTCAGCTTTACAAAACTGGTGAGTCATGATTGGTTGTGACCTTGGTTGTGAATATTAGCACAACACATGTAACAACATACTGTCTGTATTGGCAGAGTAAAATGAGACGTCTTTCATCATGAATAAAGAACACCGCTTAGCACAATCGAAATAAACAGAATGGTTCAAAATAATTCACAGTGTGCAATCTGATTCATCTTGATGTAAATGTTTTTCTGTTTGTGCAGTTGAGCATGGATGACTTCACAGTGTTCGCCGGGG
This sequence comes from Syngnathus acus, assembly GCF_901709675.1. NCBI lineage: Eukaryota > Metazoa > Chordata > Actinopteri > Syngnathiformes > Syngnathidae > Syngnathus > Syngnathus acus. Next base: position 17,042,113 of record NC_051088.1, on the reverse strand, counting down.
TGTTTGGAAACAAGCAGGATGGCGCCTTTCAGAATCTGGAGGTACCTTTTCCATTTAGCTGTGTGTTCAGGCGGCGCATCGTTTGGCCATTTGTTACTTGCTGCTTTTGTCCAGGCGCTGCTACGGTCATCTGCATCTTCGATGACGTTTCCCGCTGTGGCGTGGTCGCCCTCCACATCCACGTCAACACTGCTGGAGGAGCTTCTGGGCGTCTCGCCAGTGCTGGTGGATGGGGACAACTTGTCGCAGGTGGACCTGGATGCATCTGTCAACAATCTGCTCATCATCAATCTGCCTTATTGCACAAGGTCAAGTGACACCGGATGAAAATGCTTTTTCATTTGTAGCAATATGATCCATAACATTAAGAATGTAATTATTTTTTACCGTGCAGCTTGCAGAAGTCTTGCCAGGAAGTGCTGCGTGACAACGGTAAGATTGATTGCAATTTGCCTGACTGATATCCGTTGGTTATTATGCCCCAGAATTATTCTAGCAACATGATTAACTGATTGTTAAAATAAAAAATTTGGTTAGAACAGCACCTTCCATGTGAGTACAGCTCACCAACAATTTTGAAAATCATTCACCCCGAAGCTACATGCATGCACAAAATTGTTGGTGCCCCTCTTTTAAAGAAAAAATATTATTACCATTATTAGTAATAATACCACTTATTATTTTTATTAATATAATAATATTATCAATATACATTATTATAATAATCTAATTACAACCCTGATGAGGAAAAGCACTACAGAATTTGAACGAATACCTTCTCAAATTCCTTCAACAATGAATCCCTCATGTCTTTTCAGATGCGATGATTGCCAAGGTTGTGAGGACGATGGACGACGTCAATGTGCCTTACACAGCAGTGTATACGGGAGCCCAACCATCACGAGTGAGGAAACAAGTTGAACGCATGGCACCGACAGTCTTTATTTCAGCTGACTTTATTTTTCAGGTAATTTCCTTGCCCTCGGTGAAGCGTCCTGCCATCGGTCGCTCACTGCTCCAAGCCGCCGTCCCCGTTCCCGTTGTCAAACCGCCCATCGTGTTCAACAATGAGTCTGGCAACCCGTGCATCATGCTGTGGGCGCAGAACCTCACCATCCGTGTCTCACCCACCGAGGGGTGGATCGACCTCACCAACAACACGGCCTCCTTGGCGGGCTCCATGTGCAATGCCACCAACTCTTTGTGAGAGACGTTTTTTGGATTTCTGGACTACCAATGTTTTTTGTGTCACTTAAATGTGTGCCTTTTTTTTTTTTTTTTAATTCAGGCTTGTGCTCAGCTACCCATCAGGCTTCAACCTGAGGTAAGGAATTCAAAGCCAAAGCACAGGTATTGAAGTCAGATTTTGCAATCAACTCACTTGCCTGTAAGGAATTGATAGGCAAATAGTCAAAGCCATTGAGTGATTATGGTGACCATTCGCCCTTACTCAGCACATTTCTTCCATGTGGCTTTGCAGCTTTGCCATGAGTCAGCGCTTCTATCCAGTGTCTGCCAGGAACTGGTTCACCCTGGACTGGGTGCGGCTACAGTCCAGCAACGGGACGGCATCCTTCATGGGGACCCGCGCCCTCTCAGCGCCCGCCGAGTATTCCTTCCGGTGCGGCATGCTCAGCAGTTTCCGCAATGCTCTACTCGTGCCTAACTCCACAGAGGACAGTGTGGCTGACTGGAGGTTCAATTTCATCGACTTCCAGGTAATTTTCTCGCATGCTCAACATGGCTCACATTGAGGGGGGGAATCATTATATGACTAACTTTTCAGGATATCCAAGATATTTTCCTCATTCCAAAACTTACCTCTTTTCCCATAATTCCGAATCCCCCCAACAACAATCCCACTTAACACAGTAAAATACCCTCCTCCTTCCACATTTCTTGACTACTTCCAATTACAAATTGTTTATTTAGTTAAGAATGTACATTCTCAAAATACATTGATTACGTTCCTCTAATCTCCACAAGAAAATTTACAATGGAATTTTCATATTTCTCTCCTCATTCCACATTTGACCGATTTCAAATTCATATTTCACTCTTCTGTCCACATTTCCTGACCAGTTGGAACCATTCCTACATTAACATTTTAACAGTTCAATTAATTCCACTACCTTTCAGTTGAGCTTCAGCTTTCCGATTCTGTTGCTACTGAATTGCAACTGACTAAATTGATGGATTTCCTTCCGCTTTGCAGATTCAGGGTTTCAGCTTGGTCAACGGAACGAATTTCTCTTATGCTAGCGACTGCGCAGGCTTCTTCACGCCAGGAATTTGGATGGGGCTGTTGACGTCGCTGCTCCTGCTGACCATCTTCGTTTACGGGCTGCACATGATCATGCAGCTCAACACCATGGACCGATTCGATGACCCCAAAGGGCCGTCTATTTCTGTGCCTCAGTCGGAGTGACAGTATTCGAGCCCTTCTCTCTGAGCTCCGTTTTAAGACGCTGTTATTCCCTAAGTCTAGTTTAGCTTGATTGTGTGTGTGCGCGTGTGTCAAAGGTTTACCACAATTGCCAGAGATAGAATGCCTTTTTTGCATCTGATTGTGTGCTTGATGCTTAGAAGAATGTTTCAGACCTGTGATCATTTTTTTCTATTTTAATTTGACACACCATTTTTATTTTAAAGGGTGTATGCAGTGTTGTATAAAAGTCGACTTATCCTGAATCATTCCTTTACGTTCAAGTCATGTTCAAATTGTGCCACTACTGCTCTCGAACCTTATTTATTTCTACAAAGGAGGCCTTCAAAGTTTGATTCAGGATCCTTACACTATGCAATAAGTGAGTGTTTTTGAACTTGAACATGTTTCTTTTGCCATCTGATGCAATCCAAAATAAAATATAAATTTTGTCATTTCTGCCTGATTAACAAGTAGTTTGGCAACTTATGCTGCACTTGTAGTCTTTTTCAATGAGCCCTATGACGTTTAGGAATCTTGAGTATTTTTTCTGAATGCAGATGAAATTTGCAGAAGCACCATGTCGCCCAACTGTCATTAAACCAAGGCTCCACCAAAAAAAAGGTACCTCAGCATCAGCAGTCATGCGATAGTGTTGGCCCGTGAGTGAACGATTCGTTCGAAAAGACGGCTCTTTTCCGTGAACGAGAATGAACGAATAACTTCCTAAGGTGATTCGTTCTTTTTTTCAGTTCATATGACTTCAACCAGTAGGTGTCGGTAATGCGCATTGAAGCTGGTGCCACCTCGCCGTAAAACAAAACGAAGAAGAAAACAACGTAACTTCTCGTTCACCAACTGAATGGATCTGTGAGTCAACGAGTCAGTGAGTGATTTGCCTGATGGGAGCTCAGCATTAGCTGTCATGCGATGTTTGGATGCGTTAAGGTAAGGAAGTTCTAACAGAGAAGAGTGCGCATGGAGTTTTTTTTTTTTAACACACGTATAAGTGCTTATAAAAAGAAAGAAAAAGTAGCTCCAGACCATTTTAGCCAATTTGGTTGTCACTTTCAATCTCAAACTATTTATAGTATTCAGGAATAAATAATGACCTCAAATGTAATGTGGATGTTAACAAAAAGGTCAAAACTGCATAAAAGAACGCTCCTCGTGTCTGCATGTGTGCTATAGTATGGTCGTCGTTATGTTTCATTATCATCTTTAATGTCTGCAGGCGCAAAGCATTAAATGTCGATAATGACGCTGGAGGGCGACGTTGTAAATGTATATCTTTTATGCAGTTTTGACCTTTTTGTTAACATGCGCATTACATTTGAGGTCATTATTTATTCCTGAATACTATAAATAGTTTGAGATTGAAAGTGACAACCAAATTGGCTAAAATGGTCTGGAGCCACTTTTTCTTTCTTTTTATAAGCACTTATATGTGTGTTAAAAAAAAAAGAAAACTCCATGCGCACTCTTCTCTGTTAGAACTTCCTTACCTTAACGCATCCAAACATCGCATGACAGCTAATGCTGAGCTCCCATCAGGCAAATCACTCACTGACTCGTTGACTCACAGATCCATTCAGTTGGTGAACGAGAAGTTACGTTGTTTTCTTCTTATATGTGCACTTATATGTGTGTTTAAAAAAAACCTCCATGCGCACTCTTCTCTGTTAGAACTTGCTTACCTTAAAGCAGTGTTTCCCAACCTTTTTTCATTCACGGCACACCTTTTCATTGGAAAAAATCTCGAGGCACACCACCAACAAAAATCTGTTAAGTGTTACACCAGCTTCTATATTAATTACAACAAAAGACGTAAAGTTCTATTCCTATATATGTATGGAGAGTCGAATAATTGAATAAAAATAAATACTAAATATTCTTTAAATTGTATTTCTTTTGTAAATGAAAGTGACAGTTTTTGAAAAAAGGTTTTAGACAGTGTAAGGAATAAACTATTGAAAGTGATTGTGATCAAAATCCAAAAGAATCAATATGGCTTTGTTTACTGTTTTAGACTAAAATATTGTGACATTAAGAACAAAGTCACTTTTAAAGACGCTCTGCTGTTCTGACAGCGGCTGAGTGGCTATCACAGTCGAGGTGTCTCGACTTGACTGTGTATTTTACGTTGGTGAAAAATGAACAATCCAGGTTCTCCCAGGTGCTCTCATTTCCATCGGACCGAAAACGCACCACAGCCGTCATAGTGTCACTGTTCGTAGAAAAAGCACACAGCAACTAGTGATGTGCATTCCAGTTCTTTTAAGTGACCAAAATCTTTAGAATCAGTTCATTCAAAAGATTCGTTCAAACGAATCGTTCAACGAATCGTCCCCCCAACCCCCCCCACACACACCCTAACCCTAGCTCTAACCCTAGCTCTAACCCTAGCTCTAACCCTAACCCTAGCTCAAACCTCAACCCTAACCCTAGCTCTAACCCTAGCCCTAACCCTAGCTCTAACCCTAGCTCTAGCTCTAACCCTAGCTCTAACCCTAGCTCTAACCCTAGCTCTAACCCTAGCTCTAACCCTAACCCTAGCTCTAACCCTAACCCTAGCTCCAACCCTAACCTTAACTCTAACCCTAGCTCTAACCCTAGCTCTAACCCTAGCCCTAACCCTAGGTTTAACCCTAACGCTAGCTCTAACCCTAGCTCTAACCCTAAACCTAACCCTAGCTCTAAACCTAGCTCTAACCCTAGCGCTAATCCTAACCCTAACACTAGCTCTAACCCTAACCCTAACCCTAGCTCTAACCTTAACCCTAACCCTAGCTCTAACCCTAACCCTAGCTCTAACCCTAACCCTAGCTCTAACCCTAGCTCCAACCCTAACCCTAGCTCCAACCCTAACCTTAACTCTAACCCTAGCTCTAACCCTAGCTCTAACCCTAGCCCTAACTCTAACCCTAGCTCTAACCCTAACCCTAGCTCCAACCCTAACCCTAGCTCTAACCCTAGCTCTAACCCTAACCCTAGCTCTAACCCTAGCTCTAGCTCTAACCCTAACCCTAGGTCTAACCCTAACCCTAGCTCCAACCCTAACCTTAACTCTAACCCTAGCTCTAACCCTAGCTCTAACCCTAGCCCTAACCCTAGGTTTAACCCTAACGCTAGCTCTAACCCTAGCTCTAACCCTAAACCTAACCCTAGCTCTAAACCTAGCTCTAACCCTAGCGCTAATCCTAACCCTAGCTCTAACCCTAACCCTAGCTCTAACCTTAACCCTAACCCTAGCTCTAACCCTAACCCTAGCTCTAACCCTAACCCTAGCTCTAACCCTAGCTCTAACCCTAACCCTAGCTCCAACCCTAACCCTAGCTCCAACCCTAACCTTAACTCTAACCCTAGCTCTAACCCTAGCTCTAACCCTAGCCCTAACTCTAACCCTAGCTCTAACCCTAACCCTAACCCTAACCCTAACCCTAACCCCCCCCACACACACCCTAACCCTAGCTCTAACCCTAGCTCTAACCCTAGCTCTAACCCTAACCCTAGCTCAAACCTCAACCCTAACCCTAGCTCTAACCCTAGCCCTAACCCTAGCTCTAACCCTAGCTCTAGCTCTAACCCTAGCTCTAACCCTAGCTCTAACCCTAGCTCTAACCCTAGCTCTAACCCTAACCCTAGCTCTAACCCTAACCCTAGCTCCAACCCTAACCTTAACTCTAACCCTAGCTCTAACCCTAGCTCTAACCCTAGCCCTAACCCTAGGTTTAACCCTAACGCTAGCTCTAACCCTAGCTCTAACCCTAAACCTAACCCTAGCTCTAAACCTAGCTCTAACCCTAGCGCTAATCCTAACCCTAACACTAGCTCTAACCCTAACCCTAACCCTAGCTCTAACCTTAACCCTAACCCTAGCTCTAACCCTAACCCTAGCTCTAACCCTAACCCTAGCTCTAACCCTAGCTCCAACCCTAACCCTAGCTCCAACCCTAACCTTAACTCTAACCCTAGCTCTAACCCTAGCTCTAACCCTAGCCCTAACTCTAACCCTAGCTCTAACCCTAACCCTAGCTCCAACCCTAACCCTAGCTCTAACCCTAGCTCTAACCCTAACCCTAGCTCTAACCCTAGCTCTAGCTCTAACCCTAGCTCTAACCCTAACCCTAGGTCTAACCCTAACCCTAGCTCCAACCCTAACCTTAACTCTAACCCTAGCTCTAACCCTAGCTCTAACCCTAACCCTAGCCCTAACCCTAGGTTTAACCCTAACGCTAGCTCTAACCCTAGCTCTAACCCTAAACCTAACCCTAGCTCTAAACCTAGCTCTAACCCTAGCGCTAATCCTAACCCTAGCTCTAACCCTAACCCTAGCTCTAACCTTAACCCTAACCCTAGCTCTAACCCTAACCCTAGCTCTAACCCTAACCCTAGCTCTAACCCTAGCTCTAACCCTAACCCTAGCTCCAACCCTAACCCTAGCTCCAACCCTAACCTTAACTCTAACCCTAGCTCTAACCCTAGCTCTAACCCTAGCCCTAACTCTAACCCTAGCTCTAACCCTAGCTCTAACCCTAACCCTAACCCTAACCCTAACCCTAACCCCCCCCACACACACCCTAACCCTAGCTCTAACCCTAGCTCTAACCCTAGCTCTAACCCTAACCCTAACCCTAGCTCAAACCTCAACCCTAACCCTAGCTCTAACCCTAGCCCTAACCCTAGCTCTAACCCTAGCTCTAGCTCTAACCCTAGCTCTAACCCTAGCTCTAACCCTAGCTCTAACCCTAGCTCTAACCCTAACCCTAGCTCTAACCCTAACCCTAGCTCCAACCCTAACCTTAACTCTAACCCTAGCTCTAACCCTAGCTCTAACCCTAGCCCTAACCCTAGGTTTAACCCTAACGCTAGCTCTAACCCTAGCTCTAACCCTAAACCTAACCCTAGCTCTAAACCTAGCTCTAACCCTAGCGCTAATCCTAACCCTAACACTAGCTCTAACCCTAACCCTAACCCTAGCTCTAACCTTAACCCTAACCCTAGCTCTAACCCTAACCCTAACCCTAGCTCTAACCCTAACCCTAGCTCTAACCCTAGCTCCAACCCTAACCCTAGCTCCAACCCTAACCTTAACTCTAACCCTAGCTCTAACCCTAGCTCTAACCCTAGCCCTAACTCTAACCCTAGCTCTAACCCTAACCCTAGCTCCAACCCTAACCCTAGCTCTAACCCTAGCTCTAACCGTAACCCTAGCTCTAACCCTAGCTCTAGCTCTAACCCTAGCTCTAACCCTAACCCTAGGTCTAACCCTAACCCTAGCTCCAACCCTAACCTTAACTCTAACCCTAGCTCTAACCCTAGCTCTAACCCTAACCCTAGCCCTAACCCTAGGTTTAACCCTAACGCTAGCTCTAACCCTAGCTCTAACCCTAAACCTAACCCTAGCTCTAAACCTAGCTCTAACCCTAGCGCTAATCCTAACCCTAGCTCTAACCCTAACCCTAGCTCTAACCTTAACCCTAACCCTAGCTCTAACCCTAACCCTAGCTCTAACCCTAACCCTAGCTCTAACCCTAGCTCTAACCCTAACCCTAGCTCCAACCCTAACCCTAGCTCCAACCCTAACCTTAACTCTAACCCTAGCTCTAACCCTAGCTCTAACCCTAGCCCTAACTCTAACCCTAGCTCTAACCCTAGCTCTAACCCTAGCTCCAACCCTAACCCTAGCTCCAACCCTAACCTTAACTCTAACCCTAGCTCTAACCCTAGCTCTAACTCTAACCCTAGCTCTAACCCTAGCTCTAACCCTAGCTCTAACCCTAACTCTAACCCTAGCTCTAACCCTAGCTCTAACGCTAGCTCTAACCCTAGCGCTAATCCTAACCCTAGCTCTAACCTTAACCCTAACCCTAGCTCTAACCTTAACCCTAACCCTAGCCCTAACCCTAGCTCTAACCCTAGCTCTAACCCTAACCCTAGCTCTAACCATAAATGTTTATTAAAAATAATAATATTAAAAGTAAATTTCAAACCAGCAATCCAATGTGAAATTGCAGTCGATATATTGGATAACAATATTTAGGTGTATATATGCATACACGTTATTTAAAAACTACTATAAGTGTTATACCACTATACTGTAGTGTTACCAGCTCAGTGGCCTAATGGTAGAGTGTCCGCCCTGAGACTGGAAGGTTGTGGGTTCAAACCCCGGCCGGGTCATACCAGAGACTATAAAAATGGTACCCATTTCCTCCCTGCTTGGCACTCAGTGTAAGGGGTTGAAACGGGGCTCCGCTGCAGCTCACGATCATTCAAGAGTTTTTTATTCGCCATGTTTGAACGGCCAAACAAGGAATTGACTTCGGTAAATCACAGCCTCTGTTAAACATTTAGGTGACTAACAACACTCAGGAAGTGATTCGTTCACTCTCGTTCACTGAAAACAAAATCGTTCTTTTGAACCCATCGTTCACTCACGAGCCAACACTAACAGCAACACACACATAAACTGAGCATGTGCCGATGCCACAACATGAAATCTCAAGATTCTCCGATTTGCCACGCATGCACGATTAGCAAGTGGCTGACCAGGCCTTGCGCTAACTGACCTGTGGTTTGGCGATCCTGTTTACAATGCGCTCGGTATTTAATGTTGGACAATTTCCCACGGCACAGCTGAACATCTCTCGCGGCACACTGGTTGGGAAACACTACCTTAAAGCATCCAAACATCGCATGATAGTGATGTGCATTCCAGTTCGTTTAAGTGAACTGAATCTGTAAAATCAGTTCACTCAAAAGATTCGTTCAAACGAATCGTTCAACAAATCGTCTAAATCAAATACTCAAAAATCATGGTCAAAGCTTCACAGAAAGTGAAAAGTGCCACACCCGCCCTCACCCCCACTTTCTGATTGGCTGTTTGATCTGTGACGTCACTCGGACACACTATTAGGTACACCGCCATTTTCAAGTGTACCTAATAACAGGCCACTTTATTAGGGAAATATCATGGTCAAAGGTCACAGGTGTCAAGCTCTAGTCCTTGGGGCCGCGTTCCAACATGTTTTCCAAGTGACCCTCGTTAAGCGCACCTGCGTGAAAAGTTTTTGGTCACTCACGTTCTGCAGGAGCTAAAACTTTTCACGCAGGTGCGCTTAACGAGGGAATCGCACGGACACTCCATTAGGTACACCGCCATTTTCAAGTGTACCTAATAACAGGCCACTTTATTAGGGAAATATCATGGTCAAAGGTCACAGGTGTCAAGCTCTCGTCCTCGGGGCCGCGTTCCAACATGTTTTCCAAGTGACCCTCGTTAAGCGCACCTGCGTGAAAAGTTTTTGGTCACTTTCACATTCTGCAGGAGCTAAAACTTTTCACGCAGGTGCGCTTAATGAGGGAATCACACGGACACTCCATTAGGTACACCGCCATTTTCAAGTGTACCTAATAACAGGCCACTTTATTAGGGAAATATCATGGTCAAAGGTCACAGGTGTCAAGCTCTCGTCCTCGGGGCCGCGTTCCAACATGTTTTCCAAGTGACCCTCGTTAAGCGCACCTGCGTGAAAAGTTTTTGGTCACTTTCACATTCTGCAGGAGCTAAAACTTTTCACGCAGGTGCGCTTAATGAGGGAATCACACGGACACTCCATTAGGTACACCGCCATTTTCAAGTGTACCTAATAACAGGTCACTTTATTAGGGAAATATCATGGTCAACGGTCACAGGTGTCAAGCTCTAGTCCTCGGGGCCGCATTCCAACATGTTTTCCAAGATTCCCTCGTTAAGTGCACCTGCGTGAAAAGTTTTAGCTCCTGCAGAACGTGAAAATGAACAAAATCTTTTCACGCAGGTGTGCTTAACGAGGGTAACTTGGAAAACATATTGGAACGCGGCCCCCTCGAGGACTGGAGGTCAACACCCCTGGTTTAAGTGAAAAGTGCCACACCAGCCCTCACCCCCACTTTCTGATTGGCTGTTTGATCTGTGACGTCATTCTGACACTCTATTAGGTACACCGCCATTTTCAGGTTCGTTCGCGAAGATTCACAAGATTCACAGACAGCGTTGCTGCTATGCCAGCCGACATTCATTATGCCAACATTGATGTTTTAATTTTGTATTTGTTGGATTGTAGTTGATGGTGTTATCATACCAAATGTGTTTGTGTTTGAATAAAAGGTAGAAAAAAAATCCGTTATGCCGACATTTGTTATTTTGGGGGACAACAAAATAGCTTTTGTATAAATAGCAGTTAACCAAATGTCTGATTTTTATGTTTTAATTGGCGAACATAAAAACAAGGAATAAAACACCAGACAAGTTTTAACATAAATGTTTATTAAAATAATAATTATAATAATAAAAGTAAATTTCAAACCAGCAATCTAATGTGAAATTGCAGTAGACATATTGGATAACAATATTTAGGCGTATATATGCATACACGCCGTCATACTTTTAATTGGGAACACAAAGTCATAGACACGCTAAGGACTGATTTGGAACCAGTAAAAAAAGAAATAAAAAAAAAACCTCACTGTGGCACCCGTTTTGATGTATTCAACTATAAAAGGGATACAAAAAGGAAAATTTTATTTTTATAACATTTATTCACAAAAAATCTGTGATACCAAATGACAAAGAGATGCCTTTCAACGCGTGCTTCAAGAACTGAAGAAAAAAATAAGATGGAATCAAACACAATGTTCTTTTGAGTAGACCAATCCAGGTTACCATGACAACTGAAAGGGATAGTCCAACAGTTTGTTCATTTCTTCCTCCTGACTTTGGGCTTCTTGACGGGTCGCAAGTACGGGTTGTCGATCACGTTGTCCTCGTTGCCCTTGGTGGAGGGAATAGCGCCGCCTGGAGGAAGCATGGTGTTCTCTTTGTCCACCACCGTGTCATCCTGCCAAAGCAGCACAATTTGGAGATATTTCTTGCCTAGTTTCATTCATTCAAGAGGAATACAAGAATGCCTTTAGGTGCTGCGGTTTCTTCTCATCTGTGACCAATTCAAACAACAAGGACGGTCATACACGCCAACACAAGCGTGCAAATTTCCAGCCTCAAGAATGTTTTGAGTTCTAGCACGTGGACCTTATATAATTCTGAGGTTTCACTTTGTGGAGTCCAGCATAATTCACCCTGCCCCTAACTTGAGAACAACTTGAGCACCTTCATTTGTATCAGCAGTGCTTCAGCACAATTATCAAAATAATGATTGATTCTAGAACTGATTAGTTGTTGATGAATCGATTAATCACTACACCCTGTTGTATGAATGTTTTGAGCATCTGCAACAATTTTGTTTTTATTTTGTAAGACATTGCTCGTTTCGAATTTGAGCTACAAGGCTTCCCATCACAATGGCCTAATTACAAAAAGGTTGTCTTGTTTTGAATAGCGGCAGCTTACACTCAAGATGTTCCCGGCGGCAGCATTCTCGCCATCCGTCTGGTCGTCCTGCTCTGACGAGTCCGCTTCCTCCAGAGTCTGCAGCTCCAGTTCGGAAGGCAGGAGGGCACCGAGGTAAGGGACGGCACTTGGCTGCGCTGCGATCACTAGCCACAACACAAAATGTGACACACTGAAACATGGCAAACACATTCATCCGTTCATTGCAACGTTTCCATCGCCTTGACACCCTGATATTGACACTTTTGAATCAGAAAATTCTACTCATCTCCTGTTAAGACTTTTGAAAGTTTGACATGATTAAGGCCTTGTTTTTGGACTTTTGGATTCAGTGACCTTGATGTATACCACTCGAGGGAGGAGCTACCATGTGAACAGGTTGTAATTAAAAAAACGACTTACATGGGAAAGAGGTGATGTCGTCTTTGAAGAGGCTTTGCGTTTTGCTGGTCTTGGCCATGAAGCGGGTGAGCGCTCGCTCCACATCCCGCCTCTGCGTCGCTGCTTTCTCACGCACCATCTGGTAGTCTGAGACTGGTTCCCGAAATGTCTGCGCAGAGGACAATGACTGACTGTGTCAAGGTCAAGAAGCTCCAACTGCAACAGCAACTTTTCTAGGTTTGTGATAGGACTGGGTGATACAGCCTACAAATAACACAGTTATTAAATGATGGCTCTTTTTTCACAAGAAAACAATTCCTAATTTAGTCAATTTACTATCCTTTGCTTGTATGAAAAAAATATTAGCTTTGTAGCATAAATACCCAAGTCTTATTTAACTTGTCATAACTCCTATTAGAAAATAAAAACATTGTGCCAAATAAAAAATGTGTTTTTTCTTTGTTTGTGAGTATGCAATTTTTGACTCACGGGGGTTTTGATGTAGGTGTGTGGGTCGGGGAACTCCGGATAGTGGCTGGGGATGTGAGGCGGGTGAATGCGCTTCTGTCCAGCCGACAGCGCTTTGGGTGTCATCGGGTGGTTGGTGACTGGAGCTGAAAGTCAACACACGCGGCACATTTCACGCAAGCTGTTCAAGTCAACGCAAGTTGTTCAAGTCAACGGATGATGATGAGGAGGATTCTCACGTGCGGTGATGACCATCCTCTGGGAGCGCTTGGCGTATGCGGGCAGCGTCTCAACATTGAATCCTGAAGGCAAACAAACATAGCCGACAAAATCTTATGTTTATCCTTCCGTATGTGCATGAATACTATGCGCCGTGTGACTCACCCATTTCAATAAGCGTCACTACAGTGTCCGAGAGAGTCGGGAGGCTTCTGGCTGTGTGCTCACAATACGACTTACCACAGCGCCCAATTTCTGTTATATCTGAGTAAAAGAGAAAAATGAGTTGTGTTATTTACTCTGCAACCAAAAAGATTGACCTATTTAGCGTCTCAAATAGCAAAAGGATAAGAACTGGAGTGAGTTTTGGGATTTCTGATGGGGACGTACAACTCTGCATCATCTCGGTGAGTGTTTCCACGGCTGCTTTTTCGGCACAGTCGAAGCCGCACTCTGTCAGAAGCGCGCTCACCACCACCTGGAGGGTCCGCCGTCGAGCCATATGATAGTTCTCCACCGGGCTGCTGGTAGCTTTATTGCCAACTGCACGCTGGGAAGCCACAACAAATACATTCACTGATAGACTAATGTAGACAACACTTGCTTTATTGTTCTTCATTAAACCCATGGTAATGAAATGAGTATAATAACTATGTATAACTAAATAACCACTTCGATGTCATGCATCACGCAAAACGAAATGACTAACCTACGTAAGTTGTTATTTTTTTAACCATAAGTGCACGGATCAAAGCGTAGACGTAACAAGACATGAAGGAAAGACGAGATATTAACCTAACACTTTTGTACGGCATTCATGTAAAAGCAAGTGTAATTTGAGCCTAAATTTACAGAGTGGTAAGGAATAGATATTAAAGGTCACTCAAATGTTTTTGCTAATTCCATGACATATGCGCTCTTTGATATTAATGTGAGAATCAAAGAGTGTTTAGGAAAAAGGCCCAGGAATGTGCCCAACTCTACACATTGATTTAGGAAATTCGACTACAAACCACGTCAAAATGCACATTTAATTGAGCACACAAATGGCAATTAATCACACGTGAATATCGAAGGATAGCTTAGCCCGCAAACTCGCTAATCTGTTGCCCGCATTTGAGTTCTTTTCACCCCGCCAGCAGCCAGCGATGCTCCCGTTGCCACCGCAGGATCCGCCATCACACGTTCCAACAACCACCGCACGTTTGTATTAACTCATTCATACGGAGGACAAGTTGATTTTGACACTGTGGAAGCGAAGTCTCCGTTAGTAAACAACACTCTGCGCGCACGTTTATGACGTCACTTCCGGCAACGACAAAAATCAAATTTCTTTCGAGGCTGAGCTCGCTAGGGCCACCAGTGTTTAAAAATATAATTACATCTATTTCGATACAGCATTGATTCACTCATGCCCATGTGGTCTTCTTTATCCAAATTTGGATACTTAAGTACCATCTGAAAAATATATGCATGACTCTCCAAATTTAGGGCAGCAGTTTTAAAGAGGATGTCAACCCTAAAACTTTCTTTACAATAATATGTTGTTTGTGCCCCCACCCTTCTAAACACAGTATTCCAGTTAGTATATTGTGTGTGGAATGTGATCGAGTTAAGCAGCAAAATTCACCCATTTTTATCCATCGGCCGTTTTTCCACTTGCTGTTGACTGAAAATCACATCAAAGTTGCCACGTCACAACCAATCACATCTCCACATTTGTTCTTAGTTTCCTGGTAACACTGCCATGAAGGACAAAGAATCTGACAGAACACCCATAAGTGACTTTATTTGGTGAACAATAGCTGGATAGAAGTACGCTGACTTTCTTAGAGTGACCATTGCCAGATGTTTGGACTGCAAAGCAGCGTAGTGTGGGAACTGGTGGACACCCGTTTCTTGGTCTTTAAGAGAACTTCCACTGTTTCTTCCCCTCCAGTGCCCAGCTGCTCTGGGACCGGCACGAAGGCCATCTCCAGTAGCCCTCCTAGCACCCCCAGCACCACCAGAGCTGAGCCCAGCACGTAGATCTTCAGAAAACCCAGTCCGGGACTCTGGTGCAGCATCTCCTTGGTGAACAGGATCATATCGTCTTTCAACTGCGTTTGATATGTATTTTCCAGGGCTAATACCGTGATACCGATACTGATATTATTAGAAGTCAAACATGATTGGTCAAGTCAAGTATTGTTCATTACATACAATTGCGAGGAGGTACTTACAGTGACTTGCCCTTGCTGGGGTTGTGTTGTTGTGGGTTGGGCCTGATCAGACATCCGCAGGCACACTCAATGGCTGGTCTTGCGCTTTATATACAAGAGGAGAATGGGCCGACTCCTACCGGGGCCACAGAATTCATATTCATGAGTAGCTCTTGTTGGAGACTTCAGGTAAAAGGGCAAAGTGTCGTGAGAGACAAATAAACCCAGTAGATTTCACAATGATAACAAATTTTAATGAGATGGCTCTGTGTCCCTAAATGTATTTTGGATGCTGATTTAAATATTACTATATGACCATTAGGAAAACTTGATGTGCTAGACAAAACTAGGGGAAATTCAGAATCAAGAAAAAAAAAATGTCACAAAATGTTACTTGCATCGCTGATTAGAAAATGAGTATAAAAAATGTTAACCATCATAAGTGTGTGCCATAACATGTTCCAAAGGTAATATTCCATATAGGTCTCATCCATGTATGGTACAATTATTGAAATTTCCAATCAGCACTGTATTTATGGGGAAACATTGAATCATTTTGCACACTATTGATAATCTTGAACAAACTAATCAAACCACACAATCTGAAGGCGCTCCAGTCTCTGAGCAGGAAGGGTCTCACGGCCAAAACCTTCGACCTACTGTCGCGGTGTCATCAGGCTGTTCTCTTGCGAAATGTGTCTGATCTTTGCCACAGAGAGGCTTGATGTCATTTGTCCCCACTCGACCTCACGAGGTCCGCTTCCACATCTCGCCTGTCAAGTCATCACGCTAGTGACTGGAGTCCACATCGTCCACATTTGAATGACATTCACCAATCTGGTTAGACTTGAAATGCCAGCTGCAAGCGTGCAAACACCCATAAAAGCAATATTACCATCTTTGTTGACTATTTTTCAAGACTTGAGCAGTTGCGCCACTTAAAACAGAGAGAGAGATGCTGATTATTTACAGACTATAAAATCCATCCTTCTCCGCTAGTTAGCTGTGTAGTCAGAGCTAGCGAGTTATCTTGCCACCCAAAATCTTTTTTTCCAGGTTGAAACAAGCCAACCAGGTAGTAACGGTGTTGGATGAACTATCCTTACAAGTTCTACTTATTCTTGTAAAGTCCGCCTTGAAACAAAAGTTGTAATCTCTGCTATTCATCTTAACGTATGACAAAAAAGTTATTAACGAATCAGAAGTTTGAAAGACATTTGAGACCTGGCAATTGTGATGTCATTTTCAGTCGACAGCAAGTGGCAAAATGGCCGCCCCTCGAGATGGATAAAAACAGGTGGATTTTGCCCGTTTTATTCATATTCCACAATCAAAACAATCAAAACTGTGAGGACACTGTGTTTCAATTTGTTAGGCTATACAGAACATTATCGCAAAAAAAAAAAAAAATTGAGTTGACGTCCCCTTTAAGATTACAAAGGCGTCTTGATGAATCGATAGTGCACCTGAACTGCCCCCGAGGCTAGGATACAAATATTAACACATATTTCTGAAACTGTTGCTTTAATTATGCTAGCAGTGAATTTTCTCATTGAGGCAGTTTGAGAAACGGATGTTGATCACCAGGGGGGAAAAGGTTGCCCTTGTTTGGAGACCTTTGCTCCATTTTTCTGTCTCCTGCGACTTGTTTGAGTAGCCTGTGGCTTCACCAGGTTATTATTACTTTTTGCCTGGCACATATACAGAAGTTGATGTAAAAAAATAATTTGAGAGGAAAATCAAAAGCAGGTTTTGATGTTCACTGTCAACTGTTAAAATGGTGTCACATAAAATACAAAAACAACTGCATTTTTTGACTATAGGCCAAGGCAACACAGCTTTATTTATAAAACACATTTCAAGCTTTATTCATCCATTACATTTTCAAACACAAGCTCGCCCCAATGTGTTTAACACAATCAAATAAACATAAAAAAAAAAGACATTAATTTGTCTTCTTGTCCAACAAGCGTAGTTTATGGGGGAGTCAATGCAGAAAACTAAAACTGATTCACAGTTCACAAAAATGAAAAATGAAACATTGAATGAAATGGAAGGGGGAAAAAACCCCAAATGGACTAATTAGGTCGTGCAATGCCCTGACATATGGGCAATGAGAGCTAGATATATAGCATGGATGTCTGCTGACAACACAATGTTTTTATTTATGCTTGAATATACTTTTATGAAATTATACTCAATTCCCATAATACATATGGAATGTTTCCTGTATGGTGTATAATTTCAGAGACCGCATTCCAGGGAATTGCCCTCTCTTTACAACCCCTTAAATTTGGCACCAATTGAAATGAATCTCAATTGCAAAATTTTGGAAGGAAATCACCAAAATGATACTCAAATGTAAGACATACTATGTATTTTTCCAGCATGGCTTCTAGTTTTTTGGGCTAGAAGTGTCTCCTGAGTTTCAAGTTTGTAAAATATAATGAATTTTTGAGTATGGGAAATCCCTAGGGCTGCAAATAATGATACTTTTACAAAGTTGAAATTATATATAGCATTTTGGTGCTCAACATTTCAGAAAATCAGAAATTGTCGATCATTGTTTTTCGTTGCCAATGTATGTCGAAAGCCTCCTAGGCACTTTCGTAACTAAATGACAACACCAATGTGACAAATGTGTCCCATTGGCTGCAGTGGAGAGTTTGCAGACAGATGGCTCATGTCAGGCAGGGTTAACCACTTCCCATTCTCAGCACCGGGTGGCGCTGTAGACAAAACAGCCGCATGCTGCTGAGCTGCTCAGTGTGTAACAGCTACACAAACCTGCAGAGAGAGCTAAATTCAGATCATCAGCAGGAAGCTACTTTGAAAATATTAGCGTCTTTTTTAGATTTTGACCAAATGAGAATGGCACAAACGAGAGTTGCACAATCAAACAAAAATCTCACCCATTTTTTTTTTAAAATAGAGAAATAGATTATTTCCTCATTGTGAAAAGTGGGCCCATTTAATTGAAAATAGTGCTATTATGCTGATGTAAAAGCAACAGGTTTATCTAGTAAACCGGTTCTCAATCTTTCGCATGTATGAAGACCAGTGCAACATGCACAATCTGAATTTTGGATTGAAATTATTTTTCGTACCACTAGAGGGAGCATACGCATCACTGGTGGTACTCAGGACGCAAAGAAACTGATCTAGTGGAAGAGCATTGAATCGTCGTGTCTGTCACTATGAATGAACAAATATAAATTATGAGAAGAAAAAAAATTATGAAAATGAAATGAAGCTGGAATATTTTTGGTGGAACGCCTGATGACCACCAAGCAAAGTGGTTGGGCATCAGTCGTCCGCCATGGTGTTTATCAGTATGAAAGTGAAATGAATTCCGTACTTACCAAGGAAAGAGTAGTTTTTCTCCAAGTAAACTTGACTCAAGCTTCACATGATGGAGCAAACGCTGGTCTGAAAGGTCTTTCCAATTCTGTTTTTGCCATATCTGAAAAGATAGGCGAGATGATGTCAGGTGAGTTCACAACGTCGGCCTGTCGGCCCGAAACGGATACGCACCCGTTGAGGTTGGCGGGTTCCGAGTGGAAGATGTACTTCTCCGTCTCGGCGATGGTGGGCGGGTGCTCCATGCTGTGGTTGGCCTTCAGCGGGTGGAAGTGGCACCTGAGGTCCACATGGCTGTCGGGCAGACTCATGTGGCTCGCAGACGCCATTTTCCCTTCGGCCTCCTGGTCATCGTGTACATTTAGGCCTTTGTGTTGCAAGACAGGGGAGGATGCCTTGACCACATGGATGTCCGGGATACGAGCAATCTTGGGGACCTGCCCGGCTGCGGCGTGCGCAAGCTGCAGCTTCTTCATGTGGTTGATGGCCACAGTGGCATTGATGGCTTGCTGTCAACATAGTACGACACATCCACATTTTGATACTTCAAGTCTCAGTGAAGTAAAAACGAAATGTCTTGATTTTTTTTTATCTACGACACACCACAGAAAAGACTGTTCTTAACACGGCTGCCAAATTTAATAATTATTTTGATACTCGATTAATCGAGTGGTCATTTTTTCCAATAAAAAAATCTTTTCATTGAAAAACCAGACATTCAATTGACATTGCAGAAAATGTGCAAACATAAATTGATTATGATTGACTGACAGGACAAGTTTGAAGTAAACAGCACTTAAGGGCTAATTAAGAGTAAAGTGCTCGTGAAAGTCCTACATCAGCGACCTTGATTACAAAACAAGCTCTATTCAACTGCCCTTAATCATTGAGGATTTAGGCAGTCACCCAATTGATTGAGCGTAAACGGCCCGCCCCCCCCAATGAGCTTAGCCGATCAAAGAAAACAAATGAGCCGGCACTGACCTTCCATTTGGACTTGGCAAAGTTCTTTTGGATCTGCACACTGACGGAATAGTAGATGTCCTGGCTGCGGGCCGTCTTTCCGATGATCCTAGAAAAGCACGCAACAGGTGTATTTTCGGGGAGGCTCTTAATCTTTCATCCCTGATTGCTTTTCTTCACTTTATACTATGTAGACTAAACGGCCAAAAAATTAGGCTTAAAAAAAGTGAGGAATATACCATATTATTTAACATGATCTGCAAATGGAGCAGCAACGGTGTTTTAAATGGGCTTTCAAGGCAGAGCTTTTTCAAACTCACCAGGGGTGTCGGAGTGCTTGGTCAGTGTTGTAGCGCTTGAGGGGGTTCTTCTCCATCATGTTTCGGATAAAGTCTTTGGCTGCATTGATCAAGAAAGATGGTGATGAGAGTCCAAAAACGAGAGACACCGGTGTCCACGTGGGCTTCGGCCGCTCTTACCCGATTCGGAAATGTCGTCCCAGAAGGGCGAGTCAAACTCGTACTGCGCCTTGATGATCTTGGAGAAAAGGCGAGTCTCGCTCTCTTCGTAGAAAGGAGGATAGCCACAGAGTCTGAAAAGACACAATTAAGAAATTGAATCAATCAGAACAAAAAGATATCAAAAGAAAAAACATCAAAAATGCTTTTGTTAAAACAAAAACTGACTGAAACTACTACACTGTATGTTTATAAAATAAACAAAAACAATATATATCATGGTACTAAAATTGTCCTTTGTTTTTATCGTTGTTATTTAACACCATAACTGAGCTTTCAGGGTTTATTTATATCGTATTTATTTCAGCATTGCTGTACATTTGCAAAGTAGAAGGTCAAATATTATTCAAATCGTTTTTTTAGCTGGCACTGAATGAATACATTTGCAATGTGCAAGGTAAAACGACGCTGGAGAAATTGTTAATTCAGTTTTGACTTTTTGACTCGGACGCTCACAAGATATAGGTGATCACTCCAATAGACCAGCAGTCCACTGCCTTGCTGTAAGGCTTCTGTGCCAACACCTCAGGAGCTGCAAGAAGTGAAACATATTCAGTTAGATTTCAAATCAGACTTACGATGTAATGCAACAAATACATGTTAGTCGATTTAGGAATAAATCATTGAAGTGTATCTTCCTCACCAACATATCCTGGGGTGCCACAGGCAGTGGACATAACACCTTTGTCCACCATCTTGGACAAGCCAAAATCACTGATCATGATCTTGGAGTTCTCCTCTGGGCTGTAGTACAGAATGTTCTCTGGCTACACAAAGACAAAATGTGCATTAAGTTTGTCGCAATGATTGTGAGAAGCAGACATTGACATATTGCTCACATTTTAAATAAATATTGCACCACGGCTCAGCTAACTGGCTAGCATGCTAACGTGCAAAATCTCTGCAATTATTATTTCACTTTGGAGATTAATTTCGTTCATATTGAACTGTATTTGTGGGTAAATTAATATAATTAGTATTTATTTCAAGTGTCTGACAGCAGGCAATATTCTAATTGATGGCTCAGGGAAAAAAAAAGAATCCAGTAATTGATAGTTGTAGAGATCCAAGGATTTTGCCTGATGCCAGCAAGGTATTTTGTCCTTATTTTGTTTTCAAAGTTGTACCTTGAGGTCCCGATGGACAACGCCGCTCTGATGCAAGTAGCTGACAGCCTGCAACACTTGTTGGATCACACGACTGGCGTCCCTCTCAGAGTACACACCTCGATCCAGGATACGGTCAAAGAGCTCGCCGCCGGAAACGCTGGTAGTGGCGCATGGACACACAACACTTGTATCAATCAACCTTTCAACTGTTCCTGGTGCCACTTTGTGGGCGCCATTCATCCAATTTCAACTCACAGTTGCATGACCAGGTAGAAATGCGTCTGGCTTTCATAGAAATCCTCCAGCCCCACCACGTTCTCATGTTTGATTCTGTTCAAGGGCACAACAAATGTGGAGAACGGTTCATTTTACTCAAACGTACAACTAGCAAAATCAGACTCTCCACGCTTCGCTTTTCAGCTACAGGTATGTACAAACAAATCATAAATACAAGTGTTTATCTGCTTATTTTATTACTAAACAGACCAACTGTGAGTTAAAGACTGTATTAGCAAGTTAAACGAAATAACGCTTAAAAGTGCGCTGGACTCTTTCATGCAAAATGAGCCTTAAATTTTTTGATTCAGTTGTTCTTTATCTGCTTCAACATGCCCTGGTTGGGATGACATAAAAATAGAACCCCCCGGTTGAAACCGGTTTTCTGTCTGTTTAATCAGAATGTGTATTATTCTACAACATGCCAATTCAAATCTAGACGCCACAAACCTCCTGAGCACGTTAATCTCGTTCTCCAGGTTGAGGTCCCTGGTATGCTTCTTCTTGATGCATTTCATTGCGAACCTCCTTCCCGTCTTCTTCTCCCTCACCATGTAAACTTCGGAAAAGGCGCCTCTGTTTCATTGAATGCACAGAAACACAGAGGATGAGTTTGACATTTTATTTCACGACTTCTATCACACAGACTACATTCAAAGTACGTATAAGTGGCAAAAGTATGACGGTGAAAAATGTACACAGTGCTTCATTAATCAGATGATAAAAGAGACACCCTCTCGCAGTCTCTAAACCCTTGGGCTGCATAAGACGGGTAAAACCAAGTGGGGCTAAGTACAGTAGCAAAGCATTTGTACTGAGTGTGAGATGTTCACATGTCGGGGACATGAGTCGTGATGTGCCCCGGCTATGTTGAGCCGCTTCTGAGAATAGGTGTTCCAACGTGCGGATTAAGGCCTCTGTATTAAGGCCTCCGTCCCTGACGTCACGGAACTGCCCCCCCCCACCCCAGGTCGCACATTGGACCACTTAAGACGCAACAAGCTCCTTTGCGTCTTCATGCGACACCCGGCATGGAGCACCCCCATGATAATGATCCACTTCCATGAAGGCGTTCACTCCTCAAAGCCTTTCTATTTATTGTGCAATTTGGTGCGCTTACAAATTATTATTGTTTTTTTTTTCAACGGTTTTGTTAAACAATTTATAGGACCTCAATCATAAGCATGGGGGGGGGGGGGAGTTCGCAAATATTTAAGGGCATGACATCTACTTTTACACCAGATAGATCTGCTGATTTTACACATAGACTAACATTTTGTAGTAGGGTCACATTTAAGGTCTTTTGTGTCTTTACTTTTTTTTTTTTATTGACACGATGTACGCTTAGTTTGCCGGATGATTACTCCAATTATGTGCCGGGAAGATGCGCCATCAAGGGCGGAATTGGTTAATTTGTTTCCTTTGTTGTATTATGTCTATGTTTTGGACACTGCATCAATAAGTTTAAAAACAAACTCATTTCATGTCTCCCTTATACATAAAAACAATAGTTCAGGTACAGGATTATGTAAAATTGATCAATTCAAGTTTGTATTAAAATGAATAGCTTTGTGTAAAGGAAAACGCATACATCAGTCAAATGCTGTTTCTATGGTAACCACAACTCATTTTCCTTCTATGACCCTCCTGGAAGCTTAGGAGAAATCAGTCGGCAGGAAAGCTCAAATTATTTTGGAGTCGAATATGAAGACAGCTGCGTCCGTGGATGCAAACGGATGCGGCATGTTGGCTCCTCAGCATGTTTGCATGCAGCACAGCACATGTTGCTTCGGAAAATAATGCCATGGTGAACCTAACGCCCACAACATTGCAATTTTGAACAGCATGTCATCGACGACTTTAACGTGCGCAACACAATATTTACGGAGCCCCGGATATGAAATGGTGGAGAGAGAGAGAAAAACAAAACGTGTAGCTCATAACATGCTAATTTGTTTCCGCAAATTTGTGGCACCATGTCTACCTTTCCTATTTGAAGCATTGACATGAGAAAAATATCACGGCACACCACCAAAAACAGGTCACAAAATGTACGGAATGTCTATTGCATCCCAAATACAAACATTCCTTCAGATGTGAAGGTCACATAGGCTACATGTTAATTGATCCATATGTTGTTTTTGTGAATGAACACCTCAACTGCCAGACAAACCCGGCGCCATCAACGAGGTCAGACAAGGCCTGCGACGGACACAATGTCTAAATCGCCTGTAAAGTAGGCCTTGTCGTAGTAATCCCATCAAATGATTCGTCTGGCCTCCAGCAATAAAAAACTCAATCGCATTGGGGACTGTGTGCTAAAAAGTATTAAAATGGAAGAAAAATCCATCTATCTACAGTACCTAATTTGATGAGGCTAAGAAAGGTACACTGATCAAAATGGAAAGCAAAAAAACAAAACCACAATGTTCATCTAGTTAGTATGTGCACTTACGATCCCAACTCCTCCATGAAGTCAAAAATCTCCTGGATGTCCTGCGTGTCTTTTTTCCACACGTCGTCGGCCTCCTGACGCCCCATATCTGCAGTGGGCCTCGGCGGGGATTTCTCTGGCAATACAAAAGAGAGCGACACTTTCACTTTTCTCACTCGAGACGATGGTTGTGCCAAAGTAAAAGCGCCACGGAAGAACTCAGCAAGGCTGTTGAAGCGCGCGCGGTCCCAGTTTTATAATCCTCCAATTCGTGTGCAGACATACCGGACGCCGCAAAGCAGAAATGGGATTAAGAGACAGCGCACATCGGTGAAGGTTGCCGCTCAGACAGTCTTCTGAGGCCACCACACGCTAACTTGTTTGGCAGGTTAGTCCGGATGCTCTCATACTTTTGGGGTTAGGAATAATTTAACAAATGTATTGCACTGTATTTAAAAAAACTTTACGCAATTCAGTAATTCTTTTGCATACCACTAGAGGGAGCCCACAAGTGGTACCACCATCTTTCGAAACCAACGTCATGAATGTTACGTGGAATCGAATTAGAGGATTAAGAACACCTGAAATGAGAGGGTTACCCAATTTGCTCTCCTGGCATCTTTTCTCTTATATAATGGATTAGAACGTCTTGATCTGCTCACCTTGATGACTTCAAATATCGCGCATTTAATTTATGTAAACTGTTTCCTTAAAAAAAAAAAAGCTTTGTGTTCATTGAAAATTCAAGTCCGCAACTCATATGAAAAGTACTGCACTGAAATGAAACACAACTTCTTTTTGTTTCATGCCATCTGACAACAGCTCATCAAAATCAAGCAGCACATTGTTTTTGTCTAAATGAAGCGTAAACAACCAAATCACAAGAACACAAAACGACAGCAAATTTTGACGCTTCAGTAGAACATAACGTGACTATTCATTTTAATACATCACAATCTGCACCCATTGTTCAAATGTGACATGATTATCACAATTACATTTCATTATTTTAATGTCGAGAGAACTTTCGATGTGAAATCAATCCACTCTGTACATATTGCAATTCATCTTAATCTCAAAAATCCACTTTCCAACGGGCACTAATTATTCAAGTATTGGTTAAGTTATATATTGCGTAATACATTTGTGTCTAAATTTACAACTGACCACACAGCAACATCTTAAGCATCTCTTTTATTCTGGTTCATCTTAGACCTAAAGAGGATTCCTCACTGATTCTCTTGTATTTATCTGTACTTAGTTGCGTGTTCTATATTATTAATTTAAATATTTGGGAGCATTGCTGCTGTGACAAGATCATTTCCCTTCACAGGATCAAGCAACAATCAGAATATAACCGTCCGTCCATCTAGCTATCTCTATGTAACAGGACTTACCTAGGGAAATGCTGGAAGTCTGCTGTGACTCTCTTGCCGTGTGTGCACAGAAGCCTGGCTGGGATGTCGCATATACCTGGAGGAAGAGGAGGATGAAGAAGATGAAGGAGGAGGATGAAGAGGAAGGGGCGGGGCATAGAGCATACTACTTGTGACAGCAGTCACATTAACATAGACAAAAGGGACATTGAAAAATGTCCAAGAATTTTCAGAGTTTGTGCAGTTTAAAACTTCACATCTAGATGTTTTTCCTTTTACAGCAAAATAATTTTGTCTCCAAATATTAAATCTCTGGATTTATTGATAATTCTCAGATGGTTTTCCAAAGAGGTTTGGGATATTGAGCCTTTGGGGTGAATCTAAAATGCACGCTTGACCTTTGGGCAACTTAGTCTGACCTTTATTGAGACCTTATTATGCAACCTGCTGGCCTTAAACAAAGAACATAGCTGTAAAATAACAAGCATTTGATCCATACATGGAAGAACACATTTTTTGCAGGTTCAAAAAGACTTGTTCTGCTTTTCATTGCTCTTGACATTTTGACACCGTTTCAGATGCCACCCAACAATAGATCAACAGTAACTCACCATCAAACAGAAAGTAGGCACCAACAGAGGACACAAAGGAAGTTATTTTGGTGTTCACACAGTTACGTAAGTTGATTGAATTGACGCTTAACCCGCCGGCTGCTCAACAACAACCGGAGATTAGGCAGCAGCACTTGATCAACCAACAAGAAAATTTCACACACAGCAACTGCAAAAACAAAAACATACAAATGAGCTTTTGAGATGATGAAAGTTGTTGCCAATATAGTTATTTCTCCAAATTCAAGTAGTTCAAATGTGGATTTTGACGTGAACAAACGGCATCAGCTCATATGAATGAGTCACACAGGAAAGGAAAAAAATAATTACAAGGGCGTGATTATGTGTTTCTGGACTTCTTGCACGTTTGTCACACTTGGTAAATATTTCCCATCATCTAACAAATGTATCAGTCAAGTAAAGACAAAATGCAGTTTTTATATGAAGGTTTTCTCCTATTTACGAGCATAAACGGCCTTTTAAAGGTCATGCCGCAAACTTTTGTTTGGACCTCGTCGAAGCCACTCCAAAATCTTCCTTTTGTTTTTTTCCAGTTTACGACAGGTCCTGGAGCAACAGGGCAGCCCCATATCATCACACTACTACCTCCGCGTTTGACTCTAGACATGTTCTCCTTAAACGCTGCGCTACATTTTACACCATATGTGACAAAGACACATATCTTGCAAGAAATTCAACTTTTGTTTCATCAATCACATCTTTTGCAACAGTTAAGACAAGATGTTTTTTTTTGTCAGTAGTGTCTGCAATGATGTCATTTTTGCCCAGTAGCTTGCATATTATTAAATCATAAATTCTTACCTTAATTGAAGCGAGAGCCATCAGTTCTTTTGACATCGTGCTGGGTTCCTTTGTGACCTCCTGGACGAGTCATTACGATGCTTTTGGGGTCATCTATAGGCTGGCCACTCCTGGGAAGGCGAGTAACCATCAAGTAGCCTACTTCTTCACACAGGGTCAGGAAGCATTGAATATTCTTTTTCTTAAAGGTTAGTGTTATGGGCTGATGAATAAATAAATACATCAAATAATCTAAAAATGGCTTTTTTTGTCATCTAGCTTGTCTTTGTCAATTCTTTACATTTGTTGGATGATCTAAGATATTCACGCGGGCAAATCAATTGTAAATGCTTCAATCATAAATACTTTATCCTAATAATTTATATCACCCCCCCCCCAAATAAAAACACATTTTATTAGTCTTTTCCTTTTAAATGTTGAAATATATATATCACTGGGAAGTACAGTAATCCCTCGCTTTCATGGCCTTGCTGCTTCGCTAAAAAATTTGTTTTTAGGGTGTCACTGACAATGACCCACGGGCTACTGGTGAGCACTATTCACCACGAATAGTGCTCACCATCAACAATGGGTTTATTTGTGATTTTGGTGTTTTGTTGCGTGTGGGTGAAGTTAAAGCAAAGATAAAATGAAGAATGATTTAATTTTGGGGGAAAAATCTTTCATGAAATAATTAGTACTAGATATTTTGCGTTAAAGTGCATGATTTCATGATCTAAGACTCATCAATTGTTTGTAATTTCATACTTTGACGGTTTTTCACCTGACGAAATAAATTGAGTGAAGCCACGTCCCCGAGTCAAGCCCTTCTTTGCAAGTGGAGAAAGCTGTGCGGTCAAAATACACTTGACAAGCAAAACGACAATACATTTGTACGGACAATTTGCGCCCCCTTGTGGAGCCACTCCGAAGTGCTCATCAAGCACACAATTGGGGATGGAACAGATTCGGGGCATTCATGGAACTCAAACGATTTTGCATCAAGGAAGGTTTAAATCTCTTGAGAATTGTGCAGAGGTGACTACGTATATGTAAACAAGGGAATTCTGGGAATGGTGAACCAGAAGTCAGAAGACCTGAATGAGTTGATTGTTTCAAGCAAAACGTAAACTCACACGAACTTGCGTAAAACATCGGCCCAATTGGCATTGCAATGTGATAGCGAGAGAATAAATCCGATCGGCTGACTGCAAAACCTTCGAGGTTCACCGTACCATAAGCTTTATTGACTAGATTGAGAAGTACCAAAGAGAGCGTGTGGATAATTTCTGACTCAATGAGTGAACAAGAAGCAAACGCAATGTGAACCTTTTCAAAGCCTCCATCCGGCTCAACATCTTTCATCTGCAAGGCTGTCATTTCATGCTGCTTTGTCGAGACAGCCTGTTTACCAGACAAATCCAGGACAGGTCCCTCGCTGGGCGATGATTATCCGCCGTTTGTGCATCATCATCATCTCCCAGCTGATGTCTCCCCATGGATGGAAGCTGCTTCGTTCAGCTCGTCAGTGTGAAATCTTTGGCTTTGCAGCATTTGTGTTTCAAGTGTGAGCACGCCCAAAGAGTTTTTTTTCCTTCTTCTTCTTCTTTTTGTTACTGCCAGTGAACCTGAGCTCCCGTCTTGGAATGGCGTTTGGCCTCCATGACGGAGAGAACCCCCTGCTCCTCTTGGATTTCCTTCAGCCTTTTTTCCTCCAGGAAGGACACCAGCGAGTCTCGCATGTCCACCACCTCGATCATCTGCTGCAGGACGCGATCCTCCTCCGCCTGCTGCTCGGCTGTCTTGTCTGACACATGGAAGGAAGCCAATAGACAAGTCACACATCACCGATATATAGTTTCAGTCGGAACTATTTTGGCGAGCTTGATATAATCAACAATAAATGATGACATCACATATCAAGTCCGCAGGCCTTGAGTTTGACCCGGTTTGCAGATCTAAATAAATCATCAACGTATGCACGCACCGCTCATGTCCATGTATTTCCTGAGCTCCAATTCCAGCATGCTCTGTTTGTCTTCAAGCTCCAGTTGTCGCGATCTGAGAGAAAAAGCAACATTGCAGCTAAACATTGCATATGGAATGCTCCCCACTCCAGGCATGCTCCAGTTAAGTCACTTTAATGTCATTGACTGACGGTAGTGCTAATTAAGGCTACAGAAATGATGTGAAGGCACTTAACACATTCAGCAAATGACTCCTCATACAATAAAAAAACAACAACACACTAGCACTTAGCAAAGGAGGCGAGTCTTTCTTAGATACTTTCGCCTTTTTTGTCCACAAACGTCAGACTATTCCATATATCTTAAAAATGTTCCGACACAATGACTCTGTGGTCTGAGTCTGTGTGGGAGAACAATGGGCACAACAACAGCCATGAGCTAAAATGCACACTTACGCCACCATGAGGTCAGACTCCTCTGAGACCAAGGCGTTCTTCTCATGGACCAGCTGGATCCAATGCTCGATCATGACGGGGGAACTATCGATCTCTACAAGTGTAAAAGCAGATTTTGGATCAGGGAATAAAGATGACGTGCTGATTGAGGTTACTACCAGCTCTAATGAGTAACTAGGAGCAGAACTGAATAGTAAAATATTGGCTGTGAAACCCACGTCAGACTAGGCTCATTTGAGGCTTTTTCGGAAGAATGCATTTTCTTTACTGTTCTTTGCTTTTATAAAAGTAGGCCGCAACTTTTGAATCGCAGGGCGAGAACTTTCAGTTGAGAACCACAGCAACTGCAAGCAAACTACAATCATAACCCTTTTATCGAGGGAGTCAAGTCCACCAGCAATAGGTGGAAATATACTTTAGTGTCTCGAATGTGCATAACAATGAAAACCAAATGGTGGTGCTGGGTTCTTACGGGGTTCTCCTCTTATACTTTGCTCAAGCGCCACGCCCTTCTCCTCCAAATCCCGGAAGGTCACCTCGATCTCTTCCAGCCTTCTCTGGATTGACTACCAAGAAAAAGGAAGAAAAAAAAAATGCCGTGTTGTGACAATATGCTAGAAAAATAAAGGACAATAATGATTCAATTCAAATGCACTGAACAGTAAAAGTTAAATACAAATCAAAATAGTAGTTCACCTCGTTGCCAGCGCATTTTGTCTGAGCCTTCAAAATGCACACGATATTGTGTTCTACAACAACAATCTAACAGAATGAGGAGACTTCTTTAAAAATATCTTTCATTTCATTAATCATCAAGTCCAACAACAACAACAAGCCCCCCCCCCGGCCCCCCCCCAAAAAAAACCCCACCAACTACTGACCAAAAAGTGGAGAAAAATTTGCTTTTTGTGAAAAAAAAACCAACCCAAAAATTAGAACTGTGACTTTGGGACCAATAAATTTGGCTTTTGTGACACCTCAAACTATAAAGACAAAAAACCAAGACTAGAACTATTTTTGAATGGGCAAAACAAAATAAACTAGAACATGACAGACGGGTGTCATACACACCTGTGCTTGTCGGAGTCGTTGTAACTCGCTCATCTTGGCTCGCCGCTCCAGCGTCCTCATCTTCATCACTTCCAACTTCTCCGCCTCCACCGGGTTGGCCGGTAACATCTGAAACTGCAAAGTCATCACGGTGAGTGCGCGGTGCTGCGTTGAGCTCGGCAATTCAAAGTTTCTGCTTGCCTTCTCGTCCAATGAGTCGATGTCCTGGTCCAACAGATCATCGTCATCGTCCTCATCCTCATCCTCATCTCCGTCAACGCCTTCTTCGGAGTCCCCGTGAATGTGTCTAAAGGTTGTTTCTGTGGGGAAAAAAGAACCAGATAGAAGTTTGCTTGCCAGTTTCATACATTTTTACTTTTTTCCAAAAGTCTTTATTTTTTAGTTTATACAGAATTGTTATTTATTATTACGTTTGTACTCCATATGCATTAACGAGTTATTATCGTGTAACTTTTTTGCCTATTTGAAAATTTAAATTAATAAGACATCTGAAAATACAAATTATTTTGTGTGTTTCGATTTCTTGAATGATTTCTGAATCAAGACCAAAGGATTTAAATCAACATCGAATCAAATTGCAACCTAAAAGAATCAAAATCGAATCGAGTCGGGAAGTTGTTAGCACTTTTAGGGGTGGTGGCTATCGAACATTTTTAGAATAAATTATTTTACCGTTTATCCCAAAAGTCATTCAAGTAATTAGCAGGCACGTGAGGGACAGGCATCATTTTTGCACACCATTTGTTGCTGTTTGTTCAATGAAGCAATTGGTTGTAAACAACCTTTACTCACCCACTTTCCCAGGCTGATGAACGCTGAGTCGCGTGTCTCTGCCGATCCTGGGCGAGGAAAGATTCCAGGGGGAGAACTTGGATCGTACTTTGGGTTGCCCGGCGGGCATCTCTTTCCTCCGGAAGCAGCGTCTGTTCCTCTTTTCGCGAATGTGACTGGCCGTACTGCCGCTCCAGTAGCCCTCCTCCTCTGGTCCGTCCTCCGCCTTGGGAGGACTTGTGCCTCGCGCCGTCGCCGAGGACGAGGAGCCGGACGAAGAGCCACCGGGGGTCTCTGAGTCCGAGTCGGCGGTGAAGGTCAGGAGGTTGACCAGCTGATCCTTCTCCTCATCGCTCAACTTAAGTTTGCGGAGCGACTGCTTGGGCCGCGAGTCGAGAGCGACCTCGGGTGTCTCTCGCACGGCTTTCGGAGGTGGAATGTTTTCCGGACTTGCGGGAATTAAAAGATGCATCGTGCGAGGCTTCACCACGGGAGGAGAGGGCTGGGGGCTGGTCTGCCGAGAGAGACGGGGCTTGGGGAGAGGGGGGTGTCTGTCTGTCTGATCAACTCGCCGCTCGGCATCGTTTGTGGTTTCTTCTTCGACAGAAGGTAGCGATCTTAGCGTGGGCTCGTCATCGTCATCAGATGGGGATGGCGTGCAACCGTCGCTGGAAAGGCTGTTTTGTTCATTTCCTATACTGTCCTAAGAGGACAAAAGACATTGAAAAGATATTTCAGACTGTGCACAATGCAAAATAAACACTAGATACTGTTTTAATGTCTGTCTACATGTTACTGCTGTACCATTTGTGTTCAGTCTATTGGTTAAAAAGTTCAAACACTGAAAAACACTAGCTCATGAGCATTAAGTTGGATCGGATGCGGTAGAAAGAAAAACAAGAGCACTTTGCGTCTGATGTGTTGTGTGACGCACCTTACGAGACAACATTCCTGCTGGGTCTTCCAGCTCTTCAGCGTGAAGCTCGCAGTAAAATCTCCCTGAGGGGGATGACACATATGAAATAAGCAGGCACAGAGTCTTGTGCCTACAAACGAGCTAGCCTGTATCTATTCTCTTGTCTTAATTTATTTCATTTAATTTGAGCCACTGAAAATCAAGCAGCAACAGACAACAACAAACAAAAGCTCTCAGCTTATTGTTTCAGGCTAGCAAGTAAATAACAGTAGGTTGGATTCAAGTATTACTAACCCATAAATTGACAACCTTCCTCCAGAGTTACCTATAATGTGTTTTTATTTTTCTTTGGTCATGGGAAAAAATGAGCTTTTTTCTTTTGAATTCATATCTTAACGAGTTGCTTGTTTCAAGTTTCACCATGCTAATCATCAGTCATATGCGCAGTAAATACAATAGTGAGCAATGTTTAAGCAATGAACAATATGGAATTTAACAAAATACAATATACATATAATTGTTTCTAGTGTGCACTTTACGGCGGCTAGGAAAATTTGTACTATTGTTAATTGCACGTCAGTCACTACTGACTTCCTGTACACTGCCTCTCACTGGTCAGACAACGTCATTGCAGAAAAAGTAATTATAGTAAAAGATTATGGAAAGCTTGCAATTTTGGGGTGCTCAAATACATGTGCAATGTGTTGCAAACATGTTTTAATCCATTACAATGTTATTAAAGTGGCAGGAGAGGTATTTCTGAGGGGGGAGGGCATGGTCCCTATAACAGAACATTTCCAACATTTCCTGGAATGCCTACTCATCTTTCAATCAGTCAACAGTTTAGAACAGGCTTTCGCAAGCTGCCAAAAAGTACCTGTGTCCTGATGGAAGGCGTAGTCTCCGAGTCGCAGCGTGACGCCGCATTGGTGGCATGTGAAGCAGCCACGATGGAAGAACTTGCCCTCTGCACTGATGCGCTCCAGCACGTAGACCCGGCCGCTGCAGAAGTAGCACGCCTCGCTGTTGGCCTGCGACATGCAAGCGGGCTCAGGCTCAACAAGTGCTGGAGGCGGACTGAGATCAGGGGAGCTCAGGGGTGCCGCCTGGGATGTGGAGTGACGGATCTGAAGTGTCCTCGAAGTTGCCTATATGTAAAATGATAATTATAATCATTGTAGTTATTATTATTAACAGGGGCACTATTAGTTATAATTGGCCTCAAGTTTACAGTTCTCATTGTGAAATCATGGACTACTGTACTTAGATTGCTACAGGAGTAAAGGTATACCATAAATAAATGGTTTAGTGACATTTTCCATAATTTAAAGACAGAAAATATACTGAAAACCAAATGGTTCATCTTTCACGTAAGTTCAAACAAAAACCAAAATGTGCAAGGAGGGACTGGCTCTACAGGAATGCAGAAGTAGTAACCAAGGAAAAAAAAAAGAAAAAAAACGGTTAGAAAAATCCCCCCAAAAAACAACAAAGAGAGCAGTTGCTAAAAATTTAAAACCCTTTCTTTTCAGGAAATTGCAATGTCAAGTCTTTGAAACCCCTTAATAATTTGCTTCACATGATTGCCCCTGCATTTTGCTTCTTCAAATTTTATGCCAGATAACTTCTTTTGAACAAAAATCAGGGGAATAAATGATGGGAGGCCCCCACAAAAAATGATCAGATATCAGATATGGCCCACAAGCCTTGAGTTGGCCACCAATGCAGAACATCATTATGGTAGAGCCATGGATGCGCTTCAAAACATTCTTGTGGTTGTAAAAAAGCAAAAAAAAGGACAAATAATACTCGTCAGTTGTTTTTTTTGTCACTGAGGTTTGAGGCATGTGAAAATATAATTCTGCTTGTATTAGCTTCTCTGGTTCAGAAAGCTCTCAAAAATGTGATTTATTGAATAAAAACTTACACAGTCCTCCTCTCCCATCTTTGTATTGTTTTCTTTTGTTTGTTCCTTCTCGGCTGCCAGTTTCTCCTGCGGATGAAAATCGACTCTCGTGACTTGATACGCTATTGTAATGAATAATTAAAACCACATTGCCCTGAAATGTCTGCGCTTTCGCTGCTCAGCAGACATGAGTCAATCAAGAAGTCAGGTCAAGACGCCAGACAAGCGACGGGCCGTCACATTTCATCAAGTCAAGATGGTAAGTGGGTGTGCGCGCGCGGGTACCTTGCGTCTTTGCAGAGAGTTATGCTTAAGCTTGCTGAGGAAGAAGACAGCCGAGTGCGTCTGGGAGAGTGTCAAAGGCTTGGACGACGTCAAGAAGCCTTTGGGCTCTGGAGCTGAATGAGAGGAAGAAGCACAACAGGAACATGTTAGGCAAGCGTTACGTTTCACAACACATTCAAATGTTGCAGCACTGCACTGACAGCTCATCAGCACAACAAACTTTGTCTATGCAGATGAAACTGTGAGAAATGTTATTTTGTCTGCCTGCATGTTTTTTTTGCAAA
Source organism: Syngnathus acus (assembly GCF_901709675.1). Taxonomy (NCBI): domain Eukaryota; kingdom Metazoa; phylum Chordata; class Actinopteri; order Syngnathiformes; family Syngnathidae; genus Syngnathus; species Syngnathus acus. The sequence goes on along the minus strand of NC_051088.1, from coordinate 17,007,925 downwards.
TTAGCTTGATTATGAATACCAACATTCAGATTCTAATTAAAGCATTCTCAGCAGTTCATCAGCACAGCATTAATATGAACCGTTCTAGGCAGAGGCACGGCACTAAACGTTCTGCTGGCTGTGAACGTTCTTGTCACGATGTCACGCACAGCCAGCTCGTCTCGACTGCAGCCTCTCTGCGGTCCTCCCGAACAGATGGGACCGCTTCACATCGAAACTCTCTCGCCGCACTCAGACGAGGTTACCGGTAAATGACGGCTGCCCGTTGCATGATCAGCCCATCTTGAGCGGAGCATCGCAGAGGGAGGGTGAGCAGCGCACCCACTTGGGTTCAGTCACAGCTGGAACACTTGACACGTACATTGTTCACGTTGTGAAAATCCATCCGCGGGCAGTGGGGGAGAAAAAGTCCTGGTTCAGCACAGACTCATCCCATCAGAGCCTGACAAAAGAGCTCCAGGGCAAATGCTGCGCTGAGGAGGGCAGCAGCAGCAGCAGCAGCTGCAGCAGCAGCAGCAGCAGCAGCAGAACACTTGCGCTCAATGAACCATGGGTAATCAGCTCTTAAAGAGACAGTATCCCTACGATGCACATTTCAGTGGGAGGACGGAAGTGTCTGAGCCTTTGATGAGTGTTAGTGAGCGAGTTACGTAAGAGGAGATGCTACTGTTACCACAAATGTTGGCGAGCTCAAGCAGCAGCTTTTACATGACTTATTTAATGGAAGCGTTCACTTCTTGCATTTTTTATCACTTTCTTCAAATAAGGCTTACAATAAAATGGTGTCTGAGTGACATCGATACCATCGATTTCCTCGCCAATTAAATTCGACTTAGGCGATATGGAGCTGACATTTTGTGCAAATACACCTAAGCTGTCTGCTCAATTTAAAAAATAAAAATGAGTTTATAGTATTTCAAATTATAGCTTCATGAAGAACACATTGATGCATATTTGAGTAGCTGTAAAAATCCTGCTGATCCGCACAGGACTCAATTTATACTCTGCCATTGTGTCTACAGACTGAGACTGATAAGTTACACTGAACCCTTTTGACAGATGTGTATCCATAATTGCTTACCTGGTGAGAGAACAGTGAAGGCATTTTTGATCTGCGTGAGGTAGAGGACCAAGGACAGTCTGTCTATTTGCCCGTCGTTGGCAAAGTCAGCGGGCGACACGACAGGCGGGATGCCGAACTCCTTCTCCAAGATGTCGAAGGCCACTTGGTGATTGTGAATGCCAGCAGACGCTTTCAAGGACCTCATATCACTGCAAAAGAAGACGCACGCTCACGATCGACTCCACGGTTTCCAGTGAATGACTCACATCAGCTGAGGACGGAAGTGGTGGATCAAAGCGCACAAAGCCAGCCCGGACCTCCACGAGTTGGTAAAGTCTTTCACATCCACATCTCTGTAACCTACAGTGTTCTTCTGGCACCATTTTAACAACTCGTCAAACCCACTGAAAGAATCTAGAAGCCACAAAGGACAATTAATCAGCCTTTGAAAGAATTTCAAGCCAAATTATCTTTATAGTAATGTGGTACCCACCTTGACGGGTGTATGACAGTCTGTTATTCTGTTTCTTGCTTGACGAATTGGATTTATCAATGACGTAAAGGTGCTGCACCTAAAAAGAGAGAGAACTGGATGAGAAAGCAGAGCTCTAAAGCAAAATCAGAGAAACTGATAATTCAGCGAAAATTCAAATCTCCAAAGAAAGCTAATTTATGGATTTAAAAAAAAAAAGACTAAATTATGGTACATTTTAATAATACACCGCACCTTGCCAGCCCATTAAAAAGCTCCAAAGAACAATTCCGCAGTTTCTTCAATTTATAATTTACAGAAAGATTTTGAATATTTTTTTTAACAACTATTTTTTCCATCAGGTTATCACCTCAGGTTGTGATGAAAGGGAGTGATCTTAGAAGAAAAAAAAAAAAAAAAAAAAAAAAAAAAAAAAAAAAAAAAGAGATGATGTGACTGACCTGGGTGGTCTGGATGGAGGTGAGGTTGACTCTGACATAACGCGTTTTGGGGTCGATGCTGTAAGCGGCGTAGTTTTTGCTGGTGTTCTCTGGTGTGGTCTGGGAGAGGGCCTGGTAGATGCTTTCTCTACACATTGCAGAGAGGAGATTTGTGAAATGTGACAGAGTGCATCTGCAGTGACGCAACACTAACTTTGTCCCACATTCAGAAGAATACGAGTATGACACATACAAGAAGTTGCGATGTTTGAAATGGGTGGTGTAGTCAAAGCAATCAGCTTTTGTCATTACAAAAACTTACATATGACAATGGAGAGGCCAATAAGTTGCTAAAAGGTCTTATTAAAAGGTCCTGGATGTCATATCACAAATTCAATAACGTTTCGTGCACTTTGACCTCCAACTCACCGCTCAGCGAGGACCTTGAGAAGAGGCGTCCCCGCACCCCAACTCCTCACCATCCACGCCGTGTCAAAAGCTGCCAGAAATCCCCGAGCGATGCCCGTCCCGAGAGGCCAGAACGGCTGGCGAGGACAATGCAAATGAGATGCAACTACACGTGACACACATCAACACCGGCCCACTTTTAATTAGATTAGAATGCTTTTGTGAGTTGATCCCATCAGATTTAGCTTGAGAGTCAAGATGAACAACACCCTGCAATGATTGCTTCAAATCCGACAGAGACGCTCCACAACCAAACACTGATATAAAGCACTGTTTGTTGAGAAGTGAGTTGAGGTGAGTTGAGCAAAGGCGCACTCACCTCCACCAGGCAATCTCCGACGAGACCCATCAACAGCCTGCTGCCTCTGCGCTCCCTGACGAGCGAGGCGTTCTCGGCCCGTTGCATGCACGTGAAGTCAAAGACGGCCACGTCCGGCTGGCGGGCATGGTTCTGAGCAAACTGCAGCTCGGGCAGTCGGCCGCCCGTGGAGAAGTAGGCGGCGGCGTGGGCGTAGCGGCACAACGCCTCTTGATCAATGTTGGCCGGCGCCAGCAAATCCTCTGCTTCGTTGAAGTCCTGGATGACAAGTTAGAGGACGTTGGCCATTTGTGTCAGTTGGCGTCCGGAAAAATCACGGTTCCATTTTGTGACAAAGACGTGTTGTTCACACCTGCTTGATGACGCCTTTCTTCAGCAAGCTCATCTTTTTGGCAGTCATGACAAAGTAGTGGGTGTCGTCTTTGTAATATACGATGTTCTCCAAATCAATACCTGGACAGTCGGATGGCATAAAGTGAAAGAGAGAAAGGTACCAAGAGAATGTGGCTGTCAAATTGCATAAAAACAGTTAAGAAAAGTATTTTTTTTAATCTATAGTAATATTAAAATTGATATAAAGATCTGTGGTGAAAGTAAAAAAAGTTTTTTAAATAATAAAAGGGCATAAAAACTCCCTACAAATTTTTATCTATCATTAATCTGGAGATTAAATCTGAAAAGATCTGAGGTAGTCAAAGAAAATGATACATTCATAATTTTAACAGAGACCATTTTGGGTGCCTAAGAGCTTAGTGATGTTAAGTTTGCTAAATGTTAAGATGCCTTAATGAGTAAAGTTGAGTTTTTAAATTAATGAATAATTGTGTTTATCAATAATCATGTCAATACAATTAACAATAATCCCGTTAATTATTTTTTCCATAATTGTCGCAGCACTGTCATCTGCTCACATGTGGACTCGTACCAGTCTCGTTCAGCAGGTCCTGGAAGAACTTCTGGTTGTAGATGCGGGCCACGCCGCTAATCTCGGCCACTTGGGCCTCGGCCGTCGTGTTCCTGTTGATGAAGTTGACCGTGATGCCGATGGCTAGCTTGCCTCTCAGTTCCTTGTGTTTGAAACCTAGCAAGCAAAACGGGAGCGATTAACACACCAAACGTGGGTTATGACGATAACGAGGATGTAACGGCCTTGCAAAACGTCAGCTTGCAGCCCCCCCCTTGCTCCGGCAGGGTGTCGTTCGTCTCACCCTCGGGGACGAACCTGCCTCCGCCGGCAGAAATGAAAACATCAAACTGGAAGGCTGAAGCGGGATGAGTCTCAGGGAGCACTTTGGCCGTCCAACCTGTCAAATACAAGAAACAGCAGTGCCTCAAGCACAGCAGATGCTGCACGGAATGTGTCCCCCAAAAAGTGTGAATGGTACCTTTCTCTCCTGAGGGCTCACACAGACCCAGGTACTCCACTCCGGTGTGAACCTCCACCCCAAGGAGAAGCGACACTTTTAAAAGAATTAACTGCAGCTGACGAATACCTAAAACACAAGAAGATTAATTCAATCTTTACCATTTTAGCATGTCGGGTTGGATCAGGTGTGGCCAAACTACGGCCCCAGGGCCATTTGCGGCCCACTGTCCATTTCGGGGCAATCTGTGGCATATACTGAAATTCAATTGACAGCTTGTGGTTTTGCTCGCATTGTATTGTTTACTTTCTACACTGATGGCAAAACAAAAGAAGATGGGGGGGGAATTTTTTTTAATTCATTTATTTATTTCAATCCTTAAAAAACTGTCCATAAATGTGTTGACATTTGTGTCTAACTTTGAGCTCTTTTGACCTGGGGTGTTGAAACTGCTTTTACACAATAAATGGCACAGGAAACGCCTGTGCAACACAAAAAGCAAATGCATGACGTAATCTCAAATACAAGGGTTGAAATGTATCAAAACGAAATAAAGGCCATGATAGAGACTACAGATAATGAATGCTTGTTTAAAACACAAACAACTTCTGTTGTTCTGTATAATATAGGACTTAAAATTCCCCACCGTGTGCAGTGCCACTGTGCACTAGCGACAGCAGACCTATGTGTGAAACCTTTTTCCATTTCACCTTCTTGGAATTCATCAGCCTGACAGGTGTGTCTGCCGTTTGTTTCCACTTCCTTATTGTTAAAGGGAGTTTTTGGCATCCGGGTTTTTGTGAAGGGTGAACAACTATTGGGCTCAATTCAGCCAAGTCAGGGTTTCTTCAGGAGAGACACTTTTTCAGTGGATTGGTCTGTAACCGGAGAAGATGTTTGGGTCGGTAGCTGTGAAAGCAGCTTGTAGCACAAGCTTGGTTGTCAAGTAGAGCTGGATGATCAGTGACTTGCTTTGCTGCCAATCCTTGTTCTTCGAATGTGGCTGGACTATGTGGCCAATTGTTTGTTGTGAGACGCTGGCACCGCTGTGTCTCCTAGCATCAGAGAGGAGTATCGATACTCAGAACTAAAATATCAATAAGGTAACTTTTTTTATTCTTATTGGTATGCATCTAGGTATCAATATTTTGAGCACCGCCCTAATTTGATGCATTCACGTACGTGGTATTTATAATTTTATAAATCTTACAATTTACTCGAGGTAAGTTTTTTGTCCCAGAATGAATTAGTAATGCACTGCCTTGGCATTGAGCTACCAGTTAAAACCTTACCACAAACAAATAAAATATAGATTATCATGTTAAACATGTCCCTGATTGGAACAATTGCAACCATTCCCGGGTTCCCCTACTTATGCATGTCAGCCATCACTCACTGATGTGATCCAGCGAGCCGGTGCAGAATTTTCCGTAGAACTTCTTGGCGCCGAGGTTGCGGAGGTCACAGATTGTGAAGGGCCACAGATGGAGAACATTATTCCTGGAGAAAGTATCTCGCTTCTCCAGCACCACCACCTGAGCCCCAAGCAGCGACAGTTCGATGGCCGTCCTCAGCCCACATGGCCCGGCGCCCAGGATCAGACACTGCACGGGAGGAACAAATACACGCACAGACCGGGACAGTCAGGCCAAACACAGGAGACTCAAAATCTAACCAGATCTTAACCATGAGCCTAAGCTTTTCAAAACTGGTCGCAAACAACAGTCAGTAGTAAGCACAGTCAGGAAAATAATTTATTTGGAAATATTGTTCAAAATAAAACACAATAATCAGTAGACCCATTCCAAATATCTGTGGGGATTCTCTAGTTTGGCATGGCAAAAGTGATTTTTTTCTCAACTGCCTTACATATAAAATAAAATGAAGAATGTTCCACCTTTGAACACTAGAGGATTTTTTTTATTTGTAAAGCAGCGGGGTTTGCTCATTGTACCTAAGAGTCTTCAATGTGTGACAATTATCTCACAGTAGCTTCGGAACGGTGAATAGTGTCATTTCATCTTGGCAATACCTTGTTTTTGGTGCATGCTTTCCTTTGCTGGTAGTCCGGGTGAGCCGCCCTCTTGTCCAGCTTAGCCCACAAGGCTTTGGCCCGCCAGTAGTTGAGCTTTTCTTTCAGCTTGCTGTAGAAACTCCGGAAATCCTTCAAATTGATGTCCAGCTGCTGGCAGAGCTCGTTGAAATGCCGCTGGACATCTTTGCAGTCCTGCGCTTGGATGAAGCGGTCAAAGGCCGCGTGCGAAGGATTGACGGGTTCCTGGCTTGCCATGGTGGACGAGAGCCGCCACTCTGAAAAAGAGATTCAACTTTAGCTTAGATGACTTCCTTCCTACCTTCAGACGTTAATGATCAAAAGACCTAGTTGCTGGTCGCTGCTTGGTTTTTATAGGCTCCATAAGTCTTCCCAGCTTCTGCGTGATGGGAAGTCCCCCATTCACCCGGCGCTCCTAATGATAGGCCTGATGATTAAACAGCGCGCCCGTTGGCTGACTCATTAACAACTTCCTCCACGTTGTTGTTTTGGGAACTTCACGACGGTGTTTTAGAGTGATGCTTGCGTATAGCCTCAGGTGACAAGTTGTTGTTTGTTTCAGTCTCGACGTGTGTTTCCATATTATCATGGATTTTTCTACATTACTCTTAATATATTGAGAAATTAACAAAACATAGTCCTAGTGGTACAAGCATGGAATTAGTGCCACACAAATCAGATAAAGTTGCAATATTACTGTAAGTGGAAATCAACGAGCAAAAAGTCAGATTTGGAACAATGCCTTCCTTCACATTGTTGTCTTAAGGTGGTTTATTTGCAGCACATGCTAATCGTAACAGTAAATATTGCAGTCAAACAATGAGACGTGTCAGTGGCTTGATCTGCACTACGCCGAACCTGCCGTACGTGTTATGAAGTGATATTGCTGCCAAGTAACCATGGCAACGGTTCCGGAAGGTACTGTAACCTCAACTCTGCTGCTCCCGCTGGCTTCCACCTGCACCCGATTGGCACAATTACACTGCATGAAGGCTGAATGAACATTTACGCTGCTGCATTGCCGTGTTTTATGACATTACAGGAACACAACAAGCAGTCAAATAATCCAGCCAGCTGTTATGTGCTGAAGCTTATTGATTTCAGTTTGAATTGTGCACACTTGTGATTGGATGAGGACCATTCCAGGGTGTGCCATGCTTCTCGCCCCTAAGTCAGCTCGGACAGAGGTATCAAATTGCTTATTGTAGTTACAGTTTCCCTCAGAGGGCTGTTAGAACTGTTACCACAGAAATTTAAAGCACTTGAGTAAAATTAGAGTGTTTTCATTTGAATACATGCTTTAGATAAAAGTTCAATTGGAATTTTTAGTAGTTTATACAACAAAACTGTCCTTTTAATTAAATATAAATGGGAAAATGAGATTTTTTTTAGCTTTAAAACGATTGGGTTGTGCAGTGATGTCTTCATTTTTTGTCTTCCTCAAATTTTTGAACTATTTGGCTCGAAGGACCACAACAATAGATTTAAAATGAAACTAGCAAGATGTTCTTTAACTATAGACTTAATATTTTATGCACCAATTTACAAGTTTTTAAAACAGAAGTTAAGGAAACCAAGTTAGTTCAACTATTGTTAAATTTAGTTGACAAAATAAGGTGGTGGTTACAAAAAGAGGACAAGTGTGGTATACAACATCTGACCCTAGCTGTGTTAAATTTGGATATCCATAAAGTACATCTGGTTCATCTTATCAAACAAGATTACAGAACAGGACTTTGGTGCTTCTCTATTTCATTGCCCTTGTGATATTAATTTGATTGAATCTGTGATTGTCAAATGTCTGCCTCGTGTACCTACTCTTAGAGAAAAAAAAAAAAAACGCTCTGCAACCCTTCCCTTCATGAATGCTGGCAAGGGCACAGTTTCCCTTTATGGCGCCTTCCCAATCTGTCCCTATCTGTGATTCAACATACAGGTCCCCATAAACATGCACGTGGTTTCCTTGCTGCAAAGCACTTTGGACTGTCTGGAACAGTAAACCAGTTCCCACATTGTACAAAACTAAATGCTAGCCACCTTTGCCCTATCTCTATTAATTAAAGTGGGAAGACGGCTGTTTTATTTAAAAGCCTGCCGAAAGCTAGAAATACTTCTAAATGATCACCACATGCTTTTTCATCTATTTCTAACTCCTCAGGAATATACAAACATCCTCTTTTTAGTTCCACGCTAAAAATACAAAGATCACATCCCCATGCAAAGTGATGTTTCCAAATATAGTTGCAAATGATGAATAAACCCTTCTATAGCAGCATTTTGACTGCTTGTGTACTACGAGTATGAGAAGTCATGCAGTTATTCCTAAAAGTTGTTGCTTTGACCCACTTTGCCATGACGTCTGCTGGCTGCAGCCCAGTATGAGGCTTATTACCAAGGGAGAAAGACAGGCAAGGCTCTTCAACCTCCTGTACTCTTTCTTTTTTTTTTTTTTTTAAACCAACAGTGGACTGTGTGTTTGGTACCTGGGTCTTCAGTGGGGAGGAAATAACCAAATCCATACCCTGGATTGGTCTCCAGCCAATTGCAGGGCACACATAGACAAGCAAGCATTCACACTGGACTGTGCACCAAATGTGCTACAGTTGCTTCATCCCTCTTTATTGGGCAAAGTCATTGCATAGGTGCAAAAAATGTGGAAGTTGGGGCCGTTACACAGCAAATTGTAGTTAAGCGTGCCATCAAATAGGCCTCTTGAGTCTTATCAGGCCACAACAGATTTCCACGGTTGCTTGTTGGATTGACAGAGGTGTCATCTTCGTAGCTTACAATAAACACAATGTGTTGTTCCTGCACAAGCAACGCACAGTGGTCTGATGACCTGTTTGGCAGCAGAACGCAATTTTTTCTGTGTACTTCTTTTACAAGCAATCTTTGCACTGAATGTCGCGCAGGCCGTCTTTTCCGTTAACGGCACTGGAGGGAGCCACAATAAATTGTTGCAATACAGCAAAAGCATCTTTGAGCTAGAATGCATTTGCACACAACAGCAAGCAGGTGATATTTCTGAGCATTGTATACATTTGTGAACATGTCGGAATTGTTGTATGGCTTTAATGCGATTACAAATAAATGCCTTTACTATTGTGCTTGAAATCTTGTAATAACTTTTTGAAGTTAGGATTTTCAACATGGCTTATTCAGCATGGGAGAGACATTTACACATATAAAAGCAAGGAAGCATAAATAAACTGTAGAATTAAAAAAAATATGTTTTAGAAGTACATTTACCGGTATTAATTGCTTGTTATGAAAATGACTTCGTACACCTTATGTTCAAAGGCTGGATAACAAAAAAGATTTGTAAGATCTGTACCAAGTCAAGAAAATATGCCTATTTTGGTGCACACTTTCTTTTCCTAAAATGAATTTGCGGGGGGGGGGGGGGGGGGGGGGTCACTAAGAACATTAAGATGCGCTTAGGCAAAAGAGCTGTGCCGGGCTTAATCTGAAATCTGGAGTTTGACAACAATACTTTACAGACATCCATAATACAAAGCAACGCGGAGCTCTTGTTACTGGATTCAAGTAACCTCTTTTAAAAGTTCCAATCAAGTCATTCATTTGAGGACTTAATCGAACAACACGACAGGAAACCTCACTTGACACCACAACGCTTACTTAATTAGGTCACCCAACGCGGATGACATAGCAAGGGTGGTGAAGCAAACGATAAAGTAGCGACACATCCACAAATGGGCCGCAAAACATTATAATAAGCGCATCAACTTACTTCCTTCTCGCGTGGCTGCTCACGGAAAGCTGGAGAAAAGAAAAAGCGCTTCTGTGTCCGTGCAACTAAATCCTGCTGGACCCGTACATGCTTTGTTTGTTTTGCATTTGCGTGCGAGTTGCTTTCTCTTTGCTGACAAGTGACGAAAATACGAGAGGAGCTCACCTGCGTGGTCGGCTCTCGCAGCAACTCGCGTTTATGCGCGTCGCCTATTGATCACTTCCGGGGAGTTTGTGGGAGGTGCGCACCCTAGTGCGTTCAAAGATACTAAAGATAAGTTGACGTCACACGATCGCCGCGTGATGATGTGCTCATGAGCGTTAAAACCCTGACTTGAATCGTTTGTTCACGCTACTTGTTCCAAAAAACGGCTAAAGAAAAAAAATCATTTTTTAAATAATAGAAATAATAATAATGAAAAATAAAAATAATTAAACCAACTAAAACCGTTTTATAAATGATAATAATTAATAAATATTCTGACAATTTTTATTGTTTTTTATTTACTTTGTATTATTTATTTTACTTCCTATGTATTATGTATTTTATTTCACCACCACTCTATGTATAAGTACAAAACAAATACTGCTAAACGGTAACTACGCATTCAACAACATAAATGAAAGTTTGAATGTTGAAAAGTGGAAATCAGGGCAAAAAATGTTCTTTGCAATATGCCCCCCCCCCCCCCCCCCCCCCGCACAAAATTGTAAATATAGTAATCTGATTAATATTGTGTTTGTGAAATAAGAATTAAGGAAATGAATCCTAAGCTACCTGGTTGATGTCCGTTCATGTTGCTGCTGTTTTTTCTGCCTTGTAAAACACGTCGACACAAGATTATTTGAGAAAAGTAAGGAGTACTAAATTCAGATACTTATTTTTAATGTAAGTAGTAAAAGTAAAACAAATCGTCAGGCAAAATAAATGCTCAATTAAAGTTTATAACTGAAAAACTGATTAAAACATTTACAATTGTACATCAGTACTCTTTAACCTCTACTGATAATTGAAGTATTTTGTTTTCTTGTTTTGTTTGTCGTCTTTTAAACCTTTGGTAGAGGTGCGCTAACGTCACAAAGGAGCAGTCTTCAAAAGAGAAGGCGCGTTTTGCCATCTGGTGGACATTTTATATTACTGCACTTGATTTTCAAGACAAACGCTTTACTGATAGTTAAAGAGGCATGATGCTGTTAATGAGACAACAATGACTTGTAGAAAAAACAAACAAACAAACAAACAATAAAACAAAATAACAATGACTTGTAGCAAAAGTGTAAAAACACACCCAGCAATACATACACACACACACGCACACACACGCGCGCACGCAGCAATAAGAATAATTCTGTACTGTGCAATTCAGAACCTGTACTTTTTTTTTTACTTTTGCTTAAAGTGATCATTGATTGAGCTGAACATTGCAACAGCAAAAGACAACGCACTAAGACTAAGGCACTGCCAACTTTTTCCCATTGAGTGTTGACTGCCTGTGAAATCACTTGACGTTTCTTGTAATCAATGACTCAACACATACTGTTGCACGCATATCACAATATTTCGCAAAGGTTGGCTGCGTTATATCATCGCTCCCAAATGACTCATTTGCAAGGACTCGGGGCTTTTGGAACTGGAAGGTATAGTTTGAGTCCTGCTGTCAACAAAAATATAAAATAGGGTGTGCAGTCCAATCAGATTTCAGCCTTCATCAATTTCATCTACCTAGTGTTTCTGACTGTTTCTTTAACCAATCGCATTTCAAATATACATATTAGTTCAGGGGAATCAAGTCATTGCTTTGAGTAATAAATTGATGCTAGATACTTGATACAATCTTCTGCGTTTTGAATTTGTTCACGTGAACCAATTTGTTAAAGAAAAAAAAAACTAACAGATCAACACATTTCTAGAATTTTCAAGTGATAATAAGTTGATTACAAAATATTTAATTACAAACAGAATGATTAATTGATAGCTAGAGAGATAGAATAATAGATAGATGGAATTGATTTGTTGGTTGTCGTGAGCGGATGCGTTCGTCTACTGAGTCAACAATTTAGAGTTCAAATTGGATGACGTCAGTAGACTGAGTGAGTGAGTCGCTCCTCAAGTAACCTTTCAGCTGGCTCCTCATGTTACATGCCCATGTACGTAAGTATTTCACAAAGAAAAAGGCCTAACATCACCTCAATAAGGAAAAAATTGAATATTATGAAAATACTAGTATTTCTGAAGAGAAATTTGATATATATTTTTTTTAGTTTTAAAAGAATCCAGACTTTTATTTTCTATTAATTCATTTTATAGTTAGGATAGACTCTATATTGTAAGAATAATTCCCAAACATTTTGAGCATGGAAAGTCTTGATCTTAATTGTCCAGAATAACAATGATGAAGCAATTTCAAGCCGCTCTTGGTGCCTGAGCCCAAATAAAGGCACCAATCCATTTCCTCCCTTCCTTGCGACCCCCGTGCAGTTCATGAGTGAGTCACATCCTGGAAGGAGCTGTTGACCGTGATAGCTCGGTTTCCAGTAAATTAGCCTGGGATCCCCCACCCCCTAGTACCACCCTGCTTCCCACACGAATGTCCACCTTATTTTCAGCTGGCCATCCCACATCGAAGATCTCTTCGCTGCCAGGTGGAGATGAATGCTGCCCTCTGATTGGCTGAGAGGACTTCTGGGTAGAGCCCTCCGGTGACCTTGTCCACTCAAAAGCATCTGAGTGGGAAAAGCAGAAGGAAACGCTCAAGTGGTCGAAGTGTGCAGCTTGGACGTCAGTGCAGATTTTTGCAGGTATGTCATCACAATATTATGTATTTAATCTTATAAAGAAGAACAGGAAATGACTTTGTGTGTCTTAACGTCATGCGCGTAGTTTGGTGTTCCACTTTTAGGCAAAAAGCCAGTTTCACACTGAAGGAAAAATCCCATTCTTACTCAGAGTTAAAGAAATAGTGATTTGGAAATGACAGCAAAAATCCCAATATTGCATGTGCTGATTTGTTTGTAAACTGAATCTTAACACTGAAAAGAATCACCTCAAATCCTCAAATCAAATGTATTCATTTTAATTGACACCATAAATTGATGGTAATTCAGTCACTAATTTGTTCCATAAAAATGGTCAGAAAATCGGAAAAATTGTTAATAATTGTTTTTCAGAGCAGATGTTTTTAAATGTCTAATTTGCTTTCACCACATAAACAATCAGTCTGCTTTCACTGAGGACTATGGATGTTTATAGTTGAGAGCCTGAAATCAGTAGATGAAATCAGGACAAGGTCTATAAACAATAATCAAAAAGTTGTGGCTCAATTTGACAGTTATTACGTTGTCAATTTTAAATGTCATTTTTGTTCTGTTTGGACAAAGTAAAGAGCATGCCTTTCCATCTCCGTGACCGTGTCCTGATTTTCTTATCTATTAATGCCTGACCAAAAAGCAAATATTGACTCTTTTAAAGGAGAGGTTTTTCTAAAATACTGTAGTAATAACTGTCATCACCAGCAATGTGCAAGTGCTAAGGAGAAAACCATTTAAACGATGGTGCTGCATCAATTGAATTTCAGTCTTCAACTCATTTGATTCCACATCCAGAAAAATTGAAAGTAATGGTAATGCCAATGGCCTCCTCGGCTCCATTGGTGTCCCTGCAAAGGAACTGGCAAAAATAGCAACATCACCTAACGCTTCTCTAAGTCCAACATTCCATCTGTCCTTCTGTCGCACTACACTGAAATAATTTCTGTGCACTTCGATTATCACTTGATCAGCCCTGACGAGTTCCTCCAGTTGTACTCAACTGACGTTCCCTGACTTGTAGATTCCATCTGTAAACATTTGCAGCCTATTTCCATAAACGTTTTGTTTAGAAAAGGCCATCACACTGAAGTTCAGAGGCCTGAAAATTCAGCTTAAAGGGGAACGAAACTGAAAAACTATTTTTTGAAAGAATCCAAGCCAGCACTAGTCAAAACACGGTATTCTGATTAATATTGCGTTTGTGGAATAAGATGAAATAGAATTACATATAATCAATGGAAAATGGTCAAAATAGCAATTCTGGTTGGAATTAAATTTTTAGAAAATTTCACAAAGATGGCCGCCACTTGTGGCTATAAAGATTTGCGGGTCAGTTGCCCAAAATAAACATGGCACCCCGCACCCACATGTAGAAGCGTAACAAAAAGCAAAGTCTCCTTTCTTGAACCCAACTTGTACTGACCACTGACTTGTTCATCAGGTACCAGATGGCAGAAGAAGAGGGCCATGCAGACGAGAAAAAAATGGTAGGTGCGCCACTTTGGAATTCCAGTTTGGCTATTGATAGATAGAAGGTGCAAAGAGGCAAGAAACACAAGATGATGGCAACAATCCTCGAAGAATGCAGGTTAAGTTTGTGTTTTGTTTGCCACCATGGAGCTTTCTAGCACCCCCCTCCCTCATTTCCTGGACTTATTTTCCCTCTTTGCCCTCACTGACCACCTCTGTTTCTGATTTTCTCATCCTCCCCGCCCCCTCACGTCCCTCCCTCTCTCCTGGTTTCCTTCCTCCTCTCTCTCTCTCTCTCTCTCTCGGCTTCTCTTGTGGGGCGTAGGGGGTGGGATAGGTGCTGATCACTTCTCCTCCGTGCTCTCACATCTGGAGCGCCTGCCTTGTGGCATTTCTCACCGGCCGGCCGACGCCCGATCACACCAGCGGAGCGCCGGGTTTCCAGCCCCTCGCAGGTTTTGACTTCTTCTACAGCTAAAAGTCTTTTTTTTTTTCCGTTCCTACTTACATCCAGCACACTCTTGTCTGAACTGCTCTTTGTCTTTTTGTGAAGTTTCCTGTCTCTGCTGACTTTTTGTCCAAGCCCATACCCTCCCCCTCTGACAAAGTTGCTCGCCCTTAAGTTGTGTTTAAAATGTCTCGAGCCTCACCCAGTCCGTCTTTATGAGCTTCATTGTTAGAACTCTCCCCACGTATCCTGTAGAAGGCAACGCGTATCGCTCATTGTGTGTCTAAAAAAGGGTGAGTCATCACATCTGGAGACTTGATGTGGCTCAGGAGTCCGTGTCAGGGAAAAACTCATAGCTTTGTCAATTTATTGTGTTGTTTTCTTTTATGAGATCTTTTCTTATTTTTTTCATGACAACTTTTACCTTCCTTGCTTTCCGACGATTAGAGGGAAGTTTTTTTTACCTGGCTGACAGTTGGAGAAACAGAAACTGTTTCCCAGGTCACAGAACTTCTCTTCACCCCCAAAAATTCAGATAGAGATTCTTGTGCTCATTCCTGAGTAGATTGGACCAGTTAGAGGCAAGCTTTCGTGTCCCTCGTGTCTAATAACATGATATTCCTCTCTGCAGGTGGCATCACAGTCATCCCTTCGCAGTGGGAACTTGAGCGTTTTAAAGAAACATTGGGAGCAGCAGCAATCACCCGGCAGCTCTGCGTTTCAAAAAAGTCAGCTCACGTGGCAGATCCAGAAAGCCAGGGACACCCACGAGCTCCTGCAAGAGGACCCGGGCACCGAGTTGGCAGCACGCGGCCATCAAGAGCGGATGGATATGGAGGACAAGGCCAGCAGAGTTGCAGAGGAGCAGGAAGCAACGCACGCAGAGGTGCCCGATTCGGAAAGACCGAGCGTTCCCCTCAACGACCTGAAGATGATTTTCGAGAAAGGGGAGTCGGACCAGGTGAGTTGCCTCCTCAAGGATCGGAAAACACGCTAGAACCGAATTGCTTGACCTCGGCGTTACGGTCAATCCAGCTGCTCTGATTTCAAAAGAAGTCAACAACTCGGCCTTTCGTTCCGTCCGCCGATAGAACGGGCTGCTGATCGGTCACGCTGGGAGACAATAAGTCGTCTTTTTGTTCAAGAGCCTCGGAGGCGTCACGCTCCTTGTCACATGGTGCGCTGTCCCCTCGCTATCCTTCGCTCAGCTGACGCCTGCTCACTTCATGCTCCAAAAGGGAGGCTCATGCTTGAGAGTGGAGCATGACAGCAGACGTGTTGAGCCTGCAGTCATGCGTGACCTGTAGAATGCAAAGTCGGAACACTCGCAGGTGGGACATGTTGACACAAACAGTGTTGTTCATGAGGGCAACGGAACGTGGAAGAAGTGATTGTGTAGCCTTTAGGTGTCTAGTAGTCGTTGGAGGGCAGAGAGCAAATCCTCGCGCTAATTATGAGTGACTGCACTCCTCTGAAATTTCTTTCTACTTGTCTATATTAACAGCTTAAAGTACAGCATCCGGTGAATCCTAAGAAGTTTAATTTTTTTTCATTATACAACAATACCCTTAAAATGAAATCCTAAACAATAAAAAAAAAAAAAAAGAAAAAATTTGACCAATGCGACCTTTGGTGTTCTCATATTTTACGCGTGGCAAAGGCTCGTTAACAACCCGTGCAAAACTTTGCTCCTCCTCAACATCTGTAACTTGCATTTTAGCTGAGATGAACTCATGGTCATTAACACAACAGAATGATATAGTAGCTTTGGGATCAACTAAAAAGGACATTTTAATTATTGAGAAATGTGAGCTCACCATTATTTCAGTATCCAGTCATCCCACGCCCTATTTTTTCAATTTTGCAGTTTGACTGATTTTTTTATTTTTACATGACTAATCTTGCAGATTTGTCACAAGATTGCTCAAATTTATGGTGATCATTTTCCCACACAGACTAATGTTCTGCAGACACACTTTTTTTAAGCACATAGTATTTCAATAAAAAATTCAAATAAAAATTCCAAGATAGCAAGGCCTTTCTGTAGCTTGTGACATTAGCACAAGTAATTCACAAATTAAGCCAGCCATAAAATGAATAAATAGACAACTAAAAATAGTCAGGGGCCCACTCAGTCACATGGCCACGCATAATCAATGTTCATCATTACTGCGGTCACTCCTTATTATGTCAACAAAGGGGAAAACCAGTTGGGTTGAAAGCATGCCAGATCCAGCGCGTGCGTCTTTAAGCCATCACGTGTCATCATAAAGGATGTGACACCAGCCGCTCAGTTCTTGCCACATGATG
This sequence comes from Syngnathus acus, assembly GCF_901709675.1. Lineage (NCBI taxonomy): Eukaryota > Metazoa > Chordata > Actinopteri > Syngnathiformes > Syngnathidae > Syngnathus > Syngnathus acus. The sequence goes on along the minus strand of NC_051088.1, from coordinate 16,990,960 downwards.
AGCATAGTTGGAGATCGGCGAGCGGTCGGTCGATCGGGTCTTTTCCATTCAAGCGAGTGAGTATGGAGTTTGGGGAAAATACATTATTTTGATGTCTTGGCCAAAATGCTACCGAGTCACTCAGGTTTCGTTAGTTGTGTTTTCAAGTGAGCATGGGTTCAAATCATCTCGATGGAAAATTGGAGCGGAGATACGCCGCGCTTAGGAATGTTCGCCTGTCCGCTCATGTGACCTTTTTTCCTTCTTTTATCTTTGGATCAGGAATGTCTTTGTATTAAGTTCACCACAGAGGCGGCCTGCTTAGACACGATCGGCAGCCGTCAGTCATACCTCAACTTGGAGTCAGATCAGTATTTGCCAGTTAATTCCACTTGATAAAGTCCTTTGGTGTGTTTGGGTCATTGTCCCGTTGTGTGATGAAGCTTCTCTTGATTTGTTTGGATGTATTTGTAAATTGGCGGACAAAATGGATTTGTAGACTTCAGACTTCATTCTGCTGCTACTATCATGAGTGACATCATCACTTAAGACCAGTGAGCTCGTTCCAGACCAAGCCATGACATAACCTCCACCATGATGAGCTTGTTTGTTTTAGATCACAAGAAAATCCTTCCTGTCTCCATCTTCCATCACTTTGGTAGAAGTCAGTGTTGGTCTCATCAGTCCATAAGACTTTGTTTGTAGCTCATCTCTGTACTTGTTTGCAAAATCCAATATGGCCTTCTCATTTTTTTCTTTTTAACTGAGGACTGCTTTGCATCTTGCCTGTAAATGACTTCTCTAAAAGTGGAAGAGTGGTGTGTGATACCTTCACTCCCGCCCAGTGGAGGTTGGCGGTGATGTCACGCACTGTTGTCTTTGGTTGTTTCTTCACAAGTCTCACAATGTTTTTGTCATCAACATCATCTGTATATACCCCCTCTTGGCCAACCTGCTTGTCTGCTTAAGATCAAATGATTATTTATTTATTTTTACAGGAGAAACCCAAGCACTATCTAATAGCAATACCACCCGAGCAACTAGAAACACGCACCGGTCACATTTTGTTTACTTGAAAAATGTGTGGCTTCAAACTAAAGTTCCTCTATCCTGAATTGTGTGAACACAACTAGAACTTTTGTCTCATATTCATCTTTTGATTTGAAGTGTAAATAATGAAGTGTAAATCACCATAATGAAAACACACGGCAAAGCAAACGTTCCAATTTACACTATTGAAAATGATTTACAATAGCTTTTTTCTTTTTGGCAAACGAAATCAAATGGAGGTCAATTCCAGTGCGGTTTGAGAGTCCAGCTGTGGATTTCAGTGGAATGACTCACTTTGTAGAATAAGTCTTGTTTATTGGCATTTGTTGCCAAGAGCAATAAAACTCAAAACTGAAACTAGACTTATATGGTAATATTAAATTGGCAGATACATGTTGGCTGTACATGTATGTAGTACACAAGTGCGCGCGGCCTTGTAAAAGTAGTTTTATTGCATAGTCTGACGATGAAATGCTGAGGCCGAATGAAAGGACACATTGGGTCAACCGGATGCGAGTGCAGGGGCTCGCACAACTGTGCATCTTTGTACCAGCGATGATGTCATGCTGTGTGCTCATGACATCAGCTGATCTTCAACCTCATCAAAGCGTACCTCATCAATCACACGTGCGCACCCCCCATACACATCACGAAATGCCTCCTCACCCCCCCCCCTTTTGGTGAACCCTTTAATCCCACTGCCTCCCTCCAATGTTTATCTCAATACGCCCCTCCCCCATCCACTCTGTCACCCCTCCCATCCTTCCTGGCTCGCACAACTACAACCCTGTTGCCCCATTGTGAGGCCTGGAAAGAAAAGCGGCCCTTGTGCCATCTGGGTGACATGTGTGAGACGCAATGGTCGACCACGAAGGCCTTCTCTGCTGGCCCAACTATCTACTACCAAAATTATCGACTGTTCATTCGGTTGCATTTATCTTGGCTGCATTGGCCAACAATAATGTTTGGCATTGGTTGGCCAAAACCTGCCGGTTGTAATCTGCAGAACATTCATACATTTCATAGAAAGGATTTCGAAACAAAGAATTGTCCGAATGACAGCTCGCATCTAGAAAAACTTTGGTAACTTGTATCTCAAGGCACAACTCAGTTCACTGAGGCCCAAAAGCAGACATGTCCAGTGACATCATCCGGATTCACCAGGCAGGCGAAGGTTTGCCATCATCTCCATTGATCACGCAACTTGCTTACCACGCTATCTTCACAATATAGATTTTCAAAAGTAAACGAGCGAGCCTTCAAGTCAAGTCATGTCGATAGTTCAAGCAAATTTGCGGAAGTCCTAAAACTGGTGACTTAACTCGGACTTGAGTCATGTGACTTGAATCCCCGTCGTCGCTTGCCCTTGATTGAAGCATGTCCCGCTCCCATTTGGCACCACGAAAACCTAAACCCAGACATTTTTGATTAAGCCCCTTCCACCCCCCTTCTTCCCTTTTTGATCGGGCAAACCATCCAGCACAAACCCCCCTTCGCGCTGCACCTGCTACTTGTCCCCAATTCCCCCGCCTTCCCCCGAAGCCTCCCCAGGGGCTCCGCTCCAGCCCTCATCCCTTCTGTGTGTCATGAGCCAGTCTGGGCTGGTCCGCTCAGTCTGTGCCCGGACCCTTCGGAGCTGAGCACCGCGTTGCCTGAACGTCTGCAGCGGCTTCTTCGTCCGTCCATCTCAGTCATTGGTTCTCTTGACCAAAGGTAGCTATGTGTGTGCTTTTGTACTTTTCTATTCTTCTAATGAAAGTTGCCTTCATAAAGGGGAAGTTCATGAGTGGCTCTTTGGGGCCAAACATTCTCACGTTTTCCTGCCTAGTCTTTGTTTTTGGAAGGCTTCATTTTGCTTTAATTTGGTCATCCGAGTGTGCCATACTGTACGAGAGTTTTAATGGCGTTGAGATTAGCGGCAGATTCTTTGTCTGGCTCTTTGAGCCACGCTCCTGAGAACCCGCGTTTGTGTTTACATCGGGCTAGCCACATGTTTACACCCCCCCCCCCCCCCTTCAGTGTCTGCGACCAACATCTGTTGGTCCCTCCTCTAAGCTGCCCCCCCTCAGCCTGCGGAACATAATCCACCCATGGGGATCGATCAATTACCATGGAGGTGGTTTTGGAGTGAAAAGGGCGGAGCTTTTTAGCTCGGTCTTTGGGTGACTCACGCATTGTCAAATTTTGGAGCTGCTACAGTTGAAATACTGAAATCGCTTGGATTATGCACTCTGTGAGTGCTGAAGTTTTGAACCCCCACCTAAAATTTTGGACATTCTAATACTCCATATTTCTCCCCTAATTCAAACCTTTCCAAATTCTAAATATTCACCTTATTTGAGGAATACTGTGAATTCGTCCCAAATGTCCCACTTCTCTCAAAAGTCCTACATTTTCCACAAAAAAGAAAATCTCACTGAAATAAATGGAGACTGTCAAAAAATTCAGTAGTAGTACCATAATTTACAAATTCTTGAGTCCAACCATTTCAGTTTGAAACTGTTCAGCTCACTCTGGACATCTTGGGAACTACTTTTTAGATTCACACAAATAACTTATGCTGTGAAACGACCGATTTGGCAGCCATTTTGGTTGGGCGTGCCTTTTTTCCTGAGATTTTTGCCCATTTCCAGTAGCGCCAGGCAAGTCTTCCAAATGTAATCATAATTTTAACAGCAGGTATTTGTTGTTGTTGTTTTTTCATTGCTATTATTTAGATAGATTATTTTACTTGTCTCTGGTTTAGTTCGCGGTGGTTCATTTAAGTTATATATTTATAGTTACATATTGGTATAAATATTGGAATAAATACTAACTGATTCAAGAAATTAATGAGTAAAAGCGTTTTTACGTGATTTCAATATAAATTCTCTCCACATCATATTACATAACTTGGCCCTGCATGTATTTATTAATTTTATGGCTAATTTAGAACAAAAGTCAAGAAAAAAAAATACTATAGCGGTGACCACTATCACGAGAACCTCATGAAATGGGCCAGAACTCTCAAGAGGGCAGAACATCAGCAAAATACGGTGCTGGTTTTCCTTGGAATTTGTATTTTGTAGTGCCCCTCAACCACAGCTCTCAAACGTCTGGCCTGGGGGCCAGGCCTGGCCTGCCACAAAAACTTTTTGTGGCCTGCTGTGGTCTTTGTTTCATCCTGAATGCATCTATTCTTTTCGTTTTAGCAGAAAATCTGAACAATAATTGCAAGTTTTTTTTTGTTTTTTTTTAAACAGTTGACTACCCTGAGCTGCAACGGGGCACTTTGTTACAATGAGCTTGATGACTTGAGACAAACATGCCAGAGCTCGTGGAGCGTTCCATTCCATTCCACCATGATCAAGTGAGGGCAAAGGCCTGCGCTTCCCCTTCAATTCTGTTTGAGCTCTCGGAACAAATTCAGCACTCGTGAACAGTACGATCTTGTCTCTGTTCTCTGCTATCTTGTGAACCTACCTGCTGAGGCCTGCGCTAGTTTGTGTGAACCGACAACACACCACGAGCAGCAATGGGAAAGAAATTCGGCTACTAGATGAGTCGAGCCAGTCAAGGCAAAATATATCTTTTAATTTTGCAGCCTGGCAGTTTTATTAACATTTTCTTGAACAAAGTTGTCACTACCTTTGGTCCATCATCTTTATAATTTTCTGAGCCAAACAGCAGGGACCCAAAATAATAGCCCCTTCAATTCCAGTGGGGTTTCATGATTTGAATTCAAATAGCAGGCAGAGACGTGTGCAGTGTGTTTTGTCTTCTGCTGATCAGACGGGTTGTCTGTCGGGCTTTCTGAGCTCATTAAGGGGATTAAAGTGGTGGGCAGACACACTAAACAGTGGCTCTGCATTTGGATTTCGCTGATGGACCTTAGCTGTGCATGTTGATGCATGAAGAGTGTGTGTCATGCAGGACACATTCTCGAGCAGTTTTTTGCTCTCCGGCTTGTGTTTAATCGCCTCCTATTTTGTTTTTCTGCTCTTTTCTTTTCAGGTGTCTCGAGAGCAGTCAAGTCGAGGAAGCGCTGCTAATACAGCCAGCATGGAGCAGCTTCCGGGGGGTATGTATGGACTCTAACTGTGTCCCCCTGAATGCAAAATACAACACTTCTGCCTATTCAACAACATAGGACTTTATATCAACTTGACAGTGCAATAAAATGCGCAGACATAGTTTGACAAAGATTCACTTACTGGCTTAGTATGTATCATCCATCAGAAAATTTCTAAATAGGAGGATTTGGACAATGTTAAGTTCAACAAGGCCAGTGAATAAACAACTGTCAAAATAGTTGTTGATGCATTTGACTGTTGCACCTCCGGCGCCTTCACATGACGATAGAGCGTGCAGCTTAAAATTGTGCGGAACAGTCTTGATTTACCACAAGAGGCCATGAGGAGTTTAATGTAAGTTGTACACATCGCGTGACACAGCCGAAAGCGACTGACATGGACCATAGCAAAAAAAAATTATAATTAGCGACTCTTCGCCAGTCACAAAGTGATTGAGCACCACACAAACTGCAACGGAGAAACTGAAACCTTACATGAGGGTTTGTTTGAGGCTCCACTTACAGCATTGTCATTTTTTAACGAAACTGCAAAAGGATTGGATTGCCACAAAAAGGCGGTGAGTGAGAATAATGAAAAAGCTTGAATATTTTGAGAAGCTATAGAGTAGGATGGAGTGCGCTCGTTGTGCGTTTTGGCAAGTGAGCCACTCACTTGAATCCAACCGCGCCACTCGGTGCGTGACGGGACAACGAAACAGAAAAGGGTGAATAAATGAATATACTGAGCTTAGACTGAATCGCTCAAGAGGGAAAATTGTCCCAGTTCAGTGTCAGTGACTTTTTTTTAAAATAAACTACTAACACACATACCACGGATGTTAACACACAATAAAAGAAGTGGACCTAAAATTGATCCCTGTGGACCACCTTTTCTCATTTTTAATGAGGTTAGGGACAGCATCACATAGAACAATATCTTAAAAACACGATCACAAGTAGTCTAAATAGGGGATTCTGATTTCTGAAAGTGAAACTGCTTGGTTGTAGAAATTTGGCACAATTCTAGGGGTACACAGTTTGAATACAAAACAAGGAACTGGAACATGCCAAATGAACTTTTCCTCTTACCTTTAATGTGTTGTCTTGCATTTCCATCAGACGGAAGTCTCGCGGAAACGACTCCTCTCAGAGACAGGATGGCTCTCTACCAGGCAGCCATCTCAAAACAGGATGTTACCCCGGTCAATGTGAGTTCTGTACATACTCCAGATGATCCATTAAGTAGTTATTCCCTGATAAAAAAATTAATTATTAAATTAGTCATTGATCACTCTTAGACTGATCTGCAAGAACTATTTGGTGGCAAACAGAAAGAGAACGTCCCACCCTTCTCCCTGGACATGGTGAGCTCAACCTTAATGTGATTACCATGATGACTTTTGGATCATGAACATAGGACTGAAGTTCTTTTCTCTCATTTACAGAGTCCAGAGTCTGAACCGCCAAACAACAGAAAAAGTTTTAATGACGAGAACAATGGTAATTTATTTCTGCACTTGCAAAATTGTTGAGGGCCCTGATCTGTTAATGAAGGCGAAAAACAAGCTCTGTAGTTCAACAGAATTACCTTGATCCAACTAATAATCAAAATGGCTTGGACAAAATGTTGACTCAAATGTCCAATAATATTCATATCCGGACCCTTCAGAATATTCTCGTGTTTTGTTTTAAGGGATTTATTGTTTCTTTATCCTGCATTTGCAATCAGGTTATGCGACACCGGTCCTGCAATCATCAAAAAAGCTTTGTGGCTTATCAATATCAAGCCCACTCCAGTTCTCATCAGTTTCAAGATATTTCTGTGATGACGGTAGCTGTGCCATGTATACAAAGAAGAGAACATTTTATCTACTGTCAGTGAAACATACAGTCTGTTCTGAGGCTGTTTTGCTTCATCTGGCACAGAGTGTCTTAAAGCTATCGAGGTATTGTGGGGCCAAATGAGCTGCTTAATGTCAAAGCTTGCTTGAAGTTGCAGGTCGTGCAATTAGATTAGAGACACCAACACACAGCTAAAAAAACCCAAAACATTTTGCACCGTTCTAGAGAGTTCTGATATAAATGCTAATGGAGAAGAATCTCTGAAAGAAGCAAAATATTCAGTCTGAAGAAGTCACATTTCAAACCTGACAAGGTAATTGCACATGAATAATGGGCCAAAAGATGTCGAAAAGCCAAGGAACAAGATGTTTTTAAGTCGCGCTCAGAGTTACAGACTGCAACAATTCCCTCTAAAGGTTGTGCTGTTAAATCTTGCTGGTGATTCTGATATCGATCTTCCATGAGTAAGCTCGGCCAATACAGATTCCCATCGCATGAGTGAGCACATTTTTCAATTTGAGAGCTGCTCAATGAGGATTATGTTAATACATAATCAATTAATCGGTCCATTGTTTTTGCGAATAATTGATGAATCAGAGTTAGAAGCATTCTTTCCAAAATTGCATTCCTTTCTTATATAACACAAGACATTATTTCAAATTGTTTGCAGAAAACACTAACATAAATTACGATTCAGTAATCTGACCTCTCCACCCATTGAGCGTGTCATTTTTTGTCCAGGCTTTCTTCATCTGTTTTATTGTAAGTATAAACTAAAACAATGGCTAATTTTTATTGCTCAAACAATTCCACGGCATTCTAAATTTGTGTTAAAATGAGTGTTCTTATTTTTACTCAAATTTGGCAGCTATCCTTCCTCTGCAAAATCTTAACGAGTTGTGATTTCAACTGCTCAATGGCACCACCCGGTGTTCAAATTGCCAACATGTTGATCTGCTGCCACAGGTCCTGGTGATGACAATCCATCTTCCTGTTCTCCAGCCAAAACTCCAAGGGTGAGTTTTACACAGCTAAACACGCACCTACACACTCGGCTCACACTCGTGTGTATACCCTGAGCAGAATTTCCGTCTGCCCGTGAGGGAAACGTGCGTATCCTGTCAGAAGACTGTGTATCCTCTGGAGAGGCTGGTGGCCAATCAGCAAATCTTCCACAGCGCTTGTTTTCGCTGCTTCCACTGCAATACCAAACTCAGGTGAGCAGGCAGGCCACCTAACTGGAGCTCTACTACTTTTCTTTACAATTCCAATGACAAATTACCTTGTGAATACTACCCAGGATAATCTTCAAAACAACAATAAACATCAGTGACAATAATGAAAGACGTACTTGCACATCTCGATTGGATCTTATTTGGAGATTATGTACAGTATCCTACCTAATACTCTTTGGAGAGAAGGTTGAAAGCATCACCTTTTTGTCTTTTGCCCTCTTTCGCCATCTAGTTTGCTCAACTACGCCTCCCTGCACAACAACGTGTATTGCAAGCCACACTTCAGCCAGCTCTTCAAGGCCAAGGGTAACTATGACGAGGGCTTTGGCCACCGGCCTCACAAGGAGTTGTGGGAGAGCAAAGGCGAGACGGGGGAGACCACCGCCACACTGCTGATGCCGACGACTTCGCCGCAGGTCGCCAAGAGCCCCTCTTCCCTCGGCTCTGAGCTGACAAGCCCCAGCGTGGAGGAGTCCCCGCTCGCCAAGGTCAACGTCCTGACCGCCACCATGGAGGCCCTAGGACAGGGCACCCCGGAGAAAAGTGACAGGCCGGTGGAGACGCGCAGGCTGAAAATCTCCTGGCCGCCACAACCGGAGACTGACGCCGGTGCCGCTGTGCTCGCCGACTCAACCGGCAAGCCCATTCGAGCCAAGTGGCCACCGGAGGACAACGACTCCTCCGTCTCCTCCTCGCCACCCGGACAAGCCAATGGAGCTTCCGATCAGGGAAGAGGCTCCTCCTTAAAGGAGCGCTGCATGCTCTTCACACTGGCGGGTCAGGGCGCAACGGATGAGTCCCCGAGCAGGGAGCTGAAAACCGGGGGCCAGTCGCCAGATAATCACACGCCCACAGAGGACAGCAGCGTGGATGTCAACAACAGCTTTGGAGAGGAGGGTGAAGACATGTTGGAAAAAGAGGGCGAAGACATGCTGGAGAAGGGAGTTCAAGACGTGAAGAGAGAAGACGGGCCAAAGCGTCATCTCTCCCACAAGGTCAACGCTGTGGGTCTCGCTCACCCAGGGGAGTCGCTGGAGGACCAAGAAGAGGAGGAAAAAGTGAAACCTGACAAGTCCTCCCAGGAGGAAGAGGTGGAGGCCAGTCGCTCACCGCAGGATGTGGGCTACTGGGAGGGCGAGGAAACCGACGATAAGCCGGAGTTGGAGACGCTGAGCGTGGAGGAAATGATCAAGCGAAATCGCTTCTATGATGACGGAGAGGACTTCTGAATCGAGTCCAGTGACTTCTTCGTCCGCTTGCCGAGTTACCGCTAGTTTCAGGTTGAACGCGACCAAATTCTTGAACTGTGCCTCTTTTCTACATTCAAAGCCATTCCAATTGTTTTCTTCCTCTCACCTTTTTTTAAGTGAAACCTATTTAAAGCTTCGTCTCAATTAAACATTATTAGAGGTAAAGGCCGAAAGACTCAAATGTATTTCACCTTACCGTTTTGAATTTGAATGCCACTGCAATACCAATCAATGCCATTTTGAAATGCCAATGCCGTGTTATGCCACTGTTGCTCACTGCCTCTTCTTTCAAATTCACAATAACGGCGAAACCTGTAATAAACAAAACAAACCCTTCAATCGGTTACTATTTAAGGAAAAAAAATGTTTGGTGTTTTAAAAACACTACTGCCATTTGCAATGTTTATCCTGGAAAATTAGAAACCAAAACTGGATAATCTGGTTCTGATGTACTGTTTCTAAGGCCGTGACCTATTTAAATAAATTGTGAACAAAATATCTCAGTTGGGTTTTCTTCTCCTGGGGAAAAAAAAAAGCAAAATAAGAAAAGGTATTTTGAAGATGCCCTTTAAAAAATCAAATGGTATCAAAAAGGCATTTTGCCATATTTTGCTGTAAACGCCATCACATGTGCTCAGCTAACGGACCAATCAGGGCTCAGATTTTGAAACTCACATGGGCCGGATGTTTTGTGTCTCACTGCTGCAACACACCGCATTCAAATGATTCGGATCTTTACCCGGCATTGCTTGCTGAGCATTTGAATCAGGGGTGTTGGAACAGGGAGACTTATAAAACATTCAGAATAGCCACCCCTGGCTTATAGCTGTGCAAAAATCTCCAATTTAAAACCACTCAGAACATGCAACATGTCCGCCCCCATCCAGCAATCTCCAGTGAGGAGCAACTCTGTGCTCCGTCACTAGGAGGCGCCCTACCTCTGCCATCCAGAGATGGTTGCCAAAGTAGGGTGGTTGGAGCACCTCAGGGAACTTGCTTGTTTTGCTTGGACAGTCAAATGAAATAAAGCAGACAAAGGGTGTTGGAGCTCTGCGTTGACAGATGACAGAACACACTGCGCAGGATTTACAAGCGGCAAGGTTGCCTGATGAGGCGCTGTGATTATGACGATGACATTTACAAGCCAGCGTAAGTCTGAAATAAGCCAACTGCAGAGTCACGAGCGTGTTGTGAACATGGGTCTCACCCGTTGAGGGGATGCAGATCCACTGACCTTCTCGCAGCTGCTCAGCATCTCCAGGGTGGTGTGGAGGTTGCCAGATACAACGCTGGATCGGAAAAAGAGGCGTGATAAAAATAGTGATTTACTGGTTTCTCCAAAACTAATTTATAAAATAGAACATGCAAGCTATTTTTATTTTGCTGATCAAAATATACACAAAGGGGCCATCCTGGCCGCATGGTCCCTTTAAATAAATAAGTGGCAACAGTGTGATGTCAGTCAAGTCGATTTTAAGTTTCTAAGTGGGCCAAGTGATCAAATATTATCCAGCTCGCATGAAAAGAACACAGAGACACTTTTCAACGTTCATACAAAAGGCTTCTACTCAACTCGGAGAGCAAATACACACGCACGCTAAAACAACAAGTCAAGTGTGTGTTCTCATATATTAAACATTTCATGTGCCACCCACTTGAAAAGGAGCGGCTTAGTTGCTATTGTGAGGCAAACTGCCGTCATGCGTTTGCAACAATAATGGCAACGTGGTGGTAAGGCACACGTAAGGGTCGATTACACACACACACACACACACACACACACACACACACACACACACACACACACACACACACACACACACACACACACACACACACACACACACACACACACACACACACACACACACACACACACACACACTGACGCACCCTCGCACACGTGCGGTCCCGCCCGCCAACAAAGACATCTGATGTCAGGGAACAATGCAGCGAGGCTAATGCATTGCGCTGAGTAAATATTGACAAATCAGAGGATTTTCTGTTCTCACCCACTTGGGTTTCAGGAACACATGGGCTCACATCAACCCGTTCACACCTACGAAGGCCTGCGTGCGGGCGGCCGGCCGGCCGACAAGTTGCACCAGCGGGAATACTTGATGCTGACAGGACATAAGTCAGAGCTCCTGGCAAATGCTGTCCTTATTATGGTATAGCGTTTATGAATTAAACAACAATTTAACTATCAAACGAGACCTTTTTTAAGATAATTCAGTTACCGGCGCGGTTATTGTCTTCCAACGTAAAAGCAGATATTTTCAAATGTCTATTTGCATGAATTACTGTTGAGAGGCTGGCAGTAAAGAATTTGGACAATTTTAAGTTTAAAAAAAAAATTCTCCAAACGATGACTTGATCATTAAAATAGTCGTTGATTAATTGATTGCTCGCTGTGCTGCTACTGGTGTGTCTGCTTTGGACATTTGGGGCAGCATAAGGCAGCAAGACAGATATGTAAATGAGCTTTCACGTATGGATAATTAAGTCTTTTTTTTTGTATCGTCTCACAGCTTGTGTCTGGACAAACCCGTAAATTGAGTCACACGTATCTGTAGATAGCATGGAACTATGCATTATTACGATATTTGTTTAAAAAAAAATGCACATGCACATTGGCGCTGGACTATGAAGTTGTTTGTGGCTTTAATATTCCGAAACTGTGTAGGAACCCATGATTGCTCACATTCGTGACATTGCAAATATTCTAATCACAATCAGTAAAAACACTCTGTCATGAAAGACAGTACAGAACACTCCAAACAATCATGCAGACTAAAAGATGAAAAAATAAGTCGAAAAAAAAACATTGCAGAGGCAACCTGCCTGCGGACGAGGGCTTCTCAAGGAATCGGCGCAGCTCCTGCGGGTAAATATTTACCAAGTTGTCATGGGACCCGTCCCCAGCGCAGGATACTGTTTAAACAATCAGAGTACAAGGAAGTGGATGGAGACACTGTATCATTGTAGCCCTCATGCGGGACCTTGACACACCACACACTCTGCTAACACGCCAGAAGGGTGCAGCTTGGCTAAACATAGTTGAGTGGGACTTTGGAGTATGGAGTGAAGGTGAGTTGAAGGCAAGCTTTTCCAACAAATATATCCAAATACTGATAAAATATCCATCCATCCATCCATCCGTCCGTCCGTCCATCCATCCATCATTCCATCCATTTATCGTTCCGTCCATCCATCCTTGCGTCCATCATCCATCCATCCTTGCATCCATCCATCCTTGCGTCCATCCATCCATCCTTGCGTCCATCCATCCATCCTTGCATCCGTCCATTGTTTTGTGTCCTGGGTCATCCCAGAAGCGTGACGGTAAATCTTCACCTTTCGGCTGAGGTCTGTCTCCACTACAACAGACCAATGCAAAGTCCACCGGTCAACTAATCAGTCTCCAAAAAGAGAATGAATGTTTTTTATTTGCTTTTCCAAATGACTGACGCTGTTTGGTGGAGAGAGATGTTTTTGTTTTGGGAAACTTGAAAAACCTGATTGTGGTGCACTAAACTGGAAAGAAGTGCAGTGGAATATAGTGAAGGGTCTGTATACAACAGTAAGTATGGATAATTTACAAGAAGCAAATACTTTGGCGAGAATAACTTTTATTTACTGTATATCATGAGACCAAATTTACCCCAAAAAACTAACCCCAAAGTTATAAACACAGCAACATGTCACAGAACTGCTGCAATGCTCGGAAAGCTAGTTTGGAATTGAGCTTTTAAGCTCTGTCTGTCTTGATCATGTGACCAACATATGCACTGTCACCAATCCAAAGTGCATATGCACGCACTTCTCAGACAATCTGAGAACTTCTGCTCTCGTTTTTATGTAGCTGGAGCAGAGCCCATTCTTTAACCCGCTTGTCGCAAAGCTGATCTCAGAAAAACCACAAGCCTCATTCTAGTCTCAAACAAATAAGATTAATGGTGGCCGTGTTAGGGTGCGCGCATACGGCTGCCAAACCAGACAGACCGCGCGCAGCACTCGAACTCAGGGGCCAGGCTGGTGTGCGTCGCCCATCACTCAGCGGCAGACTCGTCCGCAGACCACAGCGGGGCTTGCCGCTCCCGCTGTTTTTTGTATTATTATTCACGCCCGAGTGAAATCTGCATAAGCATATTGGAGTCGAAGATTATAAACAGCTTCGAATCATGCATGGAATGTACAAAGGAGAATATGTTTTGATATGTGGATTTCGGCGCAGTGCAAACATCACAGCTCATTTTAGCTCCGATCAGAGGATAAAGAATATATGACTGGAAGTACCGTTTAATGTGTTGCCGCAACTATTATGTTCAAATATCAGTTGCAAAAAGGATTAAATAGGAGTTGGGCGAAATGTTAGCATTAAGCTTCAGGCTAAGCTACGCATTTGTTTTGGAAATCATGTTTAATTCTCTAACTTTTCTGTTTAGCTTGAGAGCACAGTTGAACTGGAAGGGAAATGAAACAGCTTTAAGTGTCATGTTCCATTGTTTGTTGAGTTCTATGTTCTTTGTCCAGTCTTTTGTGTTGTCTTGGCTATTTTTATTTTGTAGTTATTGCTTCTTCTCATCCTCTGTCCTCATGGTGATTAGTAAGCTCGACTGGAGTCCATGTTGCCAACAGTCTGCTTTTGTTACTTTCTTACTTTTTGTTACTGATTTTTGAAATTGGTTTTGCCTCCAGTTGTTAGTTTTGTTCCTAGTTTATACCAGAAATGTTGAAAATTTAAGCTCTCTGAATTTGAGTTTCTTCCTGCTTTGCAATTTTTTTTTTCTTTCTTAGACGTTTCTTGTATAGTTATTCTTGTAACTTTGGAGATCCTGATTATACAATTATCTTTTGAAACCTGTGAATCGTGATTTGGAGTCTTTTTTATTCCCATCCTCTACATTGAGTCACTCGTACCTCATGGTACCAATGTCAAATTTGGTTAAACGTCTCTTGCAAAGTGCATCTGGTTGGAACCGGCGCTTTTTGTAGCCATCAAATGTGGGATAATTGTAGCTGGCTGTTTCAGCACTCTTGTTGGCAGAATCAATCAAGTCAATTCAAATTGGTTTGTTTCCTGGCATGTACTCAGGTTTTATTTAAGCATAGTCCAAAATGCAGTCAATCTTGACTGCAGCTGCTTATGAGAAGTTAACAGGGCTTGGCCTTGTCAACTTTTCACATATTCTAAAAAATTAGAGCGGTCTGTGTGGATTAGAGAAAAATCCAAAACAAATTCAAACTTGTGCGCCCAATTTGTGTTCTTTTGCACAATCATTCCACTCTGGAAAGGAAGTGATTCAAATAAATTATTAAAAGTACAAATTTAATGAGATAAATGTCCATGCAGAGTAATGTGATGCTTCAAGCTATCATGTTTGTCACAAAATGTCAGCTTGACGCAGATCGGCAGGCTCTGTCACTTTTGTAAACGATGATATTGGCAAATCCGTCGTTCAAAACATCCGAGACTTAACCTATGGAAAGAAAGATTACTCTGGCTTTACTTTTTTCTTGGCTATTTCTTCACTTGAATGTGAACACTGGTTGCCTTGCAGAGAAATCGAGTTTTTCCTGATGATGTGAGTGGCTGCAGCTTTTTGTTATTTTATCACCCTGCCTCCATCTTCCTTGAGCTCTTTTCGAAGCACCCTTACATTCCCTCCCACCCTGAGATGTTTGGGTCGAATGTCAACAGATAGTATGATACTAACGCTGTCTCCTCATTCCACACGCTTATTCGAAAAAAAATGATTTACAAAAAAAAATAGGCTGTCATTTATATAAATTATATTTAAACATAAAAAAAAAATACTAGTCAGACACCACCAGACAAATAATCAGGCACACATCAAGAATGTTACATAAAGTAAAGCAAAATTGTTTTTCAAATTTTTGTTGTTGTATACCGTGTCAAGGTCTGGGGACAAACATACAAATCTGTTTTTTATTTTAGAGAAAAATTCAATATTTGACTCATATTTCACATTTGCTTAAATCCTATATGCTCTAACTAAAAAATAGAACTAACATCAAACAGGGATGCATCTCAGACAGTACAAGGAAATAGCCGGTGGAACATCTTTGATTGTGACTTGAAACTAACGAAAGATTTTGTCAAATGTTTCTGAGCAAGCGGTGGCGATTTTAGGCTTATTTTACGGGATACCGATTGATCTTGCAATCAACCTGGAATCGGAAGTCGCTGTCGAGCTTCAGATTCAAAAGTCAAACTATATTTTGTAAGCGTACTGTATTCATTGAGCACATTTTCGAGCAATTCAGACAATCCATTTGCCAGTCCACATATCCTGTTGAGTCACAGGGAAGGCGGAGTCAATCGTTACACCCTGAACCGATCATTGTTAATCACAGCACAAACCCTTAAATCCCTTTTGACGGGATTGTGCCAGACTTTCTGGATTTTAATCTAATTAAAACGTTCATGTTCCTTTCCCTTTACCAACATTTTGGCTCGTCTAGGCTGATCTGCAGGTGCCAACAAAAACAACTGGCGAGCCAATTTTAGACAAGTGTGACTGAGCTAATTGCCAGAGGTTGTATCTGTCTTCAACGCTGCACCTTCATTATTTAAGAAACACACCACACGGCATAGCTTCAACTTAGATCCCTCTGACATCTCGAGAAAATGTCTGTTTAGAGACAAACAGGCTTTAAATGCCATTTTAAAAAACTGTTAAAACAGTGGTTTTCAAACTTTCGACTCGTTTTATTTGGCTCTCCATGTACGACCATAATGTCCTAAATTAAACATAGTAGTGTTTCATAAAGTTTGTATCGTTTTAAAAGTGTTGTAAATGTTACAAAAACATACGTAGGCTATATTTAAATAGGGTATTTTCATATTGCTGATTTGATGGGGGTTTCTTGACGTAACCCCCAAGACGGAGCGGGGATTGTTCAACTCTGTCCATGGCCGCATCTATTTATGTTTTTGAGTAGATGTTTTTATTTGGAAAACTACATTAGATTAATTTGACTTTCATAAAGGTGGGTCATGAGAAAATTGTGGAGAATGTCTGCTTTAGAAAACACAAATCACCTAAAAGCACATTAAAGTTTGCGGAATAATGAATAATAAGGTCATCGCATCCGGGCGGAGTGCAACATCTGGCATCAGGGAAACATTATCAGCTCACTTTCACAAGGCCACTGGGGACGAGGAAATGGAGATAGCTGGAGGGAAGAAGGCAAGCGGTGTACACGGACAGATTGAGACATCATCAGAGGAAGACAGAGAGACATTGAGGAATGCAGCTATCGCTCCAAGCCCCAAACCTGTTGAGACGCCAATTCTGCTCCTCTATTGTCTTGACGATTCATCAGGCTAACTAAGGTGATGGAGGATCGTCTGCTGCCTGATTGATGACCCTGTCGCAAATCTCTATTTAGACGACCCAACGGCGAAAAGTGCAATTTGACCAACACATTTGCGTCTGATGGTGACGAATCAAACTTCAAAACCAACGGCTCAGCTTCAGACGACTTGTGAGACCTGGAAACTGTGATGTCATTCTCAGGCCACAGCAAGTGGCAAAATGGCTGCCCGCTGAGATGGATAAACACAGGTGGCTATTGCCTGTTTAATTCATATTCCACAAAGTCATCAGAACACTGTGGTTTGACTAGTTGGGCTGCACAGAACATATTACGACAAAGAAAATTTGGCGGTTGGCTTCTCCTTTAAGACACAAGTGCTGGATGATGAAAGGCAACTCAATTCAATTCACCTCTTTAAAAAAAAAAGAGGTTTCAAGCTGTGTATTGCTACTCTGAGTTAAAAATGAGATGAAATCTAAACAGGAAACAAACGTCTGAATTAAACAGGTTGCCAAGGCATGTGCACCAGAAGGACCAGCATTAAATCAGGATGCACCAACTGTTTTATTATTTACGTTCTATTTGATTATATTAATATTACTTTGTTTTTCCAAATTCGAATATTTTAGAAAGTTTTTTTTTCTTTGTTAGAAAACCCCCCCCCCCACACACACAATTATTGGTTTAGAATGGGTTCAAGGCATTTCCATTCATTTCAATAGACAAAGGCAATTTAAATGTCAGTGTTTTGAGTTACAAGCATGGCCACTCAAAGAAGAAACTTCTATCTCAAGGAACTATTGCGTAAATATTTTTTAAAACTGTCAAAATATTTTTTTGTCACCACTCGGCAAGAACAATTATTTTTTAATGAAATTATATTTGACATGACAGTCAAGAAAAAAAAGATTTTACATTAATCTTGTATAATTTTAGATGATGCAAGAGACAAAGCTGCAATTTAATGTGGTAGATGACTACCTCCAATTACTTATGATGCATCCAAAAAAAAAAAAAAAAAACCCAGACCACCAGGAAAATCATAGCGTGCGTTCTGGTCAGCTGCGCAGGGACATTGAGGTACATCCTTCCCATGCGGAACAAAGAATGAACAAAAGAACGCTTTCTAGCTCAAAAAAAAAAAGGGCCGTCTTGCCAACTTGCTGAATGATGATTGGCTTGTCACGTTGCTGTCTCTGGCTATCGTCCTGTCATCTGAAACGCTTTCCCAAAACTCAAAACATGTTCTCACTTTGCTAAAGTCCGTGAACTATGGTTACTTGACTTGGACACTGGCTATAAAAAGCGCACACACACCCACGAGACTAATATTGGCATAATTTAGAAAAAGTATATCAAGATTTAAAAGGTACCTGTACTTTCAACCTCAAGAAAAACAATAAATATTCATTTCAGTGTAAACTCTGCCATCAATTATGTAAAGTTGCTTTGCTAAGTCCCAATTGAAGTGACACTGTTGACATTTGTCCCCACAAGGTCCATGACCTAGAGAGGTTGTCCCACTTTGGTTCAAGTCTGTGGAGGCTTTGCGTAACCTATCCAATGTTCTCACAAAATGTTCCCACTTGACTTTGCCTTGCAGTCAGTGAAGCCCACCACGCCTGAAGTGGACCAGAAGGTGAATGAGTTCATCTTTCGAATGAACTCGCAAAGTGGCTCCCAGTCCATTTTAGATGTGATTTTAAGGTTTTGTTACTTATTGCTACAAAAAAAAAATCCCATGACTTAGCATCTTTCTATCTTGCTGACTTAGTGATACCATATGTTTTATCCCAGAACTTACGCTTGCAACACAAAAGCTAAAAAGGAGTTTTAATTCTCGATTTAGGCACCGGGACTCCTGAATGCCCAACCTGCAGCGACCTCTGTATTGTCGACTTCAGGCTTAGTTTTACACACACTTAGGTAAAACACATCTAGTATGCAAATTTCCTCTTGCCCGGCCGAACCACCTGACATCTAGATTTTGGCCTGTTTTACTGCAACTTCTCCTTTCTCCTTCCTCCTCTCCTGCTTGCATGTTTGAGGTGGACCACTTTGCCCGGAGAAGTGTGACTGTGAAAGTTACTCTAAAATATTATGGTTGTTGTTATCAAGTCAAGTCGCACGCATTGTGTTTGCGCATACCAGCACAAGCTCGTGAGTAAGGACTGGAGCTGTGCGGGGAACCAATGCAGGTCTGTGTTTGCAACACTGGCCTCTAAACTCCAGATGATAACAGAAACAAGCTGACATTAGCTGATGATCAGACTGCAGTGAGCAGAACAGTGTGGCTGTGTCGGGGCATGCAGGCACAGATACAACAGATAAAGTCACTTGTTTGTCGCGGGCGGAACAAGGAGGATGGGCGCACTTACGAGAGACGTGTACATTTAGGTATAGGTTTGAAGAATCTATCTGTTCTTAAATGGTTTTAAATGTACTCACACAAAGCCGAGTGTATCAGCTTGTGTATGAAATTCACTTGAGAAATCAATCTGCCTTTCCTTAAATTGGCCTAATTTGCTTCACGTCAGGGGGTTGTCAGCATGACAGCGGGAGGAAGAGCTGCTCTCAAGAGTGAGCGAGGCCTAACCAGGACTGAGGAAACATCCATTTGATGACACTAAGTCTTTAATCCTCCAGCCCAGTCAGTTTCTTGTACAACTTCAGGGGTTTGTTTGTTTTTGTTACCCCTAAATTCCACTGCAGAACTTAGCCTCTTTGTTCAGTGTCCTGGCAACCAGTCTGTGTGCGGAACCGAAAGACAACATATCAAGCAAATGCGCTGTTCATTCAAAACCTTAGGGCCTTATCTTAAGACAGAAAGAGGTCAGGGAAGGCCGACATCCAAAGTAGAACCTCAACAGAATTTTGTGCTAACACACATCCTACTTTTGTTTGTGTCAAATAAAGGGAAGATTTAATTTCTTGTTAGAATCAGAAAGACAACAGTGAGCCAGACTATGAGAAATAGAATGTGCAATAATTGAAGCTTGTTTGCAATGCATGACACCGCTATATCTAGTTGCCTTCACATGGGAGTTTAAAGAGATTTGTAAAATGTAGAAATTTGAACATTATTGAAGTGGCGAAGTTGCTGTTAAAGGCAATAAAGCTAGGTAAGGGAGCAGTACAAGCAGAGTAGAAGAAAAAAGAACAATAGGCTTCAACGAACTTACGGGATCGGCCACGATTACAAATTTCAGAATGCCGACTGTTTTCAAATCTTATTTTCGTTCTAGAAGTCAGGTAGTCAACACAGTCTGTACTATCTTCCCCAAAAATATCAGGGCAGGGCGATATATCGTTACCGTATCGAAATCGAGATATGAACGTTCATTCATATGAACATTGACATCGCAACGTTTGTGTAGCATGTAAAGATCAGTCCAACCAATCACATACCTCCTGTCAAGTTGGATCGTTGATCAACAGCTTAAATGAGACAATGACAGTGACGAGGGTTACATGCAGTCAATAACCTTTTTAAAACCCGAATATTGGCAGCATTCAAGTTTCGAAAGTCCATGTAAACACCCGCAGAAACCCAAATATGTCCATAAGCGGGTCGTTAAATTTTTGAATAACACCTCTGAGTTATCGCTGGTGGAATTTCCTAACCTGGAATGGGCCCAAAAAACATTTCTTAGACTCCTTCATAACAAATAAATTCAGGAAAAATACAATGGATGACATGACCTATCCTAGAGATATCATTTTTACTGTTGAGTCAAAAGCAGTTTTGGCCTTTCACCTGCACCTCTCACTCTCTTATTTATTTACCTCTCAGTGCATGTTTTCGTTTGGACACAAGAGGGTGGCATCGACTGGGTTCTGCGGGCAATAATAAGACCAACCAGGTGCATCGGTGGGCAGCTTCCACCAAGTAGAAATTGAGCAACCAGGCGCAACTGGTTGAGGCCATGGGCGTAGCATCGCTTTAGAAGCCTCAATATCATTTACAGGTGAATTCACTGTGGTTTTAGACTGTCAAATATGTAAGACTCTACATTTAAAAGACTATTGAGGTGTTTGAAACTTTAAGTTCATGTGATTGATGAAGTCCCAGGAAGTAGAAGGACCTGTCTATAGTAGTAATGCATTTTTGTTTCCTTGTTTCAAGGTTTTCAACCTGCATCTGTGTCTTAATAAAGACAATAAACTGAGTTGAGCCTACATCTGCTTTCTTCCTTTTTCAAGTTGACCCGACCGGTTTACAGCGAAAGGAAAAGAAACTTGACATTTACTCTTGACCACTCTTTCCATAGGTGACCATCTAGCGCCAGACTAAACATTTTGTCATTTTTGGGGAACACAAAGCTACTTTAACATCAACCCAAAAAGGCTCACAAAATGAGCTACGGAGATGCTTTAAAACAGTTTGGGGATTTACCCGCCCGCTTTGTAGACTCCCTGAAAACATTGACGGGCCCTGAATTGCCGGATGAACATCCTGCAAGTATGAACAGCCACAAACAGATGGCGTGTGCAATCCAAAATGATTGTGTAATTAATTGAGGTCGACATTATGCTCGATCATGTCACCATGTGAGGATGGATGGGTATCGTGTTTAAGTGAGTAGGTGGGCAGCTAAGCAACCACAAAGACGTACAGCTG
This sequence comes from Syngnathus acus, assembly GCF_901709675.1. Taxonomy (NCBI): domain Eukaryota; kingdom Metazoa; phylum Chordata; class Actinopteri; order Syngnathiformes; family Syngnathidae; genus Syngnathus; species Syngnathus acus. The sequence goes on along the minus strand of NC_051088.1, from coordinate 16,969,585 downwards.
AGAATCCTTTCAGTGTCATGTGACTGCACGCTTGAGATTAACCGCAAAATAATGAGAAAAATACGCCTACCGTTTCAAAGGACGGGATGACGGATGACGTGGAGGTGGACAGAATTAGCTCTGTATTCTTTTTGTTTGCGCACACCTGCACGTGTGCGAGCAGGTGTATGCGTGTGTCTCAATCTCGGTGTGGGAAAAAAAAAAAAAAAAATAAAGCATTAAAGTTAGGGTAGTGCTATTTTCCACATCTGTTATTGTCTGTTGCTTGGTGAGTCATCAAATTAAAAGCAAGTTAGAAATAAATACAAAAAACTCCCACTCCTTTGCGGGTCAAAAATGGGTCATTTTCATGAAAGCTCTAATCCCACTTTTAATTCCAAAATGTTCTTGAAGGATCTTTGAGCTGAAGTGACAAGAGATGACTGCTCTTTTGCATACGTACGCTAGCAGAAAGGAAAATCAATGGCGTTATTTTCAAGATTTGTTTGAATTTGTTTACTGTTTTCTCAAATGTATTAAGACTTGATCTTGTGCAATTCACATGAAGCTGTTTGTTTTAACCGTTATATGAGAAGTCAGGCTCAGCAATTAATTGAAATGTAATCGTAATTTCGATTTTGGCTTCTCACGATCGTAAAAACATGGTAATGGAAGAAAAATGATGAATGTGCCAAACAGCATGGTTTATGATGATGGTTTTTGCCCTCCCTGTGTGTGCTTTAAGCTTTTTATTGACACCAGCCGATCGCCGGATTTAAGACATTACCACCCATGAAAAAATGTGCATGAAATGCAAATTCTCAGCCAATCCGATCCAGCCAATCAGTTAAGTTTACTTTTGTCATGAGTAAAATTCAGCCGATATTTTGGACTGTTGAAATGTCGTGCTCTGTCGGTAGCAAGGTAGCATTTGCGCTTGATGGACAGTCACACCTACTTCTTGCTTTGTTGCTGCTGAGTAATGGAAGCGGAGCGCGAGACGTAGCCTGGAGCAAACTGTGCCTCACTCAGATACCTGACAGTCTCCTTACCTTGCTCGTCGTGTCCAAAGTAATTCAGGTGCAAGAAAAGCGATGATGGTGTGCAAGACTTGTTTTGTTGGGCTGCTGCCTGGGAGACAGATGTAACATCTACAGAGTGGCTCTGCCAGTTTCCTGTCACTCCTAATGGAAGAGAACGTAAAAAGAGCCTCATTGAGAATTGCAGCTGCAAGCTTTCCGTTGAGGGCAAAAACTTTGTCGTTTTGACTTTGTTTCAACTTTCTCATTGCATAAAATCATTTTGCCACCGCCTCTGGCGTTATCAGTAGCTCACATTTGATGATTACGAATGAGCTCCCAAAATGCTTTGGAACTGTGCAAATGCTTTTAGGAAGAAAATGATAATAAAATTTCATGCATTGGTGCCTTGCAATACAAGTTTAATTTGTTCTGCGACCACAATTGTAACTTGAAACGGCAATCAAATCGTTTTTCCCATTGAAATGAATGGAAATGCCATTAATCCGTTCTCTGCACTCCATAAGATTGTGCTTAAAACATATAAAACATACAGTCATAAACCTTGTTAAATAGAATTAAAAATAATTTTGTGGCACGGTATCAGTTAAGCGCAGCTCATTAATTCTTCTCTGAAGTTACCAGTGCAGCACTAATATTAGTGTTCTACATAGAGGATATGGCTGAACCATTTGTTTTCAATCCGAAGCTTCAAGAGTTAAAGTTAAATAATTGACTGCCACCATAAAGCACTCGTTTCTCAGTTTTGAGTTCAAAAGTCGACATCCCCACAAAAATTAATCAGTCGAACGGTAGTTTGTATCTCAAAAAAAGGGTGAAATTGGGTAACACAGTATTGTGTGAATATCACTGATTCGGACAAAGATTTGTGTCTTGCTTCGGCACAATTAAGTCTTCAAGAATGAAGGCAATCTAAGAAATCCATTGCGAAAGCTTTAAAGAGGCAGCTTACCAAAGTCAAATCCAATCATTTTTTTCCTAATGCTTTGCAAAGGCCTACAATGACTGAGTAGTTCTCAAAGACAACATGTTCTCTTCTTATGAAATATGCTGGCAATTCAAACAATGTGAAAATTAAACAGCCCCCTTCGCCGACTGCCAATTTCATTTGGAAAGTATGTAAGATGGATGTGTCTTTTTGGAAAAATTGTGGCTCATAAACAATCACACATTTCGCCAGGCTGCTCTCCAGTGCGTAAGCCGGACTTGTCCATGGGATGCACATATTTTGTGAAAAGATGATGAATGTTATGAAGTTCCAACTATCAGTGTGGTGCCAGAACACATTGCAAACAATCCATCATTGCTACAGCATACATAAATTGGGAGGCGTGAGGTAATAAAAAATAAAAAAATAAACGCAGTTGAGTGACTCGCAGCACTTTCTTGAAACTGCAAACAGACCCATACAAGAAGAACAAAACTGCAACATATACCACGCTCTTCAAAAAAACGAATCAGGTTTTTGATACTTAAAATAGATCACATCAATCACCCATTGCAAAACTTTAACAGCATTCCTGATCAAGTGTGAAACCAACCAATGCGAACGCGTGCTAGCGACAATGACGCCTCTTAAGAAGCACAACGGCACTCTGATGAAGTTGTGGAACAAATGAGCCAAAACAAAACACTGCAACAGCTCATCCCCATGGCGAGGACACTGTGAAGAAAAATCAGTCTGGAATTCAAGTATCAACAAGCATTAGAGCTTAAAACATTATATGCTGAACATCTCCACATATGTATGTGCATACTACAAGACAATCAATCACAAACTTAATGGGAAAACAATGTGCAAACACTTGGCAGTGTCATCACGCGGCGTTTTAAAAGTTGTGAGAGTCGAGGATGTTTCCTTCCACTTACAACTTGTCACTCGCTGGCTTTTAATTCACTTCACTTACGATTGATTAGCAACACCACTCCTGCAAATCGGTATGCACCGTCAAAGCTAGCAATTATTGCCAGGACTGAGGCTTAACCTGATGCGAGTTCCAAACAAAATAAATCATTAAATACGTGAAATAAATGTGAATAAACGGTGTTGTGCCCCTCAAGGCTGGATTATGGCAACTCTTTGCTAAGTAAGCCTGTAAAGACCTTCCAGCTGAGAAGGTTCTAGCCAGAAGCAGCAGAGGAGATTAGTTTTCTCCTCTACTAGTTTAGCTATACTGGCTTCCTCAAAAATTTAAAACAAAGTCCGTAAGACCATTCTTGCTTGCGTTATTTAGAAAAACCACACAGTTCGCAGAAATTGAGCAAAGGCATGTACTGTACAGAGTTGTGAGCAGATCTGGATCTCTTTTTGCAGATCTTTTTCTCATGAAGGAGTTGACATATAACACAGTTACTCTTGGCTACAATTCCTCCGATGGCCGCTGCCTGATTTTTTTTCTTATCCACAGGTTTGAATCTCTTCATTCATCGCTCTCAAAATCTGTCCGCCGACATATTTCCATAGTGTGCTGCATTGGGTTGAGTTCCCCTTGAAAAAGCTTACGGTGCCTTATCGGTCAAATGGAACGCTAAGCTCACAGTTCAAACAATTACTTGTTTTTCCCAAAATATTTGTAGAACGGGACTTTACCTCCCTTGTGGAGCTATCCTTCAGATGCAGTCCCCCTTCTCTCTGTTGAAGAGTAAACTCCCAACTTTCCTTTATGAGGCCCGCTCTGTGATTGGACAGGAGCTGGACAACCTTGAGACTATGGCTGAGAGGATGATGAATGACAAAATCAGGGCCATCAGGGCGCCCTCCTCTCATCCTCTCTATGATAAGCTTTTGCCAGATAAGCTCTTTATTTAGCCATTGCCTCATTACAGCGAGGAGCAGAACTTGAGCGTTGCAGTGTTACTTTGTATCCACAACCATCAGACTGTACAACAGCAGAGTGGGCCACAACGCACACGATTTTGTGTAAAGTCACTTATAAGACCAAAAAAAAAAAGTGTCAATGAGAGTAAAACGGTAAACGCCCTCCTCCCAACATTGCAATCCTTTTGTTTCATCTGCAGTAGGGGAAACTCTTTTCTGATTGGCTGACAAGTTTCACTTCAATATATTTCATTTCAATATATCCACCAATAGATTTCTTCAATATAAAACAAGTAACTTCAATATGTTTCATTTCAATATATCCACCAAATGCTGTCACTTGCCCTAAAAACTTGACGTAAAGGGCAAGTCAACCCCAAAACCTTCTTTACAATAATATATTGTATGTCCAGCTCAACTAGTTGAAACAGTCTTCTAATAAATGTTCAGTTTGTGGAATATGAATCAAACAGGCAATAGCCACTTGCTTTTTAGCCATCTCAGGGGGCGGCCATTTTGCCACGACTGAAAATGACATCACAGTTGCCAACTCTCAGGTCACAGTCAATTACGGCTCAGTGGTGAGCAATGATTTACAAAACGTATTACTTCAAAGAACGATTTGGGGTTGACTTTCCTTATAACTACCGCAAATGGAACAGTATTCCCCACCCTCGGGAACTCTCTCAGTGCTATATAAATCCAAGTTACTATTATTATGATTTGAATACATCAGGTACTTTACTATTCCTTTCCAGAGTATTTGGAGGTATCCGAAGCGCTCGTTCCATGTTTGTCTTTGAGAAAATTCCACAAAGATGATTGCTACTTGTCACTTACATTGTGTTTTTTTTACTTGAAAGACTTCACATAGTGTTGAGTACATTATCCGAGACGTTTGATTACTTAACTGTTGTTTATTTCTAGTGGCATTTCAACGACAATCAAGTACGTACACCTCTCACTGACAGACACAAAGAAAAAGCGAAACGAAAGTGGCGAGAAAGGAAAATGTTTAACAACCAACGAGGGTATGATGATAGTAGAAAGACATCCGTGATCAGATAGGCCACCTATCTAAACAGGATGGCAAATCTGCACTGTAGACAAGTCACTGGCGCCATTGTTCTCTGTGCCTTCTGCGGTTTCGCACTTAACAAGTGTGGCCTCTTCAAAGGCATACCAGTCAGAAAAGTCATTTGTCTTGCGGAGATATTCTGTCACTCGCCCCGTCCGTGTTGAAATCAGCAAGGACAGCAATCAACCGGAACGCTGATTACAACAACTTCATCAAATAGCAACATGTAAAAACGACTTTGCTGCTGAGCTGCAGCGGAGGTGTTATTTATTTATCCGTGGCAACCGAACAATCACGAAGTCGGCGGGACGATACTCTGGCTGGTTGGAGAGGAACCTGTAGCTGCTTTCGTACTGGCCGTCAAGAGTCTAGTAGTTCATACTGCATGTCATTTTCCCATTTTTTGCTGTCACATTTGGTTTTGGAGTTTCAAATTATTTTATTATCATTGTTATTTATCTGCTGTATTTTGTTAGAGCTGCAGTTGTGAAAGTGCGCTAGAAAGAAAGGTGAGTGCAGAACTGCAACGATTCATCGATTAATCAGCAACTCACTCATTATCAAATTAATCAACCATTTCTATCATGTATTAATGGCTTTAGAGTAGGGGTGTTAAACTCATTTTTGTCGCGGGCCGCATCGTAGTCATAGTTTCCCTCGGAGGGCCATTATGATTATACAGTATAGGCTATAAAACTAATTGATGAATAACTAGTTTTGAAATCAGAGAGTAGTAAAAAATGTTAAAATATTTTAAAAAGAAGAATTGTAATAAAAAATAGCAAGCAATATCTATTTTTTTTTAAAAGTGAAGACAATTTGTAATCTTTGTATCGATACAAAGTCGATGCAAAATTTGTCGCGTGGGCCACCTAAAATTATGTGGCGGGCCGCATCTGGCCCCCGGGCCTTGACTTTAACGTCTATGGCTTGGAGGGCTAGGGTAGGTACTGTCCGCTCTTTTTGATATAGATATGAAAACTAAAAGTTTTTCCCCGCACAATTAATTGAAACAAAAAGAATTTGAAGAAGATGACTGGGACAGTCAAAGTAACAATATAAACTTGAGGCAAGAAAAAAAAAAGGACATTCTGGATGGGGACCAAGCCTTATGGGGTGCCATCACTTCTTGGGGAAACCACAAATACAAAATACCATATGAGTTTCTGAAGAGATAACATGGGGAGATCCATCGTTCTGCAGTTTGAAATGACATGGCAAAACATTGGCTGCCCCCATCCACCACTTGGGTTGCCAGATGTAAAACTAGCAGAAATTCAATATTTTCTTTCAGCTAAAATTAGACAGCGGACGGAGTTCAACAAAAAAAACTCCCCAAGTCTTTGACTGGAACCGTGAAAGTGGAAGAAAACATAAGAATGTTTTTATAACATTCTCCAGAAAGCTTTTCAGCTCTTCACTTGCTTTTCTCCCATCCTCGGACTTGTGGGGTATGCAACACTCAGAAGATTAATCAGAAAACAAAATGTTTCCTCATCTTTGTGTCTAATTGTTTAAAAAAAAAAAGGCCAAGACGAACTACATTAAAAAAAAAAAAAGAATTTTCATCATCTTTGTGTCTTACTGTTAAAAAAAAAAAAAAAAAGGCAAGACTAACTACATTAAAAAAAATTACAAGAATTCTGATTGAAAAGCTTACTTTTCAAAGGGCTGGGCACATTTGTATTGAGAACTGTACATTATTAACTTTTGTTGAATTTAATTCAGATATTTTGTTAAACTACCAAGAATTAAGTCAAAGTCAAAGTCAGCTTTATTGTCAATCCCTTCATATGTCAAGACACACAAAGAAACCGAAATTCCGTTTCCTCCATCCCACGGTGACGAGACATACAAGTAGGCGACACAAAACAAAAACAAGAAGGCACAAACCATAAATAATAAATAATAAATAAAATAAAATGAGCGATGAATAAATAACAGACCAATAACCCATTAAATAAGAGGGGCAAAACCGAGCCAGTGTGCATACAGCAGACAGCAAGAACAGGACGCTACGCTGAAAGGGGGAGCGAGTTCAGGATCCTAACAGCCTAACAGAATTAGTTGATTAATCAAAAAGTAATTGATGATCAAATGAACCATTATCGATTAATAATTCAGTGTGCTTGCTTAAAGGAGCTGTATCATGCTTTCCACTGTTAATTATAGGCATACACATATATGATTATATATTGCCACATCGGTGATCAAATTTTTTATGAGATATGAGTTAGGTATTGGTGCCAATCTTTCTAGCCCGGAAGTCAAAGCATCTTTGCAAACATCTGCTTTTACTTTGGAAGCCAATGAACATTTATATTTCAGCATTTTCTGCACCGTTAATTGCATAAAACACATTGATGTACCGCAGATTGCATTCATCGTGTACTGTGTACCACTATGTACACATAGTGGCCTCATAAGAGCATTTCCATTGCAGGAAAGCAATTTATTCATTGAGTCGTACAAATCCATTTTTACAATAATATTTTGTTATGGCTCTGGCCGGAGGACATATTTTTTGAGTATGTATGAGCTGCTGTCTCTTGTGTTGTGTTGTGTTGTGTTGTGTGTTGTGTGTGCGTGTGGCGTGACTGCTCTTATCCTGAGGAGGATCGCTGCAGAGACTAAGGTGGCCTACAATGATTGGCTGAGGAGGCAGAACAGAGGAAGTTAGCCTCCAATTGGCCAGATCTCGCATTTCAGTTTGTTTTCTTGTCAAAAATGTCTTGCCATTAGGGTTGTTTTTGTAATAAATTGTGAAAAAAAAATGATTGTGTAACAAATAGAGGTGGCTATAAGTTTGACAGACAGCAAATTTTGTTGGCTGCAGGTGAATAATTGAAGTTTGGCAATATATGAGGACTCAAAAGAACAGTGACTATTGTCTTTAAAAGTTAAAACATTAAAAATGTTACGCCATCGAGATCAGACACAGGCAGGCACAGATCACGACATTATATAAACCGAAGCCTCGAGCTTCGCCCAAACATTAAAGGGTATAGAGTGCATAGTGACTAAACGACTGACACTTTGAGGATTTTATTAAGCGCAACCCAAACAGCGAACTGGGAGCAACTGTGACTCAACAAGGTAATCTTGCTCTGTCAGAAGACATTCAACTCAATGTTTTATCAGTGCTCTTTCAAAAGGCATCACTCAGCACAAGGAGCATAAAAAAAACGCTCTTGTGATTTATGTATGTATATATACACAACTTGTTAGATCAGCCGTTTGTGGAACATTTGCAACTGGGCCACACAGGGACAGTGAACAAAAAATATTTTATTCGAGATTCAAGTCTGGGAAAAAAAAAAGGCTTATTTTGTCATTGCCGGACAGTAACTACCCTAGCCCTCCAAGCCATTTGACGGGGGTCAAAAAGTAAAACAAGCTGCATTTAGGAGATGAAAAATGCTGTACGACTTCAAGTATGGGTTTATTGTGACAGGTGATTTTTGCACCTTCAAAACTGCCCTAATTAGTCAGTTTACTCCGATACGCAAACACCAACAATTAATCGATGCAATTTTTTTTCCCTTAGAAATTTAATTAATAATCACCATATGTATTTCCACCACCTGCAACCAGCGACTTCTGTTCATGAAGTAGAAGATGCTTGCAGTGTATGGTTGCTCAAGACTACAGGTGTCAAACTGGAGGCCTGAGGCCAGATCTGGCCCACCGCAACAATTTATGTGGCCCGTGAAAGCAAAAAATGTCAGTCACGACCCTAGCTAAAATCTTTATCAAAATGTTTCTCATTTGCACTGGAACAATAATTGAAGAAACTGCTATCATTGACGTCTGAAAGCTAAGAACCTATCATTGTTTCGTGTAATATATGATAATTTGATGAGACGATTAAACATTTGGTTTCACCATCCTAACGGGATCTTCCCAGGGAAGAAACATTTACTGCTCTAGACTGAAAAGGGACAAAACGTGATTTTATATATTACTGCTGGTGGAGATGGAGACTTGAACGCTGTAATGTGATCGGCGTGACCCCGAGCCGGCTGCTGCTTCAGCAGACGCTCGGTGGTGGCCTGCAGCTATGGACCTCTTTTTTTTTTTCTTACCCTTAAAGGGCTAATATCGCTACAGAAAATAGTACACCTGTACTATTTTGAAATGCAGCTTCTGATAGACGGGTTCGGAATACATACATAGATTATAGCCATTTGCAGGTTGTGTACCTAATTTAAAACAAAAGATGAGGGCCTACAAATGGGGTCCAAAATTTAGTGTGCAGATCCTGAATCCCAAATAGTGTCCCAAATTTTGACAGGCCAGAGGGGCTTATTTTCATCACAAATTTGCAAAGATTTAGCTAGACATTATCGGAAGGAAAACAAGGAATATTGAACTATTTTAAGAGGTGATGTGATTGTTATGTACGCCTGGGTGGTTTGTTAATATTTAAAGGGTTAAAGTCCCACAATATAGAAGCTAATTACCATTAGCATTTAGCTACCAGGTTGAAAGGCTCTGGTTATTTTGAATGCAAAATTGGTGATTGTTTTTTGGGTGTAGTTTGACAATGGACTTTACTAGGAGTGGCATTGAAAAGACATTGATGACATGTTAACTATTTGTTTATTATTAAGTGAGGCGAGTTCGTTGCCAACATATGGCGCATGTATAGGATATCCGAGGACTGCGCTCAAATTTTGTGTGTCCTGTCACCACTGTGTATTCTCAAACTAGAAGTACATGCCTTCTTGTTTAGATCTCCACGCTCGTTCACTGACTCATCCATCTTAAGAGGCGCTTTTTGCTCTACAAGGATAGGAATGTGCTCAGTGATGAGCCTGACAAACGAGCTTCTCAAACCAATGCGGTGAGCCGAGCGGAATGCTGCGCATGTTTGAAGAAGGTGAAATGGAGCCCACGTGAAAGCCAAGCCAGGAGAAACAGTAGGAAAGTCACGATGCGTACTTTGACAGCAGCCTGACCTTTAATAGAAGAAAAGCTCCCGAATGTTTGAGATAAGTGGACAGCATGTGCGTCACAGCTGGAGAAATTCATTGCAGAAAATAAAATAGCCGCATACTTGTATTGGGTCGGGCTTGTTTAAATGTCAAGGGGACATATCAAGTTCTGAATGTGACGTCTCATTTCACTACAAACTTGAAAACTTTCAATGCGTGGGTCAGACATTGCGTTTTACAGGAAATGTCAGGCACAAATGGAGAGGCCCCTCGATACGATCAGAGCACAAAGTCAACTCCGTCGTTTTATGTGTGACATCTTCAAAGGAATACTTTAAGCCCGGTTCACACGACAAGATTTTCAAATTGTCGGCTGACTTCCAACCTCTGACCCCACACGTCAGAGGGGAAATCTTACAAAACCTCTCGAGATTAAACGTGACTTTGGAAGAAACAAATATGGCGGACAAAGAGGAGGCGGTTGTGATAGTTTTTGGTTTGTTGTTAGCAGAAAAATGTGACATAAAAGGAAAAGAAATCAAAGGAATGAAGACAACATGAGCATGGACTTTCTGTTCCGCCGCCCTGATGATTTTGATTTTGGATTCCCCCACGTTTGTCTTCAGGGGGGACACAATGCCGAAATGGCAACAATCATGGCTCATGCCGCAAGATTTTGACAATTTTAAGTTTTGGGCTCTCAATGATCATTATCAAAATAGTCATTCATTATAATAATGTACAAAGAAATACATATATAAGGATTAGTTATGCATTTATTTATCTACTTGATAAAACCATGGCAAGGCTCTGCAAAATCCCCAAATAATACTTTTTGGGACAATAATTTATTCTGATAGCCATTCTTTACTCTGCCATCTGGTAATGCTCAAATATTCACAATTATCATCATGTATGAGTTGCTGAGATGCTAGAAGGCGACTCGACGAGCACTCAAGTCTGAAAGCATCGACCGCAGAGCCCGACTGTACCTCAAAGTAGCAATTTCCTTTTGACAAAGGATGGCCAGCCACATAGCAACCCACTTCTTCTGAGTTCCCTTGGTAACTAAAGGGAATAAATTACAGGTTAACACGGAGAGCGCGAGTGTGTGCGCGCGAGTGTGTGCGCGCGTGTGTGTGTAACTTTTAAATAAAACTGCATTGACATTATTGATTCAAACAGCATCAAGCCACTTTTAAGTACAGGATCACATGGTTATTTATGCGGAAAGAACAGTTCAAATGAAATCAATGTCAGTGAACATAACAGCCTTGCAATGACTCATCATCCATTCATGAGACAGCAAATTGTAGCAATGGGAACAGGTTTGCCACGGAACACGAATATATTACATACACTACAGCTATTTTGATACAAATATAAGTCAGAATTTATCATGTCCATCATCATGTCACATCAGCAACATATACAAAGCATCTAAAAAAAAAAAAAAATGACAGTTAATAATTTTCACCAATTGCCAATTATATTTGCAATTTGTCATTTACTGGCCCAGTTTTTCCCTAAGTGTCATCCTTGCCAGCTGGACACTTTTTTCCCCATGGAAATGTTTCAAAACAAGCAACTTAAATATTTCTTTTGCTCTTAAGGTACACTGTTTAGTTTAGTGATAATAGCTTATTGTTTTGCGTTTAGTTTTATCATTCAACAAAACAGCGGACTTGAAAATTTGCTCACAGATTGAACAGAGATCAGGGATCCTTTTGGAGGGATAACAGAAGAGTGAACATTTTTTTTCAAGGATGTCTGCTCTTCACAGAGCAGCATTATTCAGCAACTAAAAATGCTACAAATGTAGTCAATTATTCAAAGTAGGGCGCAGTAATGTCCTTGACAAAGACAAAGTGACACCGCCAACCTTGGTCAAAGCAGACATCAATGAATTTCAGGACATTTTGTCTCATAAGTCGGGTGGTCTACAAGTTGAAATTCAAGGTCAGAGTCAAAAGGTTAGGTGGCCTCATCATCCCACAATCCTAAAAGAAAATTGCTCCAGTAATTCCCAAGATACTCGAGTGGAACAGTTGGCTTCCACACGCGTTTTTGCCAAAATCTTCCAAATGGCCCTATGTCCCAAACCGCTGGTGTGGTGTCTGTAGACTTTTGGATTTGCCGTTGAAAGATCATACTAAGCAAATAAACCACGTTTCATCTAATTCTGAGATGGTTGGGTTAAAATTTGGGGAGGGGGGTGTTATACAGTACAGTCACGGACGGACAGGGTCATTTGAGTTCATTCACTGCAATTATTATTTTTGTTTTATTGTTTTCATTTACTTATCTGCCTATTTTCTGCTACAGAAACACAAAATTATAATCCAAGTGGGCCAGAGCGTTTATTTTGACAGACCTACTTGAAACAATGTCGGTGGAATTAAGGACCTTGGTACTGTGTTGACGCCGGTTGCCATGTTGACAGTAGTTCAAAAAAAGAATCTTCCTGGGAAATGTGGACGCACAGAGCCCCCACTTGGTCTGCCGCTTGTCTCGGAATGTCCTCCGAGTATGCCAGATATGCAGACTAATGCTGAAGTCTGCAAACTGATGCGAACGCGTGTCAGCAGGTGATTTTAGCCATCCGCGCCAAGATCAATACAACCTGCGAGCCGCAGATAGCGGTGTCATTTTTGGCCTCGTGTTCCAACTGAATTCTCGTGGACCGATGGGGATACGTATCTGCTCTGCCGCGCCTTGACGTCCACTCTGACCCTCCGGCACATAGAGCGCATTGTGTGCACGGACTCCAAAGCCTCTCGGCCAAATCCTGAGCACATATAGTATTCTGGAGGAAATTGGATACCGCGAGCATTACAAGTTGCCAACGAAGAGGAGGGACAATGATGATTATTTGTACTCTTTTGAAATGGTCATGCTCAGAGTACAGCGGTGCATATAATATAAAAAATGACGGTCATGACATCAATAAAGAGAATGTTACTAAATAATCAGTTGCATCATTGTGTTAGCCCATCTATAGTCTTTCTCATTAAGATAGCAAAAAAGAGTGATGTTGCATTTTCCTGAGAGGAAGAGATGCCAAGATGTCAATGTTTCTAGGACTTTGTACATACATGTTTTCAAAGGCTACTTTTGAACAATAAATGTTCTTTATCGCTCCTAATTTCGGTCACGCGACAATGGCAAAATGCGGGTCACAGGGTCACCGCAGTTGTGAGCCGATGATTGAAGAATGATGCGCTGGTTCCATTCGTTTGACTTCTTGAGCAGCCACAAATGTGACACGGTGACATTATCCCACAGCGAAATGATGCGGGTATTGTGATGTCGGGGACAGCTGGACCGAGCGTTTTGCGGTGGCATTTGGAGGAGAAAGGTGAAGGTGACACGAGTGATCCATGTTTGTCCAAAATAGCTTGTGCTATTTTTAGCCAGCAGATTGTCCACGGGGGAGCAGGAGCTGGCCTTAACAATTCAGATGATTACTCTTCAAGTCCATCGACAATCCTGGATGTGGATCGGTACTCACTTGTGCGTGCCAAATTCTTTTCTGTGTGCAAATTGACCTAATTTGGCGCCTGTCATTTTCTCAAGTGTTGCCACAGGGAACGTTGTCTGTCCCCCCTCCCCGACTGAAATATCAGGCGGCTGTGCAGAGGCGATGGAGGTGTGTTCATATTTGTTAGCATGACATGTTCTTGCCGGAGGGTCCGTGGCATCGGAAACGGTGGAATAGGTTGTCTACTTGCAGAATGAGATGAGATGAATATTGCATGTGTGGGTATTTGGATCATTTGTGAAAGGGACAGCATCCACCCCCCTCTTCCTCTGTCCCTCCCCGCCACCTCCTTCTTGTCCTCCCCCCTCTCTCTCTCTCTCTCTCAGTGAGTCCCAGCCCCTGAAGGTGTCATAGCTGCGCCCGCTCTCCCTCTCTCTCACTCACTCACCGCCTTTCAGATCTTTAAAAGCCGGCACCGTGCCGCGTCTCTCTCGAGCTCTGTTCGTCTCCTCTGGCACCGCAGGGGACTCGGCACCGAGGATAGCTGCTGTCCTAGAAGCAGGAGGGCGAGTGGAAAAAAAAAAAAGAAAGAAAAGGGGAGAGAGAACAGAGGGGAGCTCTAGCTTCAGCCACATTTACCTGTCAGTGTGGAGAATCTGAGAAATGCCTTTGCTTTGTAACTTCACTGGCGTTGTCTTATTGCTGATTGTTCACTGGGGATCATGGACGGGAGCGAACCGTTTGGGCCCCTTCAAGGTCTGCCCTAGCTGCAGGGATCCACTGGGGGCGGGTAGGCCCCCCAGGGAGCACAACGTTGCCGGCAGCACGTCGCTGTTGGCCCAGGGGGAGCCCTGTGGTGTGTACACCCTCAGCTGTGCCAAGGGGCTCCGCTGCGTCCCCCCACCCAGGGAGCACAGCCCCCTGCAGGCTCTCTTGCAGGGCAGGGGCATTTGTGTCAAGCACAGCAGGACCAGTCCCACCGAGCGGCCCCACCCCACAGGTAAGATGCGCCTCCTTTACATGTGACCTAGACCTATGCATACATAGGTCGCCTGCCGCACACACACATGCGGTCGCTGTACACGAAATGCCGAAGGCCCGTTGGTATCCAGTCGCACGCATCATCCGGCGCTGCTCTGCAGTGCCTCGCTCCGCTCATTCGTCATTTCGACCCACTCGCAATTTGTTAGCAAGTTGTGTGACAGACGCGGACGAATGAGGTTTCAGCGAGGCGCCGTGACAGCGTCCGAAGAAAACGATGACATTTGTTTGCCGTCAATGTGAACGCTCCACTAACGTCCTGATGGAGAAGCTTTATACTGCCAAACAGAGACTCCGCCAGCTGAAAAGGAATGGCATCGGCGGAAATCCTCTTCCTCACTACCGACGACCGCCCATCCATCCGTCCATGGATTGATTCATATATCTGTGCCACCATTTGAATTTTTTGTGCAGACACAGCGAGGCAAACTGTTCCGACTGTTGGTAGATGCTTAACGTTGTTTCCGTGTATGCTTTTCTCCCAGGTCCTCATCCTTCACACAGCGATGACATTGAAAAAGTGAGTTGTCTTTATTCTCTTGTAATGTACAATTAGTGAAGGTGATTCACCGTCACGGCTGCACAGATGAGGTCAAACTGATAAATGTCAGCTTGAATGTGTAGTTTTCAGACGCTTTATTGGCCATCTTTGCTACTGGCGGTGTCTTCACACATGGCATTACAGTGTACGATGCGTGTGCTGCTATGCGGCACAATTATTTGAGCCTGATGACAAAGGCCACACAAAATGCATCGTTTTACCCGAGAGGCTTTTTAAAGGAATACGCACGATTGGGGATTATTGATCACTTGGTCCGTTGTGTCACAAGAAGCACCCGAAACATCCGAAGCATTGCAGTTAAATGCGTGTCATGTAAACATACTTATGGCTGTAACGCCGGCTCTCATGTGACATAAGTGAACATCTGACCCGACTCTCGAGCTTTGCCCCCGGTTTCACTCGGCCTTGCTTTTTCAGGCGCCGTGTCGCAAACTGCTCAACAACGTCCTGAGAGGCTTGCAGCTGACCGTCATCCAGTCGGACCGCGACATCTACATACCCAACTGTGACACGCGAGGCTTCTACAGAAAAAAGCAGGTAAAGTCGGGAATGTTCCAAATTTGTCATGTGAGCACAGTGTTGGTGCCAAAGCTGCATCAGAAAATCAACTGTTACCTTCCTCTCACGCTCAGAAAATAAGATTTAATGGTCCCAAGAGATGGAATTTGAATATTCAAAAGCTTATACTACGTTGGCGTAGATAAACATTAAATTATAATTTAGAGGTCTGAACAAATCTTGTAATATGATTGCATAAGTTGTCACTTACATTCCTTCAAGAAAAATGTACCCAGAAGTAGAAATATATCCTCTTTTTGTGTTAGGATCTATACATTGACCAGGGCAATCAACCATGTCATGTTGTGGTTCAACTAATACTAATATAATACAATATTTATGGCCCCTAAAATGTTTCCCAATATGAACAGCAGGGATCGCAGTTTTTCCACTGTATACGTGCGAAGGTTAATTGCCGACTGCATTTTGTTTGCGATTCTACATTCAGCCGCATCTCTCAGTCTGTGGTGGGCCTCTTAGACAATGAGTTGGGTTTTTTTGTAAGAATCGTGGAATACATTTTTTTCTTAATAATATGCAGAAAAGTCCATTTTATTAAAAAAAATGTACAGTAGCTTCTAAACAATACTTGTTAAAAATAATTAGTTTTTGCTTATCACTGTGTATTATTTAAAGAAATATCCAAACATTGGGGGAAAGGGTGGAATTGTGTTTTAACGAATAGTCTTTGTTTTAATCATGTCCTATCTTTAAACAATCTAATAACAAAAAGGTAAACATCACAAAAACAGTAATGGGAAGTTTGTTAATTATCAGCGACACTGGCCCTGTATTTACTTGGCATCTTGGATTAAACCAACCAAAAACTCAAATTTGGCATAGTCGAATGGTCTAATCACGATTGTGTTTTGACATACCATTTTTTTCTCTGCCACCATCCTGTCCAGTGTCGCTCTTCCAAAGGCATGCACCGCGGCCACTGCTGGTGCGTGGACGAGCTGGGCACTCTGGTGCCCTCCCGAGCCAGCGAGGACGGTGTTCTACCGTGCGACGGGGAGTGAGTGTTGAGCCTGTGCTATCGTTCTGCGCCTGGAGGAAGACGAGGAGGAGAGGTGCTCAGGGAGACGGGGGCTTTAGCGTGGGCTAGACTAGACCAACACTGCCCGGACAGGAGGTAGCAGGGAAAATAAAAACACTCCCAAAGGAAAATACACATCAATCGTGAGGGAAACGATATGGGTAGACTCGCAGCTCGGGCCTGAACTGCGTCGTCTGTAGACAACACTGCATGCTCACGTTCGCGGCGATTTGAGCTCTCTTTCCTGCCTCTTGTCCCGGCTTTCGGGTTAGATTTCTCTTTTGCTTTCTTTTAGGGATGCACCGTAATGAAACTTTTCCTCCGTAAGCACAACTGAACATGAGGAACCCAAGGCCAAAATAAAGACCAAAACATAGAAAGACATTGCAATATCTTAAAAAAAAAAAAGACATTTTCATGGCTGGACCAATATCAATACTTTGCCAAATTTGTGCGAGCTGTCAGGTTCTTTCCGAGTAATGCGCCCGCTTTGATGGCTCCCGGAGAGGCAGTCCTCCCCGGCCAGGCGGCCATCTTGCCCTGGGCCAATGGCCGGCTGTCACTGCAGAAGAATTTAAGGCTCAGTTCCCCACCTCCCGCTCAGTTGATGCGTGGGCGACCACTCAGTTGTGACCTGTCACCGCTACTCCCTACCCGATTGCCCCCATCCCCTTTTCTCTTCTAAGTCTAATGTTAACCTAAGCTCCAAGTCAGTGCCCAAGACCCTGCCTGTCATCGTGGCCAGCCAACTCGCTTTCTTAGCGGCTTAAACAGTGTGAAACTCCAGCCTCCTTGGATGGACCCCCCCCCAAAAAAATGTTACCTACAAACTTCAAGTCAGTACCACGTTGGCCAGAAACCATTCTCGTCAGAGATTGGGCTTGCTTAAAAGGTTTTTGCTTGCGTCACCGCAACTGTTTCGGACACCAAGTCTTTCGGCTGAAAAAACGAAAACGCAGTTTTAAGCCGTTTTAAATGTTCAACGACTGAATTTTCGGTGCATCCCTACTTTCTTCTTTAGGATAGCTGACACTGCCTGTGCATGTTCTGATCTCAGCGGGCTTAAATACTGTTACACAGGTGAAGTGACACAAACGTTTGAAAAATGTGTCTCCCTCACCATCCTCTCTCCCTCTCTCCAAAGATACACTGATATCAACGATTCCATTCTCTTAAGAGGAATTTATTTTTGGGTCTGTTCATTGTATACTGCTTTAAGCTTACAACCTTCCTTACCTTCTATATTTGTGTATGTTTTGTCTGGAAAAAAAAAATAGTCACATGAAAATGATCCAGGATGCTTTATTTGTCAAGTGAGTGTGGTGAATGCTTGTCGGTTGATTGTACAATATGTTGGACTCTTGTGCTTGACTGTGTGATGTTCCGAAGCTGCAGACAAAAAGCGTACGGCTGTTGTCCTTTTCAAAAAGTTGTAAGGCATATTTTTATACACCTCAATATATTTTATATATGAATTATTGCTTTTATTTAACAAACTACAGTATACTGCCATGTATTTTTATATTGTCAGCTATTTCTTATTTAAAGACTGAGATTATTTTTGTTTCACGTTGGTGGAAGTCTAGTGCTTTAAGGGCACCTAACTTTATGGAAAAAAAATATCCATCATCGGAGCTCACTTCAACTACTGTACGTGTTTTTATTTTCTCTTTTAATTTATGTCTTGTTGATTTAAACCCGAGAATGTCCATGAAAGCATTATGTTTTCCTCTTACTCATACTTTACTGAACAGAAAGAAAAAAAAAAGAAAAATGTCTTGCCAAAGTTATAAAAATGGGTGTGTTAAGTGTGAGTAGAATTTATCCATTACTGACCAATCTTGTTGTGCCGATGTGTTACCGTGATGGTTGGATGTCTGCACACAAAGGACATTACACCTAATGATAATAAATATGGAAACAAATAAAACTTATCTTAATACAAGTCCAATCACTGAGTGAATTCTTGCTTCGTGATTCACAATCACTGGATGCAGCAGTCAAATGAAATGGAAATGAACGTCACATACTGGAAGGAGAGCATATTCATGCGTCATGCTCCACACATGAAGGATTATTTCTCGTGCTTCTCCACAGGATTTTGCTACATGCTTGTTTCCAAGGTAACACCATTCGTGGGATTACCCTATCTGTCCAACCATAATGGAAGCAAGGCCTTGTAGAAAATTATACAAATTGTTTAACCAGTGAATCTTTTTGTAGGCTTGTTGAACGCGGTTTGTCCTATGACCTGCCAATTGTTCATGTCATTCTATAACAAAAGCATCATGATATCAAATATTTAGGTCAAATGGTCAAAGCTAACTGCTTTATGTATATTCAATGAAAATCAAAGAGCGTTAGAGTCCCCTAGCGGCTTTTGTTGTAACTGCAAGTATTCGGTTTTCTTTTTTTTTTTTTTTAAATGATAAGCTACTAGATAAGCAAATTGCTTCATCCACTTGGCCATTTCGGCGGGGCATGTGTTAACAGAGCATGAAATAAAATTGTGGTGAATGATGACAATGTACTAGCCGAAGCAAACAAACAAACAATTTGTTTAGAGATATTGCAATTTTTGCATACTTATAAACCTACCCATTCCAAGTGGCGTCTAAAACAAATACAGAATTTTCATTTAGGATGTCAAAATATTCCGTTCGTATTTGAAACAATTCCAAACCAACCATTCATTTTCAATACCGCTTAGGGTCGCGAGGGGTGCTGGAGCTTGTTCCAGCTGACATCGGGAGAAAGGCTAAATGGGTCGCCAGCTAGTCGCACGATACACCTTTCCAAACCCAAATGTTTTCAACAAAAACCATTCAACAAAACAATGACAAAAACATTGAAATTCAAATTATAGTCTAATCTGTTTCATAGTCTGGCCTCATTTCAAGTTCATGTAAAACTTTGATTCTCTTACCCAAACTTGGAAATGAAGTCTGTTACGTACCTGTACAGTCTTCAATTGATGCTATTAGCATCAAAAGTCTCTCTTTTTTCTTTGTGTGCTGAGAATAATTGTTCCACAGACTGTCATAGTTGGCACGGCATACACAAGCTGGAATAACTGTAAACTGTGTTGTCAATTGAGACCAAGAACCTTGGCCAAAAAGCTGTCCAAAGTTTTGTATTTATTTTGCACCGTATGTTGTCAAGCAGGTCCGATGAGGTCAAACTTTTCGCGAACGGCTAGCAACTCGTGGGTATGTGTCTGTGCCGTAGAAGAAGAACAGAACCGACGTGACCTGGTGTGCTCTCGTACGACCCCTTCAGGGTGGAGGAGGCCACTGACACATTAAAACGAAGCTGTAAACGTTAGCCTAAGTAAAAGGGATACTTTGAATGCATATTACAAATATATGAAATCACTGACTGGAACATGTGTTGTAGTACCATAACTTTGACGATAGATGGTGGTGTTGCACTGCACTATTTCTGATATAGGTCAATGACACAGAAGTCGAGTTTTGA
The DNA here is from genome assembly GCF_901709675.1 of Syngnathus acus. Lineage (NCBI taxonomy): Eukaryota > Metazoa > Chordata > Actinopteri > Syngnathiformes > Syngnathidae > Syngnathus > Syngnathus acus. Next base: position 16,949,575 of record NC_051088.1, on the reverse strand, counting down.
GGTCAAATGATGATGTATTTGAACAGAGTCAATGCATATTAATATACATCAGGCTTTCCCGTGCATTCAGAGGAAGACTGTTCCAGATGTTAGTGGCCCTCACAGATAGCCTTCTGTCCAAACGTTGTTCACCTGTAGGGGACCTCACAGTCTCCTTTTGAGGAGGCCCTGGTTCTCAGGCCACTTAAAGTCTTAGATTTAAACAAGGTAGACACTGGAGGAGGGGCTAGTCCATGTTGCGCTTTATAAATGAAGCATACATACTTAAAAAAAAAAAAAAAAAATTCAAAATTTAAAAGATTGTGCTTATTCAAAACATTACATTTTTTTATCAAAAGTTTTGGTTTTTTTTGCATTGTGATTCTATTAATTTCACATTTGTAGCTGCAGTGAGAGACTAACTTATGATACAGTAGTCAACATGAGATAAAATTATTGAATGGAGTCAATGAATGAATTCAATGAATAATCATTGAATGTGGCTGATCAACCTCCCCTCAAAATGGACTTACCACGATCACTGCAAATCCTACCTCAAGTTTCTTGAATCATGTAAACTGCATTTGCCAATGACCTATATGTAATTTTCAGCATATAGCAGAAATTTCAAGGAGATATACACTACCGTTCAAAAGTTTGGGGTCACAAAATTGTTTGGGTGACCCCAAACTTTTGAACGGTAGTGTATATATTTATTTAGATAATTATTTATAGATTATATATATAATCTTCTGTGTAAAAAATCTTATAATATATATGTATACTTATATTCATAGATTATATATAATCTTATACAAATATAAGATATAATTTATAATATTTAATTCATAATATTTTATTATAATAATATTTACACTACCGTTCAAAAGTTTGGGGTCACCCAAACAATTTTGTGACCCCAAACTTTTGAACGGTAGTGTATATTTTTAATCCTATCACAAATTAGTATCAATTTGGACAGACCAAACTGATAGAAAATTGAGTTTGGTATCAATTTTAGCTCTTGACAGCAAATGCATTATTCTGCTGAGAGGAGAAAGTGTCATCTTGCACCATGGCTAATAATGGAACATGTATAAACAAACAGATGAGCCATGTCTTGATTTGAACAGTTTGGACCAACTGAACTCGAAATTTAATAGCCCGGATATACCATGTGTGTTTGTTTGTATGTATGCAACTTTGTTAGTAGAATGAACACAAATAACAACCCCAAGTTTTTTGTAAAATATATTTTGGTCAAAATGCTGATTTTCAAAAATACATGTGCAATCGATGAGGCCTTAAACAGAGTAGAGATTTCTGTACACTTCCATGCCAGGTTTTTGGAATGCTGCATTTTAAGGCTGACTGCTAAACTACTCAACTGCAGATCTAAACATAGCCGCAAAATGACCGAATACTTGTACTGTATTGCTCAATTCTTCCCACACAAAACAACAATACACCATCATTGATAAACTACCACTATGATATGCTTTTAATTCAAATTGCATATATTAAATATTTAAATCAAATATTAACAAGTAGTGTAATCCTTTCAATCAAATTCACTCCTTGCACTTCTTTCACAGTCAAGTGCAAATTTTGCATGCGTGATTGTGGACATGGCACACATTTTGGCACTCATTTGTCATCTCTCATGCATGTCATTAGGGCAACCTTTATTCATCTCCATTCAAGGTCCAAGAAATTCCTTGATTCACTTTGTTGCTGAGATTCACGTCAGGAAGGTAGTGACTCATTCAAGTCTGCCATGTGGCCTCTGAAACTGCTCATTAATCATCATTTGCTTCCAAGAGAAAACTGTGACGCTCTGTCTTCCCGGAATGTACGTCAGTGTGCTTGCGAACGACATGCGGTTTTGTACATATTGAGTTCATTTACAGGCTGGTCATTTGACTCTCTTTCCCACAAGTTTCATTCATATTGTTTTGCTTCCACTAAGAGAAACCTTCCACAGTTTGACAACGCTCATCCTCAGTTCCTAGTGAAGCTGAAGATCATGGGCTATGGTTCAAGAGGGAGTTTGAATTAATCACTGGGAACCTTTTGCCTAGTTCCTGGACTCCAATGCCAGTGCTACGCAACAGCGGCCTCTAGTGCCAAAGGGAAGTTGCCAGAAGGGCCACCTTTGGAGAGGCAATTCCTTTTCGAATGCAATCTTTACTGTAAAAGGAAGAAACGATTGTGCACTTGAACAGTGAACAAGGTCAGTGAAAGATCCAGATTTCTTCCCTTCAGAGAAATAACGAAGCACATAATAATGAAGCACGCTATACTGTCTCTATGCAATGGAGGTCGTCTTCATGTCAACAAATTGAAAATATTGCCTGGGCACACCAATTTTGGTCAATAGCAAGGCATGTAGTTTATGCAAAAATGTTGGAGATGAAATCCCGGAACCGTTTGGCGTACTGCTCGGGGTGTACGGTGGAGATTTCGGCGCCCGCCTGTGACAAAGGGGCACAAGACCAGACAAGCGGGTCAGTAGAAAGTCAAAAACAGCCCTCCTTTCTTCCTCAAGTCCCTTGCGCGTCATACTCACCCCGTGCTTAACGGTCTTGGCCGCATGAGCTGCTTTCTTCTTCGTGTCATATTGAGTCAGGACATCGATCAGGCCCATGAAGTAGACCTCCCTCTGAGGGGCTCCTGCAATAACAGAAAGGCCCATCGTGAGAACGCTCTTTTTGGCGGAGCTTCTCCGTCTGATGCTGAAATCTACGGTTTACTGTTGCTTTTTATTAGGGCCCGAACAATCAATCAGCCAGCTGATTATATCGGCAAGTATTAGGCCTTTTTTAATTAACAGTGACCTTTTGGGCTGCTGATTGACAGCAACACAGAGCCCAATGTCTGTCGTACTGAAAACAGTCAAATGTTCTGAGTCTCTGATTGTAATTAATAGCGTTGTTCTTGTGTTAAGAAACCAAATAAGAAGTTATCTTATTAATTCTATGACCGGCAAAATATCGACGTTAAAAAAAAAAAAGAATTTATCAGCTGGACGTATACTTGCTACAGCATATCCGCACAGAAGCTCACCAGGGCAGCTTGCGACAGCATAGACGTCCACATAAGGGTCAAACTCGCCGGGCCCGAGAGGTTTGCAGCAGGACATGTAACCGGCGATCCCCTCCGGAGACGTGCCGTAAGATCCCACGGCGGGGCCAGTGGCCAAGCCGTTCTCACTCTCCTGGTCTTCCTCGTTGGAAACCTCTTCGCCTTCCTCTTCCTCCCTCTCAGCGCGGCCGACGTCGTGGATGCCGAGCAGCAGGCTGTAGTCCATGATCTTCAGCTTCACCAGGAACTGAGGAAAAGAGGAGCATTGTGACACTGTCCATGGTACCTACCTACTTTTATACCATCTTAGCGGCCTCCACACAGGAGGGCGTTTCTGCTAGCCCATGTGACAATGTGCGAACCGATGGCTTTATGTGGATTCAACTGGATGCGTGCCAGAGTGCCAAAGATAGAAAGCCAAGCAAAAGCTAGACAAAGGTCACAGCACAATCACAGTCTAGCTCAAGGCGTGTATCTAATTAGACGCACCAAAGAGGCCTAATCTAATAAGAGCAACATGTTAATTATGAACTCATCCACTGCCTGCCTTTTTCAAAACAGATTGCAAGCAGCCATTACAGAATATTTTGAGTGATCTTTCAAGATGCACAGAATATTGTGCTCTGTCACAAACTAAGCATCAAACCTACCAAAAGTCTAAAAATCTAACGTCATAAAATATTCAAATGATGACAGGGAGAAAAACTCAAAAATCAAATTTAAAATTGCATAGCAATTGCAACAGTGAAGGGGAACAAAATAAAATCATTTCCATTTCCGTGCAACTCACTTCCACATCTCGATTAAGTTTCTCTATGAACTTCTCCTTTTGCTCGTCTGTGACGTACACCTTCTGCATGTTGTTCCTGAAGTCCTTGTCCTTAAAGGTGGGAAGCTCTTTACCCTGAATTGTACAATTGAAGCACAGCCAAAATATTCAAAGATTAAAACACTTTGGCATGTTGAGAAGATAAATTATTAGAAAGTCAAGTCGGCTTTTACTCGTTCTTTGTCGCTTGCTTCCCGATCCACCAGCGAACCCTGCAGAGATCACAAGATTGAAAATCTGCACCCTTCTCAAACATTTCACGCTAAATACCACCTCAAAAAAAAATAACTGACAGACAATATACTGCAAATTTGTCTATCTGTGAAAGACTCCACACGAGGATCAAAATTCAGGCATTTAACAATTTTGGTCATTATGTGTGTGGTGTGGTTTGATTATCTCAATTCTCAACACAGAGAAAGAACCATACCAATGAAGATTCTGTTTAATTATCAATCTTGAAACGAAGTTGTCCAAAGCAGAAATCTCAAGTGAGCTAAAAAAAAAAAAAATCTATATAGCAAATATAAAATCTTAATTTACGCCGCAATTGCCTGCAGTCTGAACAAAGCCTCTGTGCATTGGCTCGAAAAATGTTGGGGAAACAAGTTTGACGACAGCAGTGCAAGCAAGAAGTAGCGTTTGGCCTCACCTTTAGGTCATACTTCCTGTGTACCACCAATCTGTGGCTGAACATGTTCCTCATGACAATCAGGTAGGTCTCTTCACTCTCCACGCTAACACGGTACATTCCCAGGAACTGAGGCAGCAGGGTACTCCCGTGACACTTTACTATATGCTTGAGGGGCATAGATGGAAAAAAAATAGAAAGACATTCATTCATTCAATAAAATGTGTGTTTATACAAGGAAAACATACCTTTTTTATTTTAACTAATTAATTTGATAAATTCTGTTTGGTCCAAAAGGAACTAGATATAGCATTTCAAAGAAATTTATCTTAATGTTTTTTTTTTTACTAATAAACATTTTGAAAAAAAAAAACGATTGTTTGAATAATTGTGATTTCAATTATTGTGATTGTTTTTTTTTTTATTATTATTGAGTAGCCAAACTGTCACACATCCATGAAGACCTGAGGTTTTTTTTTACTTTGTGATCATTGTTTTTTTCATGGCGCTGATCAAATAAGCGTAGGAAAATATTTCCAACCAGGAACACTGACAACAAGTCATGGTGATTAAAAATAATACAGTTTGTACGTTAAGCAAACTATTTGTCACAGCATTCTCCAACTGAATTTGACGATTAATTTTCCAATATCTGGGTTACCTGCTGCTCACACTTGTAGTGTAAAAGTCAAAGCAGCATCTGGCATGCGCTCAACTGCGAAACTATTTGACAAAAGCTGAAGGGTACAGATGGAATAAGTAGGACACACAGCTGGCACGCAAAAAATGATGCTGGCTGGGTTCAACTGCAGCACACCAGCCTCCTTCTATGGCCTCCTAACTGGGGATTTTTATTTTAGCTACACGTTTTGCAGTCAAAATAGGGGACACGTTTACAAGATTCATATCATCATTTGAGTGACAATGAGCTTCTACCACATTCCATTTTTCAGCTTTAGAGGTCAGATGGATCAGATGGCATCTGCATGGACAACAGAGGTGGCAGAAGTACTCACACTCCAGTAAAATTGTGACGTTTCTAACTTGGCATGGTGATGAATTCTTTGCACACAAAACAGTTTCCCTCTTTTATTAACTCACATGGTCCATGTACTGAGAGAGAAGGTGTGGTTGAGAGAAATCACACTCCATGTCACGTTACGGTTTAAGCGCTTGCCAACAAAAAAGACACTTTACCAGAGTAAGAAAAAAAATTAAGTGCCAGAAGGTCATGCTTTTCATGCTGGCTCTAGTCAGCAATCCCATTCTTGTAGCTGACATTGAACTTCTCTGTCATAACACCATAGATGGCTACTTCAAATCAGTTGCTGTCAACAGGCTGGCCAACATTCCTTTAGGTCGATGTTAATCTTTCTTTTGCCTTGATAAGACCCCAAGAACTCGAGCAATCAAGATTTCCATCATGGATCATGTTCTCTCTCTATTTAACATCATGTCATCATCCACCCAGTTCAGAAACAGTAACAAAAAAGCCTATTTTGACAAATTAAAGGAGCACAGATAACTGCTTTGAAATGTAGAGAGTAGAGATAAAAAGTCATCAGAAAAATACAAACTCAATTACAGACACCTGAAAAAATCTTGGCATGGCTTTTTTTTTTTTTTTTTTACAATGACAGCTGTGCTGAAAGTCACAACTGTCAATAAGACTCGACCAGATTTGCTACAATGACAAGCCGAATTTGTATTTGCATTTGGTCCAAGGGATTCTCATTCCAACTCACCTGGTGATAATCCGATAGTATGTTGTGCATGTCGGCCACGTCCTCGCCAGAGATTTGCTTGACGATCAGTGTGCGGTCGTAGGAGTTGAGGAGCAGCCCCTCCCCTTGGTCATTGACACTTCTCGTTGGGGGGCTGCGGGTCAAAGACACCTTGGAAGTTTGAGGATAAAGACAATCAGTCATGTTTCAACACCAAGAAAAATCTGTCGCTGCATTAAACCTAACAACAACACTCTTTAAGTGGCATGTAAGGACAGCAGAGAGAAGTCTTCTACCTGATAGTCCAGATCTTCTATTCCAAAGCGCTCTCTAAGATTTCTAAAGACTTGAGGACAGTATTCCTTGAATTTAAAGTGTCCAGGAAGATTTTCTCTGTGCCGAGAGGAAAGCATTGTGATGTTATTAACATGACGTGACTGTAACCTTTGAAAGCACCTTCATCGAGACAACATACTTGTTGAAGAGGTGGTTGTTCACTTTGATTTTTGTGTTGGCCTTGAAGTCATCGGGGAGCAACATGACAGGCACTGGAACCTGGCTCAGATCATTAATCTGGAGAAAAGCAAGACCACTCTTTTACTAAATTAACAGTGGCAAATTAGGGGTGTTAACACACTGCAGTAATTGGTCCATGTTAAACAAACCAGGGTTTCATTTTATATGCTTTATGCAGGTGTGAATACACAAAAACATATCCAGGTGTGGACCAAACAACCAGTCCAATGAATCTGAATACTAACTGGTTAGCAGTCCGCCTCACACTTCAGAGGTGCACGTTTCGATTGGGCTTCCTGTTTCGAGTTTGCATGCTCTCCCATGCCTGCAAGGGTTTCTTCTGTATGCTTCAGTTTCCTCCCATATTCCAAAATATTGTATGGTAGGTTGATTGGGCACTCCAAATTGTCCGTAGGTGTGATTGTGAGAGTGAATGGCTCTTTGTTTATATGTGCAACCAGTTCAGGCTGTCCCCCGCCTACTGCCCGATGACTGCTGGGATAGGCTCCAGCACACCCACGACCCCCATGGGGACAAGCAGTATAGAAGATGGACGGATGGATAGTAGCCCTATGCACACTCATTTGTTAGCAGATACTGTACTTTGACATTATTGTGTTTGGTGGAGTGCCATCAAGCGTTTTCTAGTGTATATGCAAATGTACCCCCCCCCCCCCCCACACACACACACACACACACAACCCTCAAGTTTTGTTTTGAGGCCATATTGTACGAATATGAAGTCCCACAACGGTGAATCAGATTTCCTGTGAGCGCGTGTGTTTGTGTTTGTGCGTGCGCTCATGCATGCAGGCATGCGTTTGGCGCGCCTGCTAACATCCAAGCTAAAAATGCTAAGCGAGGTAGCAGCGTTAGCATGCTAGCTGGTGACTCACCGAGTGATTGACGCCCCACATGAAGACGCTGAGGACAGGGTCGCTGGCTCGAAACACTTTGACCTTCTGCTGGACAAAGTGCTTCTTTTTCGTCTTGGTTTGGGGCACCAGCACTACCATGGGGCTGCTGCTATTCGACGAGGCGGCCGCCGAGTTCCCCAGCGAAGCCATTACCGCCGCTCAGCTAAACCAAATGATGCTCAAGCAAAGGACAAAGGACAACCAGAAGTCAGCCGTCGACCTCCGAACCGATGTGTCACACGGACTCACGCAACTTGAACGCACTTTTCAAAACAACCCTCTCTACATTAGTCGTGAACATTCATCCCCAATAAAGTTGAAAGCTTCTTCTTCGTTTTCTACTTTTAGTTTACCGGCGGGTTACGATCATTTGTCGCACACCGCCACCTACTGTTTAGGAGTGTACAAAGGCAAGTGTGCGTGGAATATCAGCCAATTTCACTAGATTGTTCTGAATATTCTCATTTATGAATTACAAACATGTCTTTTTTTTCATCTATCTATGACATCAAATGCATTTCTGTTAGAAGGCAGAAGGTACAAGTGCAATTCATGCTGCTGTTTATTTTATTTTAAAATTGTTGATCAAAAACATTTTTTTCCATCTCACTTGATTATTATGGTTCTTGTTTATTTGTTTACTGTAGTGGGGATTATTGCAAGGGACACTCACCTTTTTGGAACCCCCCCCCATTGACTAGATATGCTCTAGAATACCTTCATCTTTTGTTTAGAATCAGCTACTTATCAAAGGTGAGGTACACGACATCCTTTTAATTCACCTTGCTGTGGTGTATATAATGGGGTTGAAGATGAGGATGATGACAAGGATGTTGTGGAGGTCAGGGACTGTTATTTGTCTCATTTGTGTCAGAAGAGGGATTTCTGCTGACTGGTTCCTTCCTGTCAAACTAGAGAAGACAGAACATGCTGACTGTTGGAAGTCTCTCATCACACACAAACACACATATTAGTTCCAGGCAGGATGAGCGACTAGCTAAAGGGTCACCATGCGAGTCCCAAACTGCTGACAATTCCGAGAAGCAATAGGAACAGCGTATCCATCAATCTGCACAGGACCCGGCCAATGTAAATGTTCCTGCTTTTTTTTGCTTTATGACCTTTTCCCATATTCAAAACCTGCCACTGCAGCGGAAACACAACACGAGCACACAGCCCTGGTAAATTGCCAAATGCATAGACTATTGAATTAATAAAACCGCAAAAATCGATCCATCAGTTTTTTTTCACTCTTCCGGGGTCAGGTCGCCTTGGTGGAAGCCCGCACTCCACTCTCCCCAGAAAGTTGGTCCTTTCTTCAGGGGGATACAAGGCCTCGGCTGGCATAGACGCCAGCTCTTCCGTGGCCCTAATGGAAACATCTAGAAACATTGGTAAGATGGATGGATGGATGGATGGATGGATGGATGGATGGATGGATGGATGGATGGATGGATGGATGGATGGATACATTTGGAATCTCCACATTTCATAGCTTAAAGAGCAATATTTACAAAGTGGGAGATTTTTAAAGACGTGTTTACACGAGGATCATGCAAGTAATCTTTCACAAATCTGACCCTGGCACAGAGCATTTAGTGGAGAACACCACTTTCACATCTGGAATGGAATTATTTCTATTCCTCAAAGCGTTAGAAAAAAATCTGTTCCTATTATTCCTGTCAATAATTTTTGCAAGCAACATTTGTTTACATACTGGCTTAACTTGCATTGCCTTCTTCCATGTCAGCTACTCAACAAAGTGTTTTTTTATTTCCACTTTTAGAAGTAGATTGATTTGCTAAAATGTGATTCCTTAGTGAAAATGTCCAAATTGGGTCCAAAGTGTCACGAGTACTATGTCCGGCCACCATTCTTTTCCAGCATTGCTTATGAGCGGCTCGGGCATGTCGGGAGTTCACAGCTTCCCAGTTTTTCGCTGGAATCCTGTTCCACTCCGCTCATAAAATAGGTGCTCTCACTTTTGCAAGATACTAGACAGACAAAACAGATAACTCATGTGATGCTAAGGAAGTGTTTGTGTGCAGCTATGTTAAAGGGGCCCCCTCCTCAGCTTCCCTTCTCCCCGAACCCAGCTTGCCTGTCTCGTGTGTCCCTTTCCTGCCATTGTTGTGCGCTAAGCTATGGCACCTGTTTGAGTTTGTACACCAAATGTATCGGCGACATGTTTTATGTAATTTCTATTTTTTTTTCTTTTACTACAATGTTGTCTGCCTCCTTGACCAATTGGTAAAAACATCAGTCTATCTCTGAAAATGAACAGGTTTACGTTTCACACTAATTGCAAATTGATGGAAACCATCATTCAGAAGATTCTTTGTGCCATTTTTCTACGGTGACGTGTTGTCAGACTTGGCTAACCTAAAATGGCGGGCTCGGCTCAATAAATGAACACTGCGATAGTATCCAGCATTAAATGCAAATGTCCTGATGATAATGATTATTATTTTGCCCTCTTAACCCTGAAGTTGAGGTGAGGGAATCGCCGGATCCACAATTTTGCAACTTACACAGGATATCCTGTTAAATCTGTGTGTGCGTGTGTGTGTGTGAGAAAGTGGGGAGAAGGCAGAGTGGGACCGGCAGAGAGCTCAGACATCCATCAACATCGGAGCTGCAAAGCATCTCCTCTAATTTGCAGTCGAGGAGGCATCAGGATCCCTCCAGGTACGCTGATCATTCATTCGTGTCTTGTGTGACATTTGGCCTTTGATTCTAGCAATGTGGAGTTTAAATATTTATGGGCGTGCAGTTACGTACGGTGGTCATCAAAAAGACAGAAAAGAGTTTCATAAATATTAGTTATTGTTGACCGTTTTTAAAACCACATTGATAAATTGCACATGAACAAAATTAACTTGTTGAACTCCAAAAGCAAATACCGTAGCCTCCACTAAAAATTGGAAAACTGCACTGGAAAAAACCTTAACTTAAACAGACTTTATTTCTCTCTTGTCCATTAGGCTGCAAAACATACCTACTGTTTGAGAGTTAAACTTTACTCCGACTGGGGAAATCCTTATTCCTGATTGGTTAGTCATACTGACGTTTTGTGATCATATTGCAGTAGTATTTTTATTTTTTTTCTAGAATTGAATTTGACTTACTGTCACTTTTGATAAACAAAAAAATGATAGCCGTCTGTGGAGCAAAGTAGGCAGTTCACACATCCAGCTTTGGAAAAAAAGAAGGGGCCATTGCAAATGCACAAAAACAGTCATTTGACAAAGTCCAATGCTCCTTGCTGTCACAACCAATCACAGCTCATCTTTTGGTGAGCCGTGATTGATTGTGACTTGATCCCTGAGGAAAGATGATTTGATTTAAGAGTGTTTGGGGTGCGTTCACTGAAAGAATTTGACTTGTATCTCAAGGCACCTCTGCCTAACTGAATTTGAATTGATAATGAGCTGGTGTAATGTTCTGCACCGTTTGTACATTTGATTAAGTGATACGTTCTGCACTTTGACAACCGCTGACAGAAGTTTCCAGAAAGCATTTCCTTTCAGTGACACTTCAACAAGGTCTCATTTTCAGCCGTGTCCTACTTGTTTCCAGAGCCGTCCACGATGAGCGCAGACAAGCCCAACATCTCGCAGGTCTCAGCCAATGAAACGCCATGGTTTGTGTCCGAGTGCACCCTGGAGCTGGATGCCGAATACCGCCGCATCTGCCTCTTCCTGCTCTACCTGTTTGTGTTCGTGGTGGGCCTGCTGGAGAACGTGCTGGTGCTGTGGGTCAATTGGCGGCGGCGCCACTCAGCCAATGGCGTTCTCTTTTGCGTGCTCAACGTCAGCCTGTCGGACATGATGGTAATCATCGTGCTGCCCTTCTTCATGATGGAGGTGACGGTGGAGCGCGTGTGGCTGTGGGGCCGCTTCCTCTGCAAGCTCACCAATCTGGTCTACTGCATCAACTTCTTTAGCAGCTCCTTCTTCCTGGCCGCCATGACCTTGGAACGTTACCTGTCGCTAAACCGGCCGTCAGGGATCGTCTTGTTTCCAGCGACGGGCTGGCGCCGCTGGGCCCTCTGCGGAGGTCTCTGGCTCTTCGCCCTGTTCCTGGCACTGCTGGAGAACGTCCACGTGGACCTCCTGGAGTGGGACGAGCCGGGCTGCTATATGCTTCCGGAGGGCAACTATACCGAATGGTTCGTCTCTGTGGCCTTTCTGTGCCTGATCTTCCAGTTCCTTGGGCCCGCCTCAGTCATCATCACCTGCAATGTGCTGATCGCTCGCACCGTGCGTGCGGCAACCCACGTGGAGGGCCGACGGGACGTGTGGTTGGTGCACGTCTACTCTCTGGTGTTTGTGGCCTGCTGGCTGCCCTACCACCTGGTCATGACGCTGATTATCATCAGCGACCTGTCGCCTGGTCTGTTCAGCTGCAACGTTGTGGAGTTTGTCTACTTCTCATTCAGCGTGGTGCAGAACCTGTCGCTCTTTCACTGCGTGGCCAATCCTGTCCTCTATAATTTCCTGAGCAAAGGCTTCCGCGACAACCTCGTTAATGCCGTGGTCAGCCGCCTGCCCCGGCAGACGGACATGGGGACCAGGCCCAACGGGGGAGGAGGAACAGGAGAGACAGCTTGCGACAAGGGCTCACGCCGTAAGTTGAGCGACGTGAGCACCAGCCAGTCAGATCTCGGGTCCTGATTGGAATTTGCTTACAAGTGGATTCTCGGTTCTTTAGTGGCTGCTCAAACAAGCGATCGATTGACTCCCTCCCTCAGGCATTCAGGCATGTTTGGTCAATTCATAGATGTAAAAGCCACAGACATGACAAATCGTGGCCACGATTTAGATAGAAATGCCCATTTGTGACCACAAACTGCACTCACCAGAGCCCCTATCCTGCTGAAGTGTTTTCGAAGGACACTAATGTTAATGCTCATGCTCATCAAGGTTCGTCAAAGGAAGCAGATGTTCATGAAATGGTTACCAGATATTTACTTCTTGTCGCAAGGGAATTTTGAACTTCAATTTCCTTGCAACAAGAAAAACAACAAAAACTGTTGGCAAAGATCTGCGACCTTGAATAAACCCTGACATGAGTGTTTATGAACCGAAAATGCACATAAATTGATGCCCAGGTATTTGTGCGAGCAAACTCACTCAGACCCTGAATATAGAAAAAAATTAATTCAGTAAAAACAGATATTAAAAAAAAAAAAAACAGGACTAAGTGGTAGATTGGGGATAAAATACTGTGAAAAAAGCAGGGGTTTCCACAAAAATGGGATAGGTTCCATATTTTATCTAAATTTAATTTCTGCCCCTATTAAAATGAAATATGCACAGAGAACGCACAACGAATCATGTAAAAAATGGGACTAAATGGAGAATTGTGAAGAAAATAAGCAGGGGCTCCTGCAAAAAAATGGTGAGAGGTTATAACAATAATAGAAAAAAAATAAAAATCTGTCAAAAAATGGAAATAAGTGTTATAATGAATAAACATTTTTTTAAAAACATCATAAAGGTAGGGAAAGATGTTTTTAACATTGCTTGCTGATTCTCCTGTGTATGTTTTCTCTCACTTGGCCAGTCTCCAAGCTGGCCGTGAGCCCTAATGTAATGTTTTCTTGTCTTATCTAAGCCATAAATGAGTATGCTTTTGTTAAAGCCTCTTGAATGTAAAAGCACCAGAGGTGCTTTCTTCACAAATTTCACAAAACATGAACAAATTAAATGTAACACCATTACTTCTGTTTGAAAGAAGGTTTCTGATGATTTTTTTTTTTTTTGTCATTTCCAAATGAGGAATTTGCCTCAAAGTTTGAACAATAAAGAAGGGGAAGAGCTGGTGTTAGGACAATAGCAGGAAGAGGACGACAAGAATTTTACAAGGGGCAAGGGTGCTCGCATAAATACGCTGAGTCATCACGGCCTGCTAGCGATGGATGTGTTTTTTTTTTTCTATCAAACAACTTTAGGCAATCATATCATGCATGATGACACAATTTCCTTAGTGCATTTGTTCTATTTTTGTCAATAAAAAGGCATTTACAAATAGAAACAAATTGTATAAAGATGTCCAAAGTCAGAGCGGTCACAGTATCATAAATATGAGCTAAGGCTAATTACAAAGTGAACATGAAACATTCCGAGAGTTCTCACTCTTTCGGTATTTCTTGAGTGTGTCCAGAAAATAGAAATTAATTCTATTAATATCATTCATGGTCAGTTGGGTAAGCAGACTGCAGCGTCTTTAAAAAGTATGTAGAAGTAGAGGACGTTGCACTTTTTACAGAAGGTGCGCTCCATTTTGTACTCAGACATCTAACTTGTTCTTGGGACTCAAAAAATCAAGTCACCACAAAGAATTGTTATTACTCAGATGCATTTAAAGAGGAACTCGAGTCAAAAATGTTTGTCACAGTAATATATTCCATGCAACGGTATTCTGAATAATATTTGGAATAGTTTCTGGAATATGCAGCAAATCCACTTATTTTTCTCTCTCCTATCGGGCAGCCATTTTCCCACTTGTTGACTGAAATGACATTGCAGGATCAGCTTGTGAGCGCCACATGTCCATACACGGAAAACAATTTTCGTTACATAGGCACTGTGATGTCATTTTTAATTGACAGCAACTTGCAAAATGGCCACCCCCTGAGTTAGAGCAAAACAGGTGGACTTAGTGACTTAGCTGCTTCATTTATATTTCACAAATGCAATATTAATCAGAATGCCGTGGTTAGAATAGTGAGGGTGCATAGAACATATTATTGTAAAGAATTGTTTTACTTTTAAATAGACTCCAAAAGTACTATAGCTTTTTTTTGCTAAGAAAGACATTAAAGTTTCTGGAGAAGGGTACGCTGCTGTGCTCCATTTGCTTAACCGGACAATGAAGATATCACAGGAAAATATTAAACCCACAGTTTTGTATTTCATGAGCACGTTATGCCTATTTTGTGGCCATAACTTAGTACAGTATTTTGTTTCAGTCGAAGATCAAATGTTGTGGATGTGAATAAACAGGTTGGCTGCATGTAGAAAAATGGAAGTAAGAGCGGGATTTTCATATAGAGGCCCTCTAGAGTTACTAAAGTTTAAAAAAATATATATATCTATTTACTTGTGCGCCATTTTATGCACATAAATTAGTAATTGGGATTTTGTGTGCATATTATACATATATTGTGGCAACAATAAAAATTTGTTATATTTATTCTGTCACTACAGCTAATTATTTTGCGGCCCTAAATAAGCATTTTGGAACTAAACTACTTAAGTAGCCACATTTTAGATGCCAACTACATCTACCACAATCGAGTGTTTAATGCACATGACCCCCTGACCCCTACACACACACACACACATACCCACACACGCCTCTGCCAGGAGTCATTCAAGTGTCCACAGAAGTCAGCGCTTCTTTGGAGTGGTCGTTATACATGAAGGTGTGCTCAATGTTGAAATCGGCCGGCAGCTGGTCCTTGTGGAGCTCCATATGTGCGGCCATCGTCTTGAGCGTCGAGCAGTAGAGGCCACAGACGGTGCATCGATACATGAGCGCGCCGGCGTGCGTCTTGAGGTGGCAGATCATGGTGGAGCGGCCTCGGAAGAAGCGCAGGCACACCTTGCACTGGTATGGTTTCTCCCCCGTGTGGATGCGCAGGTGGTACGTGAACTCACCCGAGTGTGCGAAGCACTTCCCGCAGTAGCGACAGCGGTACCATTTCCCGCGCACGCCCACCGCCCCGTCGTGTCCCGTGCTCCCATTGGTCAATGCAACGGAAGACGAACTGTGCGTGGACCCCGGGAAATACTTATCAGGAGAGCAGAGGCCCGTTCCGCTTCCTGGGCCTAAACTGGTGCCACTTATCTTTCCGAGACCTCCGAGCTTTTGCGGAGAGGAGGAAGACGAGGGCGGGTACTCCAGAGGCTGCTCGGCCTTACGCTTGCCTAACAAGCCAGGACCCCCTCTCCCTTCCCCGCCGCCCCCGAAGGACTCCGATGTGTGCTGGCTGAGGTGGCACAGGAAGGCAGAGGGGGTAGGCAACGTCTGTGGGCAAAGGAAGCAATTGAGCGCCTCCGTTCCCGAAAGATTTTCTCCCCCTACTGTGACCACTCGGATGTCCTCGCGCTCCTTGGCGTCCTCGCCGTGCGCGGCCACATGTGCGTCCAGTAGAGGGCGCTCTACAAAGCAGCGGGCGCAGTAGGGGCAGGGGAAGACGGGCAGCGAAAGGTGGGTGAGGGCGTGCCACAGCAGAGAGCACAGGGAGCGTTGGGGCAGGTGACAAACGCTGCAGCTCAGGCTTTGGGCACACACGTGGCTTAGGACATGCTCTCTCACCATCTGGTAGCAAAAAAAAAAAAAAAAAAGGCATGTGAGAAAGGTTGTAATGTTTATCCTGAGACAAAGTTAGGGAATTATTGGCGTGCACGCTGTAAGCTGTATTTTTGTTTATCTTATCAAAACTTTCCTTACAAGTGTCTTATTATTTTGAATAAATAAAATACATTTTATCATCTATTATTCTGCTGCTTTTGTTTTGAAATTTTTTCCCAATGTATTTTAGTACCACAGTTGAGGTACCTTATGCAGGTCCAGCATGCAAGTCACAATTTTCAAATTGTTACGCTACTTTGAAATGACAATGTGTTTTGGGATCATTTGTTGCCATTCTTTCTAGCTTTTACAATTCTTTAGAAATCAGCAGCAGACTATTAACAGATCTGTCTCTGATCAACAAAAAGAGAAAACAAGGGTTTTGGTGAAAAAAATATATTGAGAAAACTAGCGACTCTGACACTAATATGTTTTGCTTTAGTGACACCCCAAACTATATAACAACAAAAACAATACAAAGGGAATAATAATTTCTTTACAGATAGAATCAAACAATAAATAAAAAGTGCTTGAAGTTTACTGACTAATTGCATGGCTTCGGTCGAACTTCAGAATTTTTTTACATCGCTGTTGCAAAATTGGGGGGATTCCAGAAAAAAACAAGAACATTTCAAAATATAAAAAAAAGAAAGAAAAGAAGGAAATCCATGAACATGCAAACTGTGAATATTCAGAGGTCAATTGTAGTGTTAAGTTGTAATATCATCCATCACCACTAGATGGCTGACAGGTGCCCTTCCACTGGGTCACATATTGCCCCTTCCCATTTAACAATGTGCATAGGCTTTATATTTTTTTCAGAAAAAAACAGTACCTCAATCAAAAAACTTTGAGTGAGCTGATTTTGTGGAAGAATTTACAAAATGATTTCTGCACTTTTGTGCCATCCTGAAATGGCAAGAGAGTCCTTTGTACTGGAAAAATAAATGCAGTTCATGGTTATTTTGTTGTTTACTTCACACCCTTTGTTGTTGGGATAGTGTATCTTATGAACATGAAAATATAGATAAGATAGAATATAGTTGCCCATCCCTGATATATAGGCAATTCTAGACATTTTGGAAGGGGCAGCAATTATGGATAGCAAACCTGGAAGTCCTTGCTGAGGCCTTTTGCGCACACGGCACACCGTAGCTCACAGCCTTGGCCGAGCTGCGCTAAGGCACGTGCGGACCTGCTCTCCCGCTGGTGGCGCAGCAGCTTCTTTTGGCTGCAGAAGTCCAGGTGACACATGTCACAAGAGAAAAGCTGCGTCCCCACGTGGGCGAGAGAGTGGGAGATCCCGGCGGCCCGGTCCCGGAACGAAACGCCACACAGACTGCACTGTCCGAGCTCGTTCACGTGGCTCTCGGCGTGTCTCCGCAGCGCAGCCGGATCTGCGGGTAGAGGAGCCGCACAGGCTTGACATAGCAGCACGTCTCCCAGAACCTGCATAGGAAAACAAAACCAATCGATCATATGAACATGCATATTGCAGAGGTTACGTTCCATAGCCAAAATCCAGCATAGTTGGCTGGCTGTTAACTGGCTAAACTTAATAAATGACCACTGCAAATATGACCTTTTCGTGTCCGTTTTCCACAGAGAGGTCGTCTTCATCCTCGTCGTCCTCCTCATCTCTCTCCTCCATAAAGTTGTCGTCATCGCTCAGTTCAATGATCTCGGCTGCCAGCCGCCCCCACTGCTCCTCCGTCGTCTGTCCAACTGCGCCATTGAATCGCAGAGGTCGCCGTTCTTCGCTCCCCTGCGAAACCAGCAACTCTTCCCCGCTGCTAGCGAGACCTTCCGAAGGCGAGGAGGTCCCTGAGCCGAGTCGAGCGAGAGAATCGGGAAAGGGACAGGCGAGGGATGGCTCCGAGTCGCTCGTCTTCTCAGAAACCTTCGGCCTGCCTTTAACTGCCTCCTCCAATGTCTGCTCTTTCTTGGTTAAGAGTTCAGCACCCACAGAGAGCGCCTCACTGCTTAAAACGCAGCGTCTCGGTTTCTCTGCAACGATTTGCCCATAGGCTATAAGAGACTGGATGTCTTCTATTTTGAAGTCCATGGGCGCAGTCCCAGCTGGAGACCGGCGCTCCGGCACCGCACCGACTTTGGCGTGAGGTGACAGGGCACCGGCAGGGGTCGGGGCAGCAGAAGACGACAGAGATGAGCAGGAGGCGGTGGAGGAACAGACGGAGGAGGCAGTCGGAAGGTCTCCGGGGCTGCCAGCCTTGGCGTTAGCTGACATGGATCCCTGCAGGTCTGGGAAGGTGGCGTGACACGCCCTCGCTAGTTCGCTCAAGCCCAGCCTCTCAGCCAGCTCATAAAGAACCCCGACATCTATGAGATCCGTCAAGATCTCCCCAGTGTACATGAAACTCAACACCTTCTCAAAGTTGGATGGGGAAATAAACTCCAGCGAGACGGGGTCGGTGCGGGCCGATGGAGACTGGCTGAACAAGTTGCGAAAGTACGTGCCAGCGCAGGCCAAAACGGCGCGGTGTGCCGCAAACGTGCGCTTGCCCACTTGCAGGGACACATCGCAGTAGCGGCCCGATTGGCGGCAGCGGTTGAGCTCGGCGAGGAGGAGGCCAGCATGGCCGGGACCCTGGAGACGGATCCTCATCTTTGCTTCTGGCCACCTGAAGGAGCATAAATTAAAAATTAAATTGAAAAATTAAAATTAATTTAAAATAAAATTAAAAACTTCAGCTATCATACAGTCCACTTCCAATTCTCAATGGGGAATATGTGCCGGACCCATCAGCTAACTGTTAACTGAGAGGCTGGGCTTGATTCATAAATAGGACGTTATTAAATTGATTACACTTCAGTATGTGGTTTAGTCCGTAGGTAGGTTTGGTGCCTGTTTTGTCACAGAAATTAAAATTTTGTGGGTTTTGAAAGATCGGTCCTTGAAATGCTTGACAGATAATAGTAAAATGAATGCCCCCAAAAAAAATAAAAAAATTGTGATTTTTGGCGGGGAGGGTGCTGAACTTGAACAATGGCATGTGAATTGATGGATGGAAATGTATTTGTTGGTTATGAGCTCGACAGTGTACAAGTCCCGTCACGTGCTCCTTGACGTCATAGGGCTTCGCAACGTCAACTAATTCGCGTGATGGATGACATTAATTCATGCGTGTAAGTAGAAATCGCCGAGAGGTTAAACGTAATACGTCATTTCCAACAGGCGTGAATTCCATTGAGAGCAAAATGTGTTAACAAACAAATGGCACCTTGTGTCCTTGCAAAAGCTTACCTAGTTAAGCAGTCATTGTGTTGTCGCTTCCTCGCTGCTCGATTGTGTTTACAATGACTTAAAAGGAGCTGTGACGTCATCAATATTTAACAATCAAGGAGCTCAACTCGGATCGCATGTTGATGGCGTCACGCGATGAAATGCTCCGTGGGCTGGCGCCCTCTTCAGGCACAATTAAAAACTGTAACCAAAAATATACAGCAGTCTCTCTCTCTCTCTCTCTCTCTCTCTCTCTCTCTCTCTCTCTCTCTCTCTCTCTCTCTCTCTCTCTCTCTCTCTCTCTCTCCCTCCCTTTTTTTCAGAGGGCTGATATGAGTCATCCTGAGCCAATGTAGTTATTCAGTCTGGCGCCATTACACAAATTCAGTGAAAGGTAAAGGAGTTATCAACACAAAACAACATTTTAAAAAAAGTTTATTTAATACTGGGATTCGCACGACCCACCAAGTGTCAGAAATAACATACGCTTCATTCGTAACAGTAAACTCATGGAGTAGACCTACACAACAGGAACAGGATATCAATCATGGAATCACCTCTCCTCACCTTCAGTCATTATCCCAAATGACATTTTATTACCTACATAACATGGATGTTGTCATAAAATTATGGAGACAATGAAAAAAAAGAACAGGTGCCTTTTAAAAAGAGCATTTAAGAAATGATTTACAAAACTGATTGATTGGTTTCCATTGTGTCTTTGTTACAGATAATGTAGTATAGGTTTAATTACAGTATATTAAAACACCTTATGTTGGAGCAGAAACATTTCATGTTTTCCCAAGTTATTCCGTCTTGGAGAAGAACTACCAAATGACCTCAGGCGCTTCTCAAGGCCACCGTCAAAGGGAGGCAACAGGCACACAACAGGCAGACATCTCGTAGCTTTGCTCTTATTTGTTAAAACAATGGAAGAAACGCTGACATGAATACATGAACAGATCGTCTCCTCAGCACGAGCACACACCGCCTGCCGTATTATTGCACTTGTTCTGGAGGAAGTCGAACACAAGTCCGCTACAAAGAGTCTACTGAAGTCGGCATCTCCCCGATATTATACATGGAATGAATATTGCTTGCTTCAAATGGTTAGATATGTTGCTCAGTCTTCCGAGACATTTGATTTAAACCAGAGGTGGGAGGAAGTCACAAATGTGCAAGTCATACATACATCACAAGTTTTAGCCTTCGAGTTTTAAGCAAGTCCCAGGTTACTCAGGCAAATATAAAGCGACTCAAGTGAAATCCTCACTAAATTTCGAGCAAGTCACGAATTGGTTTAAACAAGAAATATTAGCACATTAGTCACCTGTACCTGGCTTGGTACTACTGTGCTAACACATTCACATAGTTTTTTATTCTTCCAAAATCAGTGCCAGCATTGTCTATTTCTTTACAGTCTTATTAATTTGACAATAAATGGACATGAAGCTTTTTTTGACCAACTATCAGGAGGCTAAACTGTGAGGTTAACAGAGCTAACTTATTTTGACGTTGTAATAGCTCTTATGTTTCTTATCTTAGAATTTTAAATTTATTGCTTTATTGTCTTCTCAAATAAACATGACACCAGCGTCATGAAGTGGCGTCATCATAGCTCACGAGTGCCAAGTTGGTGTGGAACACACACACGCACTCGCACACACACAAATACATTTTCTTTCAAGAGCAAAACAAGTGACACACTGTCTTAAAATTTGTGCATCTTCCAATGTAAACACGCAGTTCGAGTCTAGGTCAAGTAGAGTCAAAGTCGAGCTTTTCATCATTTTTAGCCAAGATCGTCGCAAGTCCTAAAATTGGTGAGTTAAATCTGACTTGTGTCAAGTCATGTGACTAGCGTCCCCCACCTCTGCATAATACTCAATCACTCAAGTGTGTTAAAAGTTTGACAACAGTTCCCAAACTCCGGCGGTCATGGGGAGGTCAGCGTCCACGGCCAGGCTACGGAACGGGTTTCCTGGGGCTGCTTCGACCCAGGCTGGCGGTGCTGGAGCGGCGGGAGAGGACGGGTGTGGCGACGGCGGGGGAAGTCTCATTGGAGCAGCCGTGTTGGAGCAAAATATCAATGCAGCCTTTGCTTCCGCCTTTTCTGGCTATCATCATGGCCGTCTGGCCTTGGTGGTCCCTCGCTTTCACATCGATTCCGTACTGCAGGTGGAGAAACGATACAGTCTGATGTAGTCACACCACAACAATACCAACAAGTTCTGAATTCAACCGTATTTGCTACGAGAGCACTTGTTCGATACGAGAAGAAGAAACGCACCCAGATGAGCAGTTGCGTCATGACCACGTCGCCGAGCTGACAGGCGGCGTGCAGGGCCGTGCCCGCGGGGGGCGGCTGAGCGTTGATGACCTCCTTGCTGCTGTGGGCGAGCAGCAGCAGGAGGCGCGCCAGGTCTCGGTCGGTCACCGCCGAAAGCAGCCGTGCTGGCATATTATCGTCCGCACGCGGCTGGAGTGGCGGCACAAACGCCCGCTGTTCGTACTTGGCACGAATCCATGACTCTCTCTCCTCGCTTTAAAAAAAACAACAAAAAAGAACTCACACACATAGAATACAGCGGGTTACAAATGTAATTTTCAAACCACCCTTTCCTCCCCGAGAAAATATTCTGAGCATGAACCCACCGTGAAGCATTGGGGGTGGGCTTGGCCCTGCCAAGAGTGCGACCCTCCCAGATGCTGTTGGCCGTGTAGTTCCCAATGGCGGACAGGACTTGCGTGAGCTCTCCGGGCCAGTCATCCAGGTCCAGCGAGCGAACCCGAGAGAGGTGGGTACCCAGATTCCGATGGATTCCCGAGCACTCGATGCAAATCAGTGCGCCCAGGTTGAGGCTGGCCCAAGTGGGGTCTTTGGGGAGGGAACAACATCAGAGGTGTGATTTTTAAAAAGTGCTACGTGGGCTTCCTCGTCTTCTCATATTTTTACCATCAAATAAAATGCATTCAGCATGAATTCCAATCAAGCATGAATTGATCTTACTAAATGTTGGATTCAAGCGGGCAATGGCATTGCAGCTCGAGATGCACGCGCGAGCACTTACTTGGGGCTTCACAGTCCACGCACAGGTTGTTGCCTTTGGTGTTACGGATGGCCTGCAACGCTACTGCCTCGCTCTGGCTGCTGCGTCGTGCCTACAAACACACACACTTTCACAACAGTGCAAATGCGCCCTTCTACGAAAATAACAAAAAGAAGATTCCAAACATGCGCACGGTTAGCTTGTGCTTTGTGCCAGACTTGCGCTGGGCACGAAAAAGGGCCCACGGAGTGTAATTCTCAGTTTTATGTTTAGTTTGATATTAAACCTCATGTGGGGGGCGGCAACAAACAGCTTGACGCCTCTCATCTACAGCTTGATGCCTCTCATCTGCCCAACGGCCGCTTGTCGTGTACAGTACTCGTCGCTTACGTTTCCGCTCACAAGTCAAAGCGCAAAATTCACCGCTCGTACGTTGAAAAACTCACAAGATGGGTCTCGAAAGAATCCTTTCCGGTTTGTACAGATTGTGCTCACCTCCCCTTTCAATTAAGTCGCGTGTGTACCTTGTTTCTGCCGCTCTCACACGATTGCAGGCTGGCCAAGATTTGACTCTCGATGGCCGACACCCACGAGTCCCTATCCTCCAGACTGGGAGCCTCAAAGTGCCACGTCTGTCCGTTAAACGACACCACGATAAAGTCAGCGTTCTCTTCATCTGAAAGACAAACAACGCGATCGCGATAGCCTCGGTCATCCATTTTGAGCGAGCTTCCTGGCATGCTGACATCAAACGGAGGCAAGAAAGCCCACATTGCTGTGACAAACGAGACAAATGAAGACGATCGGGATTGGCGATGAAAATGTCAGTCAAACAGAGCAAATGTGAGCGCAAATGTTACCTGTCCTGTTAATGTTTCTCAAGCTACCAAAGCTCTTTAACTTCCACATTTTGCGCTTGGCTGCAGAGCGAGAGACAAGCACAGAGAAGCAGAAGACAAAGCAAAGAAAGAAAGCGCAGATGTTAAAAATAGCCTGAGAAAACATGTTCAGAGAAAGTCACATTTAATTCAAGGATTAATTCAAGGCAGAGAAGATTCATTTTTGGCTGCAACTGACTTTGGTGCAACCTGGACGAACCAATCGCAAGGCACATAGAGACAAACACACAATCACAACTAAAGACAATTCAGAGAACATGTGTGAAACTCGCAGAACATTCCATCAGCAGTGAGATTTTTGTCAGTTTATGCAAAAGGACAACTTTCCCTCATCGAGAGCTTTATTATTACCTTCGGCCTGCCCGACGGCCGCGTCTCCTTTTTGATTCATGCTTTTCTTCCTCCTGTTCTTCTTGCGGTCACTCATGGGAGAAGATTGGCCAGCATCTTTTCCAGAAAATGGTCCGGATGCCCCCTCAAGGGCATCTAACAGTTTGGGCAAAGGCAATCAAATCACAGATCAATTTGCAGTACTACTCTAAAGACATTTTTTTTGTACTTTTAACCTTTGAAAATAGATTACTGTATGTACTTTCTACTGCTTACATTGTCAATATAGGTTTTTTTCAACCTCCCAAGCTCGCTGCCTATCCTCTCTTGGCTACCTCGCCAAATGTCATAAATAAATAGAGTGAATGCATTTCTTTTCACTTCTAGGTCATATTAACCGTGGAACCAGTTTTCCAGTGAGTCATCTCGAATCACAAGAAGATACATTTATATTCATTGTATTTGTACTTCTACTTAAGTGCGTTTTGTGAGTCCTGCGGCCTCAGAGCGGCTTTAGAATGAGTTCGTACCGACGCTTTGTGCTTTGGTGGACAAAGACGAGACGCAGCGCTGAAGGCCTCGCTCTCCTCCGGCAGAGCGGTCATCGAGCACGGAAAGGGTGGAAGGACACAACTGAGGGACTGACAGACAGAAAGAAATTCTATTTAGACATACATCTACAACAGGGCTTCTCAAATTAGGATTTGCAGGTTCTGGGACGCTTTTGGCGGTTTGGTACCTGTACTGGTGCTCTCGGCAGCTGCCAGCTCTTTACTGAGCCCGTTGACGCCAGATGAGGCAGGAGGCACCGGCGAGGGCACGGGCGCCACGGCTCTCGGAGGACGTTTTCCCGGGACCTTCACGGTCACGCGCAGCAGATCGATTTCCTTCCCGTGCACATTTTGCATGTAATCCTGAAATCCACAACATCTTACTTATCCGCTTCACCTGTTCTTTGTTTTGGGCTTGTGCTGTGTTTCAACAATGAAGCTTCAAAACTGTAATCTAACTGCAAAGCCGTGTATGGAAAACGGATTAAAGGTGAAGTTAAACACGAGAGAAATGTCGATGCTCTGTTATCGATGGTGTCTTCTTACGCTGGAGCTGGAGTGGTAGCACAGCGTGCCGTTTTTGGATAGAGTGACGTATTTCTTCTTCCACTCCTTGTTCAGAGAGCTGCCACTTCTTTTCCACAGGATGCTCTGTGGAAACACAACAAGCTAAAGTAGGCAATCTCTTCAGTGAAAGCTGTCCCGCAGCAACAGCACAAAGGACGTTATTAATAGAAAAGCCAATTGTGATTTCATCTGCTTTTGTCATTTCATCTGCAAATGGAAAAGAAAAAAATCTGGCATTTTTCACTTTTCATCCATCCATTTTGCAGGGGTACAAGAGGCGAGGTACATCCTGGATTGGTCACCAGCCAATCGCACACATGTATAGACAAACTTTCCAGATCACACTGAATGACAATTTAAAGGAATATGAAAGCAAACATTTTCTTCCGTTATTTTTATTGTGGTTGGCTCCAACCTGTTTGATGGGGATGGCCCGAGTGCCGCTCGTGTCTCCTTTGGCATCTGCAACTCTCCTTTCAGAGTCCCGGTTCTGCAAGAAAAACCCAACAACAGGCGGAGTATGCGTGACGTACTCAAAACATGCCAACCGGACAACAAGTGGAACAAGTGGTGGCGTGAAATGACGACAAAGTTGTGAGATGGCAGCGGGCGCTAACACAACTGACCTTGAAGAGCGAGGGTCTTCGAGGGATGCTCTTCAGGGAACGAGAGCTGCCGCCTCCCTCCCCGTGCGCCACCCTCAGCTCTCTGTGACCGAGCATGGGGGTGGAGG
Source organism: Syngnathus acus (assembly GCF_901709675.1). NCBI lineage: Eukaryota > Metazoa > Chordata > Actinopteri > Syngnathiformes > Syngnathidae > Syngnathus > Syngnathus acus. The sequence goes on along the minus strand of NC_051088.1, from coordinate 16,924,157 downwards.
GGAGGGAGCAAGCGTAGCCGCCACTAACGCCATTAGTGACCTGAGAGGAAAGGTCACAGGGTGCGGCGGGTGATGACATGATGAGAATGAAGACGCTGAATGTGAAATGTAAAACAACTCCTGCGTCAGAGAGGCAAAGTCTTAGACAACAGGAAGGCCATGTGAAAGGGACCAACCCAAAGTGTTCAATGGTAACTGGACATCCCCAAGGACCACATGAACAGCCAGTAGGCCAGTTCTAAAAATAGATCACCACTCTGTGAGGGTTCAAACTAGTTGTCAAAGATTGACCACTTGTGGGTTTAAGCAGTTTGGGTAACCACAGAAAATGAGTGGGCAGGACACAGCGCCATGGGGATTTCCAACCTGTCCAGGGAAGGAGGCCGAGCCAGGCGTGGAGCTTCCGGAGTGACTGGGAGAGTTGGGGAGAGACTTGCAGGCCTGCAGCGCCGCCTGCTTCTTCTGGGCGACAATTTTCTGGGCAGCTGGAAAAGAGAAGCAGGTGAATCTTTTGGCGGTGATGACTCAGTCGCTTCTCATCGTATGCTCACCCTCCAAGAATACTCGATCGACATTGAAACCGTAGGTGGCGCAGGTCTCGTAGAAGAGCGAGTGACGCACGTCGATACACAACTGGCGGGCTCTTTGGTCCTCGATCACACGTGGGTTGCTGCTGCTGATTTTATCTAAACACAAAGATATTGGCATTTCTCCCAAAAATGTATTTACTGAGTGAGAAGACTCCTGTCTGGTTGGGTAATGTCCTCCCTGATGTAGTCAAACGGACTGACAAAGGAGAGAACCACTTTTACGGCTCAACAAATAAAGCAAGTGGATCAGCAGGGCTTGCCCTCACCAGGGAAATGCGTCCCGATTGACGAAAGGATCCCTCACTTGACAATCGGGAAGCACTCGCCTCATGAATATTAACGTCCACCCCGCCGTTCTCAACCTGTTCTGCCAGTACGAGTCATGGGACCGCTGCTCTCACCTTGAGTGCCAACAACGATGACGGGGACGTCCGCGCGCAGCGAGCCAAGCTGGCTGTAGAGCTGGTAGAGCTCTTGGAAGCTGCCTTCGTTTTCCAGACTGAACACCAGAATCACTGCGTCCACCCAGTCGCTGAACTGAAGGAGGCAGAGAATGAGATGAAGCAGACTGCACCCATCACGGACCGCGTATCGGTCCACAAACCTGCGCGTCGGGTGGCCCGGCTTCCTCTCGGATCAGTAATAAATAACTCTGTCCGTCCACAAGCACCTCCTTTTTATACCTGCCACCTGACAGAGACAAGTCATCAAGCACCATCGCATATTCAGAGCATGACACATCCTGTCTTATGCAATGTGTTTGGAGATCGTTACAGACCACACAACATTAAAAAAACAAGCGTATTGCACTTTTGGTCACTAAAACACCTCACACAAAGATTTTGCACAAAAATTCAAGAAATATGCATTAACATATTTTTCCACTTTCACAAGTTGATTTTTTTTTTTTATCAGTGATGGTTATGAAAAGCATATTGTCATTTAAATTCTTCAGTGTAACACTTCAAATGGTTGCTTTGTTTGGTGTTCTTCACACATTTCTATTAAAAGTCAGGTTCCGCTTACCGTCGGGTTTCTCAAGCGCAACATAACTGCCAGTGATGTATTTGGTCACCAGGGCCGACTTGCCACTTTTCACACTTCCCAGAATGCCCTGAGAGAAATGAGCGGAAAATTAAAAATGAGCCACTGCTTTCACGTCACTCTGTTCCGTTACCTCAAATACACTTTTTTAGTCTTGTAGAGAATAATGCTAGAGTACATTTGATGTTTTTATCATGTTTGCAAACGTTTTCCTTCTTTTCTTTTTTCCTTTTTGTCGCCCAATCTGTTGCTCGCTTGCACTCCAACTGTCATCTCAGCCAGTATGCTTTCATTAGCCAGTTTCTTCACACTATTGACATTGACGCTGTTCTTGTTGTTCACCATCTAGTTCAGGGATGGCAAATGTGCTTCCGCTGATTAAAAGATATACTTTGTGTGTGTGTGTGTGTGCGTGCGTGTGTGTGTGTGTGTGTGTGTGTGTGTGTGTGTGTGTGTGTGTGTGTGTGTGTGTGTGTGTGTGTGTGTGTGTGTGTGTGTGTGTGTGCGCGTGTGTGTGCGTGCCTGTGTATATGGTTATTTATTTTTATTTTTATTTTTATTTTTTATTTATTTATTTATTTTTTTTTTTATAACAGCATGCAGCCTCGTTGCAGCAAAAGCCTCACCAATCTCAGCTCTGGGATGGGTCTGCCCAGGCTCCATTCCTGGCTGTTGGCGATGTTTACTGCAGACAGGGAGACAAAAACAGTCAGGAGGCAGCGACATGACGAAGGCCTCATCAGTCTCATCATGATCATTAAAGGGCAGCCATCAGGACAGCAATAAATCAGAGCTCCCTGACTGGGTGTCATAAGCATACGTGTGGCCCGGCCAACTGCATTAATGAATGTAACCTTTCTATCACAACGGGGGATCCAGAGCTCTGCTGCCACATTGCTCGTTTGCCACTTTATTCCCCTTCGTGCGAGAAAGGACTGACAAAGCCTGAGGAGGAACTCTACAAGTGCCAGGAGGCCAAAACTCTCAACAATAACCAAAGTTGGTTATTTGTGGTCAGTGTACAAGATGCAGTGTATATTAATTGTTGCCTCAAAATGACTCAACACACAGACATTGTCTAGACCGCTGGCACCAAATGTGAGAAGTCGCCGTTCAGACTTCCAGTCAAAAATATTTAGCACATCTACATTGAAAGTGGATGGCTATTTTGTAGTCTGCAGCGTTACAAAGCACATAAAATCCAATTTTTGCATGGAACCACATTCATAAGGTAGTTTCATATCAAATTTGGACAGGATGCGTCTCAGTCTGAACAGCTCACAACACACAAATGCGTTTGGACTATCCGTGACGCTTTTCTATGCGATGCAAGACCAAAGTGCCCCAATTGAAGTTGGGAGCAGTAAAAAAATTGGCGCACATTGAAGAAATTGAAAAGAGCTGGCTATAAAGTGAGTGGACAGTCAGCCCTAAAAAACCTGATTCGAGGAAGAATCTGGATTTTTGGTCAGATTTATTCTCACATTATCTCATAGTATAGTCACTCAAAGGTCAATGTGGCACACTACATCAAATTGTTGATGTGTTCCCACAAGAAAACACACAAAGACAAGCAGAGTGAGGCTGTCAAATGCCCGACTATCAAGATTGTCCACTTAGATGATCCTTCTGTCTGAGGTTTGTTAAGAGTGTAGCTGTCCAACCGAATAAGACTAATTCATTTTCTTTCATGTTACTGCACATTATGAATCGCACTGAAGCTTGATTCAAGAAAATTGCGTATTGAATCGAAATCTGTCAGAAAAATTGCTATATAATGTTTTCTTCAAATCGTTCAGCCCTAGCTCCAGGTATCACCATTTTACGACTTGCATGGAGCAAAAAGATATTCATAGACTTTGGCTTCATCTTTGTCCTTCATCCTGAGCCAAAACTGATCAGACATTGTGATTCTTCAACTGCTCCGCTGCCCAGATTTCCACAGAAAGCCAATTACCCACGCTCTGTGGCCCGAACCAGCCGTGTGGGATCCACTTAGCAGCCACATGTAGCTTGCCAGTTGACGTTTAACGCTACCAATCTTTCCATTTCATTGTTTCGGAGAGGGATTTTGTGACAAACCTGTGTCGCTCACACACACCAACAAATCGCCCTCCTCCTCCACCCTTCTGTTTCATCAGACTCTGCCTCTGTAGCAGCAGCAGCCGTCCTGCCGGTTGCCATGGCAACACTTCCTCCTGCCCTAGCTGGGTGAAACTGCGTGTGTGTACTCGTGTGTGTACTCGCGCGTGTGTGTGTGTAGTCTGACGACTTGAGTGAATCCACAATGTGCCTGTGTAACCGTGTGAATGCACAATGAATGAATGAACAGACACACACACTCACTCGTACAACCACAACTGTGAACGATATCTCAATGTTCGAATACTATTGATAAATAAAACGGTACCGAATGAAAGTGAACATGTGACAGAGGGAGGGAAATACATTTCCAGCACATGAAGTGGGCGGACTTCAGAAGAAACCCTCTTGGCTGTTAATAGCCCTCTTGACGTGGGCAAGGGTATTTTGCCTCGTGCTTTTTGCCGATGCGACCGTTATATCTTTATGAGCTAAAAATCACCCCAAGCAGAAAGACCCATCTGGACCACCAGCGACCCCGCCCCCACCACGCCTTGGAATCATGATATGATTTAGAGCTATGCTGGGAACGCTGGTTATATGTGTGCAAGCAGATTATCCCTCCAGCGGCGTGAAATCAGCCCACGCTCAAAGGGGAATAAGATTAAGACCGTCCAAGACGATTGGATCGTGCGCTCTCAGATGAAAGAAGTTCATCTGTCATCAGTCTGAATTTGCACATTTACAAAAGCTTATTTCAGGACACCCATTTTGGTTCGAAACACACGCAGAGAGTACTGCAGACACACCAACCGCACCCAGATAAACAGGTACGTCAGTGTCCAGTTCCTTTATCATGAAAGGTGGGAGTGTGCGTTTGTGGACACCTACCTTCCTCTTCACTGGAGTCCCTCTGAATGAAGACAGGAGCAGTCGTTGTGGATGACCCGGCCAAAGCGGAATTGCTCTTTGTGAAAATGCCACTGATGAATTTGAGCATCTTCCTATCCTTTGAGGCACCCCGCTGGCCCTGCTGGGCCTCCCTGCTCAGCGCCAGGTCTTCAGAAAGACTGTTCAGGTCGCTGTTGTCCAGCGTGCGACTTTTGCCTTTACGTGGAGCTTTGCTTGCCTGGGTAGCCGGTGCAGGTAGGGAGGTTGAACCTGACTTAAGTCTGTCCTTGCGAGGCATGTCTCTGAGCATTGCGGCCACCCCGCCTCCAATCTCCAGCTGTATCCCAGTTTGGACCTCATCCCGCATGTCCCTCCATACTTCGGTCCGGCTGGCCTCGGCCCACGAGGCCCTGCAGGGGCCGGGGGAGCGTGTGGGCATTCGGCAGTCCTTGCGATCCAGACTCTGTGCCGAGGTCGGGCTGCGATCGCGACCCTCCCTGGACTCCCGGCCACGGGTGGCCACGCTGCTGTGAGACTTGAGCAGACTCACGGGCCTCTGGCCTACAGGACGGATGGGCAGGCTGGTTCTGGTTGGGGTACGAACAGGTTCAAGGGTCTCTGTTGGAGGTGTATTGGGCAGAAAAGGAGGCCAAGGTTGCTTTGTTTCCGGGGCGCAATATGTCTTCTCTTCTTGAGTTGCGTCCGTGTCCGTCGACTTGGGAGTCATGGCTCTCTCAGGTTGTAAGGGGATAGAAAGTTTGCACAGTGGTTTCTCACAGATAGTTCTGGGGGAATCAACAGCGCAGGATGAGTCATCTTTTAACTTGCTCAGAGGTTTCCTCCCTTCTTCTTTGACTTCATGTGATTTAACCCCTTTGACAAAAACAGGAGCCTCAGCACCCAAGGTTTCTCCAGCTTCACTCTGTGCTTCAGTCTCCACCTTCCTTTCTCCTCCCGGGCTCTCCGCTGACAGGGTCCCCGATCTCGCTGTGGCGTCCCTCTCCGAGGCGCTGCTCTGGACCTCCCCTCCATTCTCCTCCACTGCCTCTACCTTGACCAAGGTGAGGGAGATGAGGTAGGTGGTGCGTTGCTGCAGGGCGCCGCTGTCGCTCATGGGGTCCAGCTTCAGTTGACACACAGGAAATGAATCAAAGCAGACGCTAGGATGTCAACTAATGACAGTTTGCCGGCGTGTCGATGTGCGGAAGAATCCGACGGTGCAGCTGAGACAAAAAACTTGCACAGGAGATCAAGTTTCTCCTTACGCCAGCAGAGGGACGGTTGGCTTCATCCATTCCCCAAATCTCTCTTATCCTTTGTTTGAGGTTTTAATTTAACTCACAGAGAATCGACACATTCCATCGCTTTGGCACACAAGTCACTGAAACTCTTTTAGTCCTGGAAAACACGCCGATGCCTGTGTGTGGCTACTGAAGCTGATAAATCTTCATTAGCGTGCGCAATACCTCATTCGTGTCGGACTTCGATTGACCTTATTTTTAGCACCTTCCATCTGATGTGTTACTCATCCCCACGGCTCTTCTTGCGCAAAACAAGATTCCGTTCACGACGACACCTGCCCTGCGTCTCGTACGTCATCCAACACGGGATCAATGGCAGCCGTAAAGTGACAAGGTGAAGTATTTGAATATTCAGTAGGGTCACCTCAAAGAAGCACGGTAGAGTGCAGCCAGGGATCTGGACCATGAGCTCTCATTGCCATTCCTCAAGCCTCACGTGTGGCAGGCAGACAGGAAGGACATGGACTACGGCTGAGGTGGATGGAGAGAAGATGCCAGAAGAATTCCTGACGGAGGTAAACCAAGGAGTCAGAGCACGTCTGGCCATCACGCCCCTCTCGTAGTCTCCCCGGTCGCCCGAGTCCTTTGAGCGCATGAAGCGTTGAGCATGACAAGACGTAGGAGACAAGGCGAGTCACAGCTTAGAACAGCAGAGATGCCGTAGCACAGGTCCGACGAGTCTGAGGCACGCTAAGAGCAAAGAGCTGCATGCCCCTCCTTGTTGCAATCCACACAATCCTGCTCCTTTGCCGATTTCTCTTGCAGACTGTGCTTGCTTTCTGCTCTTTACTGCTCATCCCTCCTATCCCCTCCTCCCCTTCATCTTTCTCCCAGCTTGCCGCCGAGGCAGGGGTGGGGTGTCTATGGGGGGGCGGGGTGGGGGTGCTAAATGAGCGGAGAAATTGGAGACAGTGGAAAATATCAGTGGGAAAAAGGAGGGGCTGGTAACCAAGAATGCAAATAAAGGATGGAGGAGGGAAAGGGGGCACTCAAGATGTTTTTTCCCGAGGAATAAATTTATCAGGACCATCCATCTGTCCTCAGCTGTCTGTCGTTGTGCGTATGTGTGCGCGTGCGTGTGTGTGTGTGTGCGTGTGTGTGTATGCGTTCGTGCATGTGGCTCCTCCTCAGTGGGAGGCTTGGCTTGTTTGTTGCTAAGGTGTTACAATCTTCCTGGCGATGGTGGCACAATCATCTCCTCCGTGTCCTTCCTTCCTCTCTTGGTACATTCTGTAACGCCGCTTCACAATGCTTCTCTACTTGTGTGCGTGTCTGTGGGTGAGCTTTTCTGTGAGTGTATCGATCTGTAGCGTATTGCCTGCTACGTACGGCATGTGTTCATTAGCAGAAGTGGGAAAGCTCTGGTCTCAGCAGGAGGATGGGAACATATTGGACATCAATAGCTGGGCCACAGAATACGATCTGTCATCACACACTTACTTAGATGTGGAATAACGTGCAGTTTCTCATCCTCATTTCTGACCAAACAAGGATCCTTAGACCTTTAAGGAGCTAATCACCATGAGATGACATTCATGGTTGCGCCTGTGTGGCACTCTGTCAGTGTTACCTTGATCATGCCAAAAATAGAACATTGTTTTTGGTGGCGGGGTGTGGCATGGGATTAAAAAGGATCCATTACATCGTGGAGCCGATCACTCAAAAGTAGCAGCACTTGTCATTTTTCAGTACCATTCCTGGCGTCAATTCATAAGCAATATCTAACCTATCAATGACAAACCTCGGATGCAAACAGACTTGATTGTGATGTCAAATTGTTGCCGTGCAGTAAAATCAATCATTATGATCATGTTATGATTTACGAATAAATTCGGATCACATACACAACACATAGAGAAGACGAAAACAACAGTCGCCGTGTTTGAAAATGAGCACGCAAAAGCAGCTGCTGCTACAATAAGAATGCATCCAGCTCTTTAAACCTTGCTGCACAAAATTTAATGTTAATTGCTCTCGCAAAAATGCTCTGATATGACATCCGAGGATACGCGCAACATGGCAGAATCACAATCAGACTGTCCACCTGCTCTGCCTGCATGCTCCTCCCTCCCTCCCTCCCTCCGCCCAATAACCACTCACACGGAATACAAAAGAGCCAACAACTGCATTTGGCTCAAGGGGACAGACAGCAATGGCGGCCACAGCACGCTAAATTGTTTTATAAGCATCCAATATGAAATTCAGAAGCCTAAAATAGAGTCACATATCCAGAGCACGACTGCTGTTGAGCAAACAATGGCCAAAGGCGGCAGTCACGCCGGGTGAGCACCCATTTCTCCTTCATTCGTCCTCTCTCGCACATGCTAAGTGCTCACAAACACATCTCAACGTCTTCATTTCACCCCCTGGAGCAGCTTTGTCGGAGAGGCATCTCTCCTTTTAGCATCAGTCAACTCTGAACTCCGACATCAAGGCCCCGCTCGCTTTGATCCTCAATCCAGACTCAACGCTCCAGCCTAATTATACAAAAATTCACTTGAATGTTGTCAAACACGAAAACGGAGGGAAATTGTTTCAACATGAGCCAGAACCTAAAAAGACCTCAAAGCTCAGCAACCCCCCCCCCCCCCCCCCCCCCAAGGCAGCTTATTGGCCTTGGAGCAAATATGAGAAATGTTATACGGTAGATTAAAATAAAAAATAAAAAAGAAAAGCTCATTTGTTTGACCTCAGTGAAGATGAAAAGTAGCATTATCTTCAAGGAAGATGACCTGATTTATCTCCTGTTTTATTTTTTTATTTGACATTTTCTGACATTGACATCACTTCTATCACTTGACACCAGAAAAGTCACAATACAAGCCAAAAATTGCCTGCGGGAGCTTTTGTCATTTTAACAAGAAGCGATGAGAAGTGAAGGTTGCGCGGAAACGAGGTAGAACTCATCAACGTCGCAAGAAAAGGCCCATTTGTGTGAAAGGAAGTGGCTTTGAGAGCGGTTGCTCACTGGCAGACAGGAAGTAGACCGCTCATCACTCTTCTGCTGCAGCCTTCAGTGCATTCAAACATAGCGCTACTACTCACATCGGGGAATACAAATGAAACTTTGGGTGGAAGACATAACGGCTAACAGGAAATGCAGAAGACGATATCCATCACAACACCTCATGAATTTTCAAATCAAACTCACTAAGCCAAATGCGTCATATTACCCACTCAAGTTCTGGGACGCACCTATCAAATATTTTTAGAATTAATTATTCTATCAATTATTTATACAAATATACAATTTGTACAAACAAAAATCTAGATTTAAGTCGATTGCAAAATCATTTCCCAATAATTGTTTATCGACATGTTGTTTACTTGGTATTTTTTAATGATGAAACAAAACTAGAAATATCAGAGCGACTCCTTGGCGACTGATTCATGTGGGCCAGAAAATTATTTATACCAAGGCTGCAAAAGAGCGGCTTACCTTCTATACTGCGAAGATAAACTTTCAGGCCTGAGCGCAGCTGCAAGTCCTCAACCCTTTCCAGTTGCTTGTAAAGTCTGTTGATGCCACTGTAGAGCGATTCGAACCTCTTGACCTCTGCCTTGATCACGGCCGAATTGAGCAATTTGTTGTTGCCACTCATGGTTACACGTGCCGCAAACACAAGGAACGATGCTCTGAATCACTCGGGCCCATCGAACCGATTTCCACTGCATCAGCTTGAGTCAAAGAGGCGTCAGAAATAAAAGAGGGTCGAGTTCTCGTTGAAGACCTTTCAAGTCAGCATCCGTCAAACCTTCCTGTAGGTTTGAGATACACTGAACTCACTTCCCCTTTTCAAGTTGAATTTGACGACTCTTAAGGGTACTGCAGTTGAGAGCATGACTCACAGATTACAATCTTCACTTCCTTTGCCATCAAATATTTGTTCTACCTGCACTTGTTTACTGCTTACTGAGTGTATGGAGTAGAGGCGAGAGGAAGTCGCATACTGTGAGGGGAAGCTACATTGAATTTAAACAGCCCTGTTCTATGGACAGGTTTTTGTGATATATAAAAATTAAATTGTAAGGGCAATTTTTTTCATGCAGAGCAAAAGGGGAGGTGCTTGAGCACCACCTAGTGTCTATATGTGCCTGATGCGAGTAAGCGTTGACCCTTCTTAACCTCAGCCGATTTGCACTGATTTATTATTTTAAACCTTTATTTCGGAACACTAAATCTCTCTTGAAAGCGGGCTTCACTTGCCTTGAAAACTTAACCCTGGTTTCAAACTCTCATGCTGGCTTTAAACAACAGTTTGAAATCTTAACTGGAACTGCAAAGCCAAACTCTGGCAAGAAAACCAATCTTGAAATCCTACTTTGAAACTCTAATAACAGGAATATAACAGGGAGACATATTAGTTGTGCTTTAACCAATAACTAACTACTCAGAACATATTCCTTCTATCAATGCTTTGCTAACAAGCAATGAATAATCATCAATGGTAGAAAATTGTGGACACAGCCAATATTTTCTGCCGCTATTGCTCACGATTAAACCAACCTCTCCGTGCTTGATAAATAAAACTAAGGTCTTGCCATTTATTTGGTTTGTTTGTGTCGTCGGTCGACCAAACCAAGTGATTCCGTTCGGTGATATATACCACTAGGCCATCCAACATTTCTGAGGAGGTGTCAACAATTAGTAAAATAAGACCCTTACATTAACAACCATTCTTCGTCGTGCTTCAGGCGCCACTATGAAAATTTGTAATGCACAATACATGTTCTCCGTGGCATGACTTTACATCAATATTCAGCTATTTGTACTTATGAGTAATGCGTTTTCTGCACTTTTCCTACAGTCAGCTGGTGTAGATGAAATATTGATCAGATTTACTAACATAAAATATCAGGTGATCAATAAAATATCAGTCAAACAAGTACACTGACAAATAAGTACAAAAACACCTGCAGGGCTGCGGGTATGCAGGTCACGCGGTGCACTATGGGTAGAGTATTTCTGTGGTTACCAAATTTGAATGGGTGTCAATTGAGAAATCTGATTTGGGTCTTTAAAATCGACCAAGTTGATGTTTCTGATTAGATAATCTTAAAAAAAAAGACGGGGGGGGGGGGGGGGGGGGGGGGGGGGGACTAAACGTAAGCGTTCCTGAACAGGAAGAGGACGTTTTCAATGGTCACATGTTGACGTCACGCGTGATGCTTACGTCATGTTCTCCGTACGCCCTCTTCGCTGGCGTCTGAAGAGCAGCCGTAAACAAAACAGCCATCGTTTGCCAGACGCCAACGATTGCTTCTTCTATTTGGCCTACAGTCGGTCGCCCGGCCGAGCCGAGAGAGTCGCGATGGTCTGCGGTGGCTTCACGTGTTCCAGAAATGCCCTGTGCTCCTTGAACGTTGTCTACATGGTGAGTGTTGCAAATCAATCACGGCGCTAACTTTCTCATTGCTAGCTACCTTAGCGTCTAGCATAGCGCTGCCTTAGCATCTAGCATAGCACAGCCTAACCCTGCTAGCAGTTTAGCCGCAACGCAGAAGAAATATTTTGACTTTTTCTTTTGTTTCAACACGCCTCCGGGTTTCAGGTCTACGTGCGTATCTTTGGTAGTTATAATCTCCAAATAGATACGTTTATAGCAAATCCTGAATGTAGTTAGTCGTGTAGCAGTTAGCCTGCTAGCTCCTATTCCGAGGTGTGCTTTAGGCCAGTTGAATATCATCGAGACAAATTGAAAACCCAATTCACCCCGCAGGCCCTGTTTTCGTGTCCCTTTGGCAGAACAAGAGACACACCCTATACATGATAAACATTCCCCCCAATATTCTTGGTAGGGTCTTCATTATTAGCAGCGCCATTACTGCTTCGCGTGCTATGCTTAATACGCTTTAAACTACCGAAACTGCACTTTATAGAATATTACTCACGGCCCAGGGGACAGATCTGGCCCACCACATCATTTCATGTGGCCCATGGATTTGATCGACTACGTCTTTGTGACCACTGAGGTGGAAATTGTCTTTGGCTTACCATACAGAGAGCACCAATCAGGGCTCCAGAGTAACATTTTCTGCCACATTGTCACGGTATAACTGATAAATACTTGAAGGAACTACAATGTTTTCAATTCAGATTTGATTGCGCAATTTTTTACTCCGTGACAAAAGTGTTGAAATAATGACGTCGCACTGACATTCCAACAATCCACAAGTACAATGTATTTGTATTTTTGCTTATTTAATAGTGGCGGTTCAGAAAAAGTACTGTTGACCGCCTGAAGACATTTTGCTGAACCTGAAATAGCTAAAAAAAAATGTATTGACCATTAGTGACACCTCAGCGTGACAGGTGGTAAACTGAATCCCGAGCGAATTTTCCGTGAAGGTAACACGATGCCATAAAGTTTCTTGATGTCGGTAACGTTGTCCCTAAAAACATCTACAATGAATGAAGTCATTTTCAGCACACAGTGTTATCTGTGTATCATTAGACGGAATCTTCTGGCGAAAAAAGTGTCACTTTGCTTCGCTGCCTTTGTTGTTCCATCCCGAGGCCCTGCCGGTACCACTTATGAATCGAGTGCTGATCGAGGTAGTCGAAGCCAGCGCGATGAGGCTCAGTGCATCTCGTGTTTCTTTCTCCTACGTTGTCACATCCTTTTTATACTGCTGTTGTTTCGATAGCAAGTCTTTTGAAGGAAGGAACAGAACGCAACAAATTTATTTTGTATGTTGTGGCTAATTACTGTTGTCATTTCTGACACTGTCATGTCTGAAAGCTAGTATCACGCCCAGATGACGTGATGTGTGTTTTTGATGTAATGTGAAGTCTCGTGTGGTACGCTAACATATTTTAGTGTCTACACCCTACAATGGAATATTGGCTAATCAACTTAAACGAATTGATCTAATGGATGAGCGGCCCAGTCGAGCTGTTTGTGAGATGCTCCTTATGTGATGCCCAGCTGGTCGGCCTGCTGCTGATTGGCGTGGCGGCGTGGGGGAAGGGTTTCGGCCTGGTCTCCAGCATCCATATCATCGGCGGTGTGATCGCCGTGGGCGTCTTTCTTCTGCTCATCGCCATCGTGGGCCTCATCGGAGCCATGCACCACCACCAAGTCATGCTTTTCTTCGTATCCTTTACCCGCGTCAGTCGGTCGCAGCAAATTCAAAGCAGCCTCGCACGCTTTCTTTAACGTCCGGCTTCCCAGTACATGGTCATTCTCTTCATCGTCTTCCTCTTCCAATTCGGAGTGTCCTGCTCCTGCCTGGCAATGAACCGCAGCCAGCAGGTGAGTTTGCTCGTTTTTCAAGCTCAACCTAAAATGCACTATAACCTTTACACATTGACTTAATTACTTGATTACAATTATGTACTTACAAACCCAATTCCGATGATGTATGGACAGTCAACTTAATTGTTTTAAGGAAATTATTAATTTAGAATATTATGGCTGCAACACGCTTAAAAGTAGATGGGACAGGTGTCAAGAAAGACAAAGATAGTTGAGGAATGCTCATCATTGGAATATAAGTTTACTTAAAGTACCTGCTGTATTATTGTATTTTTAGGTTCTGCAATATAAAGAAAGCTCACTTGTAAAAATGTCTAAATCATAGGTTAAATAAAATAATTGTTAAGAATATTCCTTGGACTAACTTATAATGAAGTTCATAAACAAAACTGGTTAGGTCCCTACTTTTTTTTTTTCCAAAGAATCTGAATGCAGAGTCGTAAGAAAGCAGAATCAAATTGAAGAACCAGAATCGTCCAAATTTGAACAATGGCCAACCCTATTCAAATTGTTGCTCTTTCAATGTACATATGAGGCTGAAAATCCCTGATGTGCTCTTCCAGGAAGGACTTCTGAACTCAGCATGGGGAATGCTGGAAAATAACACCAAGACCGACTTGGAGAGTCAGCTCAACTGCTGTGGGCTTCTCAATGTCACCAGCAAACGAGAACAGTTTGAGAAGGATTGGCAGAACTGTCCTGCTGTAAGTCTGCAAATGAAATGTCACCTTTTACTTTGGAGAAACTGCATGCACAGTATCCACAGCTTCCCTCGCTTTTAGCTACACAGTTTGTCCCAATAGCTTGAGCCGAGTAAGTAGGCCACATTTGAGCTCAGCTGACAGCTTGCGGATTCGCAGCGCCGCAGACCAAAAGGCCTTATCTGCTATTTTTGTGTCTTGGACTGCAGTTATGCAAGAATACGACTTTATGCTACACCTGCGGGGATATGATGCTGCACCATGCTAGCGAGGCTCTCAAGATCCTCGGAGGCGTCGGGCTCTTCTTCAGCTTCACCGAGGTGAGAGATTGACCGTGTGCGCATGAGCGTCAGCCAGAGCACATGTAAAAAAAAAAAAAAATAAAATAAAAAGTCTAATCTTGAAAATTTTATTTGCAAGCCCCTGTTTGTATTTTTTATTTTATTTTCCATTTGTATTAGATAAGGTTCGATGCATGCCAACTCCAGCATGCTGCGAGGGGAAACTTCAAATTAAAAGCCTAACCAACAAGACATGGACATCAATGTTCAGGTTAAGCTTTTAGTTTGAAGTGGCCTCCGTATTGCCTTAATGGCATGTTACTGTATTTCATACCATGAACAAACATTGTGGCAGCGGGCTTGACTTCCATCTTTTCGACTGAAATTTATTCATCCGTTCATTACCCGAACCGCTTATCGTCACGAGGGTCGAAATGATGAATTAGTAGTGTTGCTTCCCCCGACAACTACAGCTAAATCTTGATTTTACACGGACTTTGGGGTCCAGAATTTGGGAATTGCGCTTAAGCTGTACTGCAACAATACCTCCTGTATGGAATTTTTTTTTCTCCTTTTTTTCTGAATGAGCATTGTCTGTGGAGATCAGCAACTTGTGACTTCGCTTCTGTGATTAGCGGCCAAATTGGACGTGCCTGTTTCACCGTAAAAGTGAATTAAACCAATATAGAGGTTCATTTTTCAGCATTGGACACTTTTTCCCTAGCTAGCCGTATACGTGTACCAGTGTCCCTTTAAGGATTTGTCTCCAGAAACTCCCAAGAGTTCATCTTTGGCTGCACAACGTTGATCTCCGCTGACTTTCATGAATATCCTCCTCCAGATTTTGGGAGTTTGGCTGGCAGTGCGCTACAGGAACCAGAAGGACCCGCGAGCGAACCCAAGTGCTTTCCTATAGTCTGCCCCACGCGTGTAAACAGTACAGCTCCGCGCCCTTTCTGACTCACCGGTACACAACGCTCGACGCGGAACAGACATGCCCGGCGCCCAACCGACACGAGAACACGCTTTCTTCACCTGGAACCGAGAACCTATCTGAGCTCATGCTTAACCGATCGAGGACTCGCGCATGACAGGATGATTCGTAATACCGGTGAGCCCCACTCGCCCGTATCGCGATGCAGCCTTGATTTGAGTTCCCGACGGACTCGACTCACCAATCGCACGCCACACAGACAAGCCGCCACCCAACCCAACAAGTGAGAGGCGTCTCACAAATTAACCCTGGATGTGTTTTTCATGTACAGCACACGTGCTGGTCTGTCTGATGAGACTGTTATAGGGAAAAGACTGGATGTGTGGAGCAAAAGTAGCTTTTGTGTAAATTGTGTCACAAAAAGGTTTAAATTAGCAACGTGACCAAGTGGCCACCATCTTTGGGGAATCTTCTCAAAAAAAACAAAAACATGGAATGGGCACTTTTAACGCCTCTAAAGTCCCCCATGTCCATGTACTTCTCAAGTGTCCACACTGCTCTTCTCACTAATCTTCAATTTGCATCAGAGGTGCAACAATTAATCGGTTATCAAAAAAATCGTCAACTGTTTTGATGAGGATTAATCGTTCAAGTTGGCCAACTATTTTCAGTTTTTGGCTCTTAACATTTCAGGCTTGCTTTGTGAAAGCAGGCATTTTCTGTTTAAGCAAAAAAAGACATGTGCAAATATCAGCTTTGATAGCAATGATCATTTTGCCCATTTTTGGGGGGATGTTATGGAATTCCAAATGTCCTGTTTTAATTGAGGGGAAGGGGGGTTGATTTTTTTTTTGTACTCATTCATTATTTAATTCCAAATTGATTATTAATAATCATCAGTTGCAACCCTAAATAGTTACTAAAGTCACATGTAACATTTGTAGCAAGTGACACTGTTTGAAACATCATGTGAATTTTAACATGTGGGCTTGTAGACCTGTACCAATTTACTGGTAAATATTTTGACCTGAAACCTGTCAGCCAATCGAAAAAGTGATTTCCTGAGTAGCAAATGAGAAGGAATGCTGAAAAAGAATCAAATTTTGCTCTTTTAGAAGCCCTTGGACCAGATTTTCAAAAAGCTAATTTGCTCCAACACAAACTCAATTTCAACTGAACCCATCATTTGAATTTTAAAATTTTTGTTGCATTGTATTCAAATCGAACTGGCTCTTTGACTGACTGACATTTTTGCTTAATCTTGTCCTATTGCTGCTTCTAGTGGTTAGGGAGTAAAGAATGAAGAAATATTGCAAATACAGTTAGAGTTGGAAATTAGTCACTCATTACTTACTCAATAATGCACTGCAAAGCAATTCAGGATCTAAGTTCAAGTGGCCAATCCAAAGAGAGATAGGATTTTTTTTTTTTTTTTTTAATCTTGTCATGTTGCTATTAAACTGTAGTTTCGACAAACGGTAAGGTAGTCAATCACATTGAAATATTTATGAACTGTAACTGAGCCAGCTGTCCCAAGTTGGATTGCCAACGGACTGCAGACTTGATGTTGTACATAATAGCGATGTTGTGTATAGTTTCTCCTTTAGCTTCTCATCCCTTGTGTTGCACTATGATTTTGCTTCGTATAGCTTGTCAGTAGGTTCCAGCCCATTTCAGCCCAAATCTAACCAGCCAGAGAAACCAGGAGAAAGTGTTGGTTAGGTATCAGCGTTTGCATATCACTGGTAGTTGTGTGTCAGTTAAGTTGTTTGAAATTAGTGTGGAGTTGCAACAGACACTCCCCCACCCAAAATTAAACATAATTGTCTCCTTGTCAGTGAATGAGTTATGGGACCAAATATTTATTTCATGATTCATTATATACATTTTCTTTTATTAATCTGGCAGTAAGTCTTTTTTTTTTTTTTTTTGGCCCTTTTTTCTGCCAAATATTGGGATCTGCATCGGGCTCAGAAATAATCCATATCAGTCAGCCCTGCAATGTAGACTGTAGTGCAAACAGTATATATAGGGCAACAGAAAATTGTGCTCCATCACTTGGTCGAGGATTTCGTTTGTTTTCTTGTGAAGTGTGAAATGGCCTCAGTTGCTGTCCTCTTTAGTCAGTTCCTTTGTTAATAATTGCCAGGAGTCATTTACATTTATCAGTGTTATTAAATGAATGCTTTGTACAAATGTGTGGAATAATGTTTGTCTATTTTAAATTATCTTTGATGGGTGTGCTTATTTACAGCAATGGCGTTCGTTGACGAGCTTTTAACTTCTAGATGAGCGCCAACTTTAGATCCGTGTCTTACTTGAACTTGTCAGTGACAGCCAGTGCATGTTTTGCTGCTACTGTTGCTGCTGCTGACGAGGTTTCCCCTGCTGTGTACAGATGCGTTGCCAGATATTCCGCTCAATATTTACACCACACCCTTAATTTGTGTGCACTTGTGGTTGAATTGTATTTTTCCCTTCATTTGGGGACCTAATTTTACAAGTAATAAAATCTCAAATTAGACCATACTTTGGACTCTTTTTTTCCTTTGTGTGTTTTAATGGCAATGGAGAATTTTGCAAATTACAATGGAAACAATATTATGGAAAAGCAGTAATGAGAAACAGACCTGCATTACAACCTAAATTCCAATATTTGCAGTAAAGTCAGATAACCTTTATTAATCCCACAATGTTGCCATCTGCAAAACGTTTTTATCGATCACTGTGAGGTCCCCGTTTTCATAAATAATGTTCTCAATAGATAATCACATTCATGAAGAACTAAACCTTAACAAAAACTCACCAAACTTTGCCCATAACTCAAATAAAAAAGATTTCATGCACGAGTGTAAAAAAGATGGATCTATAGTGACCTCTACAGAGGTTTAATGAATTCATGTCCCGGTAGGTTTGACCTACAAAAATTGAGAGGTATATGTAACACCCTCAGATGTACAAAAGTGTTTGGTAGCTACACCCTAAAATGTGCATGAAGTGAGCTATGTGAATGTACAGTTCCAGATGTTTCATCTGAAAATGTTTAAGATGAAGTCATTGAAAGCATTTTATTTTGTTGCACACTGTTGCCATGGTGATGCACCATTTGCAAAGAAAATTTTTCATGAGGTCTAAACATAGGCAAAAACTTACCAGACTAGGAAAAACATTTCTATCTTAGGTTATTGTGCAGTTTCTTAAAAATGGTTCAGTAGTGACCCATATATTTTTTAACAAAGTACCCCTGGTTGAAAAAAAAAAAATTAAAGCCTTTAAGTCTGCCTTATGGTGCCCAAAATACGCTGTGTGTGTGTATACGTGTATATACTGGACCAATGCCCCTGACCACTAGGTTCATTTTCCTGACACGTAAGAACGTCCCTGGAAGCTATTGAGAGCATTTCCGGCGTGAATTTCATGTGGATCCTATGCCAGTCTCCGCCTTGCGATGCGGGCCCATATGCCTAACGGGCGCTTTAGCTGGCATTAGCTGTGGAGGATTGCACAGAGAGAGAGAGAGAGAGAGAGAGATGGCCATCTGTCTTCTGAAAGCTTTAGAAGATGCTCTCCAAACACGACAACGATGCATCTGCAGGGGTGTCGTCCAGATCCGGCCCTCTGCGTCACTTTGTTCCCCGTGGAAACCTGCCGCAATTTTTCAAAACTAGTCATGATCAAATGCAAAAGTGGGACTGGCAGATGAAGTGAACGCTATTCAGTCGCAGTGGTTGCTAAAAGCTCCCTGTACAAGCGTAGTGTTTGAGCAGACATTGAAAGGATGAAAGGAGGTTCTCGATCAATAATCTCTTAAATGCACACTGTCGGCCGTAACCACGGCAGAAAAACATCCAAGTCAACATTGTCAGTTATCTTTCGACACCCCTGGTCTACATGGAATATCATCCCTATTCCAGCCAGCCTGCAACATAAACAGCAGCACAACTGGTGTGCTTTTATTTCCTCTTCTGGATGAGAATCCAGATTGTTTTCACAGCTCAGTGAAGACAAACTAGAAGGCAAATCATTCTCTTCAGTGAGGGAAGACAAACAGGTCAATAAGGCCTATCAATAATGAAACAGGGCAGGAATGCTGCTTACTTGCTTGTCGGAGAGAAGGCCGACGTGAGTGCGTGTGGGGGGAGGAGCGGTGCAGGTCATCGGGGAAATGTGGCTTACGGCGGTAATGAAGTACATCATGTCACCTCTTTTACAAGAGTGTCATGAAATAAATCATTTGCACTATGCTGAAGAGCCAACGTTTATCGAGCTACACATTCTTCTGCACGTTGTGGTATTACATGAAGTCATCATACCTGATGTTGTTTTGAATCCTTTCATGGCACCCTGCAAGTCTTCGGTGATTTGATGTAAGCAAACAAATGAATGTTGATCCCCGGGCTTTTTTCTCTCGGCTAGCACTTCAAACGGCAAAAACGCAACAAGTTGTCAATCCGCGCAAACATTTAGAATTGAAATAGGAAACAAAACACTCATGATTGAGTCAGGCAGCCGCCGGCATAGGCATCAATTCGTAGAGTCATACACTGCGAATGGTGTCTTTGTTAAAGCCACGATTATAAAATGACTCATGTGGCTTGTATCAAAGCTGCATGTCTGATTTTTGTAACAACCCAATCTGCTTCAAAATCAGACAATTCAATCAGATATAATGAACGGTCTCGGGAACTACAGCTCCTTAGAAGAAGGAGAAGCTGCATGCAAGCTAACCCACCCAATACTTTTCCTTGTTTATTTAATATTTCTGCATCATAATTCTGAACCACTAATTAAATAAGTACTGCTGTCATCATCATTTTTGTTAATCAAATCTGCATTATTTCATTGATTTAAACAATGTTATACATTGCAAATGGCTTTTGGGGGAACTAAATATAGCATGAGCCTTCATAATTTGGAACAATTTCAATTGTATGATTTAACCCCACATGTTTCTATTTGTCTTCATTGTGGATGCCCATACTATGTTGCTAACTCTGTTACATGGGAAGAATACATGTCACATTGAAAGGCTACATCCATATTTGCAACAAACAGAGTGTGAAAAATCCATGGCGATCAACGTGTCAGGGCATTTTGTGCCAAACGTTGCCATGGAGCAGAATGCTGAGTGTTGAAGAGGCGCCGACGGCGGCGTCTTCTTTGTAAACAGCAGATGAGAGTGACCTTTGCACTCGCGCCTCTGATGTTTTTCTAATTAACTTGTCTCGCCATCTTGACAAATGAGACCAAGACGCTTTCACTCCTCTTACTCCTGCCGCCTTCAAACTAAAGCGGCGAAGATTGCCAACATGTCAGCAATTTAAACTCTTTTCAATCGACCTAAAATGCCAACTCCGAACGAGATGTGAGATTCAAACTCCCGTCCACCGGGAGGCAGAATTCTAATCGTGTGGTCGAAATAGAAATTATTGCTCATGAAAGAAAATGATGTTGCTTGATTACTTCTATCGATGTGAAGGTCATAATCGAATCTTATGCACAATACGGCCCAACCTTTATTGAACCAAGGCATACATTATGAAATAGAAGGGAAGTGGCAGGCCAAAACACCAACCAAATGCAAAAGTGCAGGAGATTTAAACATTACTAAAGGCGGATTTCTGTCAGTATGGCACTCTGGAGTACTGGAGCCCAGATAGAGAATGCATGATTTTGGGGGGGGGGGCTTGCGATGTATATTTTTAATTGGATAATTTAGCACAGCACCCCTAATGATCTCTCAAGGCACAGCCACCACGATCTCAGTGATTCTCAGTGTCAAGTGTCAGTTGAAATGAGGACATTTGGCCAGGTCAATTCCTCAGAGGTGAGCTGGAACATGAACGCAATTTAGATTTCGACAGGTTGTAAAATATATCCGTTGTAAATTCAGACATAGAGTTCACATGATCATTGCGGTACTGGCTAATGAATTGACCTTTCTGTTGCTCAGATTGATTGAAATGGTCATTGATCGGTTTTAGCTTGCAAAGCAAGCCGTTTGTTCTGTATTGTTCAATTTGAGGGCGCCCGAAACTAGCTGGCTGTGACCCACAGGAAAGAGCAAGGAGGGAGGGCAGACCCCGCTTTGGCAGCAAGCTCATGCACGTCAGCGAAGAGGGGGCGGGCGGTCGGGGGTGGGGGGAATCAGCACCCCGGACAGCGCCTAGTCAATACGCCGACCGCCTCTCGCAGGGCTTCACCCACCCTCTCGATAGAAATTGAAATAAATAAAAGTCTTTGTGTGTGGACAGGATGTCAGCACACTTTTTCCGGAAGTAGCTTCATGGGAGAGCGACCATTTGGAGGAGGGGAAACGAGCGAGCAGCATCCTGATCAGGAGCATCGACGCGCTCCACTCATCGAAGCTACTGCTGCTGGCGTGTCATTGTTGCTGTGGGACGCCTCTTTGGTCTTCTGGGTTCTCGGACTTGAAGCCCAAATAAAACCGCAGGGTGCCTTGTGTTTTTTATTTGTTTGTTTTTCCCCTTCCGCCTTCCTCCACCTTTGATGGCGGCGAGGGTGGCAGACGGGCAGCACTCGGTTGTTTTTGCCGGAAAATGCAAATGATTGTCTTTTTGGGAGGAGATGGACTGAGGAAGAAAGTGAAGGCGGACGCTGTGACTCTTTTGTTGTCTTGAAGGCGCCATGCAGCTCGCAAGTCTCTCTTCGGCCCGCTTGGCTCTTTTGTCGGATGATGATTGTAGCCCAGGCTCCCAGATGTGAGCGCGTGGATGGCGTGTCGTGGTCGTGGTGCCGCACAGCCCGCGTCGAGTCGCCCGCGTCGGCGTCGCTCTGTCTTCTGCTTCGGCGAGCGAACATGATGGCTCGTCCTTCTCTCGTCTCGCGTTCGTCGCTGCTGCTGCAAGCTGCTTGCTGCACATGAACGCCGGCTGTCTTGTTTTCTTGCCCGACACAAGACAAATGATATGGGACGTGTTTTGTGAGGAATGGACGCTGGCATTTGGCACACATGGCTCGTTTTTTTGGCCGGCAGTGAGCGCGTGAATTGTCCAAGCGAGGAGCGTAAACACGCATCCATCCAGGCGCACTTTTGGTGTCTCGGCGTGCGTGTGCGCGTGTGTATGTAGCGGCCCAACATGTTCAAGTATCGGATCCGCATGTTTCTAAACGAACTGAAAGTGCTGGTGTTGATGCGATCCGAATCGAGCCCGTCCGGCGGTGGCTCCTCCTCCGAGCGCTCGGCCGCCGCCATGCGAGGCTTGGGGATGGGCGGCTGCGGCTGGCCGCCCTTCGTTGACTGCCGCTCGCGCAACGACGACGAGGACTACTACGGCAGCAGCGAGCCGCGGCCGCGAAGCCTGCAGGCCTACGACGACAAGGAGCCCAAGCTGCAAGTGGGCCTGGACGCTGTCTCGCTCGCCAGCACCGCCAGCAGCCTGCGGAGCCCTCAGTGCAGGATCTGCTTCCAAGGCCTTGAGCAGGTACTGCGTTCATTCGCTTTGTTGCAACTTCCTTCATCCAACCGCCTTGCTTCTTACATCACGCGTCAGCAGCTGCAACAACAACAACAGTTTATCGGGCTTTTCTCCTCCAAGCCGATGAGATGCGGAAGCCGCCACAGTTTATTTTGGAGGGGGTGGTCATATGATGTTCATGTGCTAAGTTGGACATTTTAACGTGGAAAGTTATTGCGAGATTTAACATATGCTCGAATATTTTACAATAACAATTAACACAAAAGAATGCAATTACACAATAATCATCAGCAGCGTAGCTAGAGATTTTTCTGTGGGGTAAACAACACCTGCTTGAGGGGTGGCCGTGCATGCGTCTGTCATTGTTTATCATACCACAGTCTGGGTTTCAGGAAATCAAATTCACACAAATCCAGTGCCCGTCACAGTCAACAGCAATATTTTGCTGAGCTTAATTTACTAGATGATACCATTTTCTCTGCAGTGTCTTTGTTTTTGTGTACTATCTTCAATCTTATATAGGCTAGTGATTTGCTAACTGCCAATCACGCCATTTTGCATCCTATCAACGGCTCATTCGTTCAAATCGTATCTTAAAAGCACAATGACACAAAAGTCTCAGTATCAGGTGTGTTGCATTGGGGATGCATCTAAATCAGGCCGGATTGGAACCCTTGAGGACCAGACTTGGTGACCCCTGGCCTATGGGTGCATTTCATTTCACGAAACCATGACTGGATGGATAAACAATTACTCCTTAGCTATGTTATGTGCTTACTATGGTGTGAAATTAATGAGTTTGATTGATGTTGCGTGTAAGAAGTGAGTTGTAAATCATTGGACAGACGTCGCTTATAATATCAAAATAACAGGGATCAACCAGCCTCAAAATGTAGACATCTCTACTTGGGCCCACGTCAACATCTGAAAACATCCCAAAACGATTATCCTTTCCATGGCTGACACTTAAAAGAGCAAGAAATGAGCAGATTCAAGCGTAGGAATGTGCACATGAGTTTGATGGCAGTGAATCACCATTTCAGACGCGATGTGACAAGTGAATATGACAAACCAAGCCAGGAAACAATACACATTACGATGCTTGCCTGCCTCCTGTGACGTAGACCCGCCCATTCCCCAAAAGCGCTTAAATACATTTTAGTGCTGACACGATTTTTACATATGGACCTATTTTATAAAAGTGCAAATGTTCAGCTCGTTGGACTGTCTCTTTAAAACTGATTATTAGTTTTAGTCTTTAAATGTGCAATTACTATAAGATAGATTTTGGGCAGAGTATCGAGGGGTCTAAGAATACTGCATCCATGTGAATATGGCAAGAAAATCATTGCTATCAAAATTTTCCCCCTCGGCCAGTCTGGTGGCCCTTGAGTGACAAGCGGTGGCCTTGCCCCCCAGGCATCCTGTAGCTGCGCCCCTGATAATAAATATTTCAAAAGCTTTCAGATTTAAAAAGATGACGCACATACAGTGCCCCTAGTTAAGAAATGTTAAAAAACTTAAAATAAATTTGATTCATATTGCAGAATTATATACTTAAAATTTCACCAGACGCAGAATCAAAATCCCCCCATGGCCATTACAGTCCTTAGATATCAACCTCATTGAATACCTGTGGCAGGGGCTAAAGAGGAGAGTGCAGAGGAGGACCCAGCTCGATCTGATCCAGGAAGAATTGCTTCATTTTGTTCAATGCGGAATTAAGTCAAACTTAGGACATTCAAACATGATTCTGAGCTTGCTTTGTGGGCGAGGGGCTTTAAGATATTTAAGAAATGTGGGGTAACATTTTCTCCATAACCACAGGTAGGCAGTTAGGACAGATTTGCCCATCCGTCATTCTGTCCGTCCTCGACGGACACCCATTATGCAGACAAGCGACGAAAAAGTTAAATAAAAAATAAAAAAAAGCACAGACTGAGGGTGGACGACAGTGTTACCGGTCCTTCGTGCAAATTTAAATCTTGTGCCACGCTGGATTTTCACCGGTCCTTTTTGTTCATAACGCTCATCTCAAGCGCGTATGCCGATGTTGTTTTTAAACCCATCCGGGTTGGAAGAGTGGCAGGAACATTCGCCACCCAGCCAGCATAGCAACAAAGAAAGTTAGCCAATTAGATCTGCACGATGACAAACAAACGCAGTGCGAATGAGTCATAATAAACGGACCATCACCGCCTGTCAGTCACACCTCTCACTTCTCTCGCCGTAGGAACGCTTTGGCACTTTGTTTTTTCCACATTTCTGAGCCAAAACAAAAGCGTACGTCATGGTGCGCATCTGTGGTTCGTGTCTGTCGCCTGATGTGCTCAGCGGCAGCAGATCCACCTGAAGGCCAAGATGATAAGTCGACGACTTGATAATGGTGCAGGAGCGCAGATGGATATTTCCATTTAGTCACTTCTCCCATGTACACACGTGTTATTACAGCCCATGTGCTAATTGCTAACATCTGCCTCATTGTGTGCATTTCTCTTGTGAAGCGTAGTAAAGCGGACGACACTTAGGGGTACGCTCGCTCTCGTGCGCCTCAACGTCTGGGAACGTGACTCAGCCTCGAGCTGCCCGCTTTGACTTCCAGACAAAGAGCGAGCTCAGTTCACTGTGCCACCCGTTCTCAGCTGATGGGCACCCTGGGACCTGTACGCCCTTTACAATTGTAGCTCAGTTGCCCCCTCAAGTTAATCCGCGTAAAGAAAATGCATTCTTACAAAATAGCATTTGAAAATACAGAGTTCTGGAAAAAAGGCATCCGATGACTGAACAAGAGACATTTTGGGACCCATCACTTGAGAGTTAGCGTCCTATACAACAGTTTATAGTAGTGGTCATATTAATATTAGCTTATTCACGTGTGCTAAGAGTCTTCCTGGTGCAGGCAGGGTGCACGTTTGCCATTTTCTTTTTACTTCATAATTGAAGAGGTCTTGCATGGGGGCCGTCAGCGGGCCAATTACTGGCAGGCGTCATGCCTTCACATGTGGGCCGCAAGTGTCAGTCTGCTGCCCTTCTGACAAATGTATGTCAGCCTCCGTTTGAAAAAATCTGCATGGTCTCATTAATTAGATCAGAATTTTTGACACCTCAAAAAATGTTGGCTCTCCCGGTACCACTGTCGTGACTTGGTTCAAAATGACCAACTATAAACTATTGGCTGGCCCTGCTTTGTTTTTCATCAGAGAGTTTATTGACCAAGTCTGGAGATAATCGGGTTTAGGTGTGGCCAGTAAAAAGTAGTACGATAGTAAACCCAAAAAACCCTTTTTTTTCGGCCATCAAATTTTCGGCCAATTGATTGGTTGCTATGGCAAAAAAAAAAACGGCCGTTATCTCTCAATAAATTGAATCAGCTATAGTGCGTTGCATGCTCTCTACCAGAATGGACTTTAAACCAACGCTAAATTAGACCAAACAATGAAATTTGGCAGCACAGTTGATTGAGCTAACAGACAAGATGAAAAGCGAGGGATTTATTTTAGCTTGGGCCGGTTGACAGGCAGCGCATATCAGTCCTGACAGGCTCGTCAGGGTGTAATCTATCACTCGCAGAATGGTCCAGTCACAATTTTAATCGTGACTGCCATCCAAATGTCAGGTAGGCCAGCAGCCGGTTTAGTTAAGCTACCATTCACTATTTAAGGCCAAGGAAATGAGTTATACGATAAAAGATGTTCCATCTGTTTGTTTTCCAGCCATCATTTGCTTTGCAAACATTGACGCTGAGGCTGAAGGTGGGTGGCAAGGCAGGGAGGGGTGACAATAGCATCAGTCGACTCCCTGCCTCGTTTTCCCAGAGACTGACCGGCTTTATGACACACTCTTGCTACATTCACCAAGGTCTTGCTAACCTAAAATATGGCATTGCCCAAGTAGCATCACAACGTCACCATGAGGTGATGTGTGTCAGTAGAGTGGCACTTTTCTGTCCAGAATTTGTCTTCTTGCGTATTCATCCGCCAAGGGAGCAGTCATCTCCCAATGCACCTTTCACTCTCGTTTGCTACAGTATATGCCCAAGTGATCATGCATTAAAATGATGACTTATTATTATCTGAGTGTGAGCACACATTTGACCTTTAGATTTACAGATCTTCCTCATGTTGACTCAAATGTGAACATGTGCATGAGCAAAGAAATTCACTTTCAATTTGAGCCAACCATCCACACAAAGATCTTTTCCTCCTTTTAAATGAATGTTGATGGCAAATTGTAGAATTTTGTGGCAGTAGTAGTGCTAGGATCACGGACCTGACAAAGAGTTCACATTGACTGTAGAATGTCTATTGTGTATTTTTGACTTGTCCGCAAAAGTATCTTGTCAGAATATGGCTGGTACTCACTTACTTCAGTAACGTTGTACTGTAAGAAAATCGACGCGTCAATTATGTGCTCATCAAAATGATGCAAGGATGAGTCAAGTCTGTTGTTATGGTTACAATCACATTAGCAAAGGCTCAAAAGTTAGTTACGATGAAAATATGCCAATACACGTTGCGAAGCCCAACGGTCAATAGGGAGGTGTGGTGAGTGTGATAATTAATTCTTTTTTTAAAAAAGAAATCAGAAATTTTATTTGATGTAATTTTTCATCATATCATATGATCATTATGATCATGACATTTATGAAATATAAATGTTGCTTAGCATTCATTCATTGTGCTAGTATCAAACTCACAAAATGGCAAACACTCAGATTATAGTACGTCTGCAAACCTCCCTCTTTATTTTTATTATAATATAAATTTTAACCACAAATTTAATGTCAACTGGGCAGCATGAAATTAGTCATATATTTCAGTATACATCTTTATATTTATGTCAAGAGTAGATTTGGTGAAGATGAAAAAAAAATGCTGTGATATCTGTTAAAAGCGAAAACAAATCATTTTGGAACAGATTGTCAGCCAAAATGAACAAATTCATTTAGAATGCGACATGAAGTAGACACGCTTGATGATAGAGATAGAGAGATATCTGTTTTCCAATTGGAAAGTAAAAACTCATGAGACACTTAAGAAACGATACATGAGAAAATCAATCGAATGACATTAACAAAGTATTTGTCCTTGGTTACGTTCCCCCTACTGTTTTGAATGAACAAATCCAAGCAAGCAAGCAAGCGAGCATGATCAAAACAATCCCTCCGGTCTCCGAGACACTCGAGCGCTTTGTGTTAAGAGTCGCGGCGAGTGCCGAGGAAAGATTCCATCTTAGGAGAAACGTGATACTCGATCAGCACAGAGAGCGCCGACAGTGGAGTGCTACTTCACGTAAGCAGGCCGGTAGCCAATCGTTGGATGAGCATGTATTTCCTCATCCTTCCTTTTTAGCGCCGCAGAACAGCTACACGCAGGTGGATATGCTCACTCAGTCTTTCATGTGTATCCAAAACGAGCGATTAAGCTGTCAGTCAGTCATGCCTGATGTGACTGACCTCTTTAAGGGCGAGAAAGAAGGGCTGTATAATATATCGTCATCGCAATAACGCCACATGCGATTTCCCTCGCTACTTCGCGTTTCGTTTATCGCGGCTTCACTACATCGCGGATTTTTTTTCCAAATTAAAAAAAACATTTAAAAGTCAAAATAAAACTTTTAAATTGAGGAAACCTGTGTCTAACCTTTAATATTTCTCCAAATGTTCGTTTACATTCCTTTAGAAGTCCGTTTTCGCGTGTTAGCACGATCGCAAATTAGCATCTTTCCGCTAACTCGTTAGCCTGCCCAGTACTTCTTGTTGGTGACCGTACTTGGCGGATTTCACTTATCGCGGGTGGTTTTTGGAGCCGATTATCTTAATATAATCATTCTCTCTCTCTCTCTCTCTCTCTCTCTCTCTCTCTCTCTCTCTCTCTCTCTCTCTCTCTCTCTCTCCCTCCATATATACACACACGCACAAACACACAAAGTTGCCATTTCAGTTCATGTCATTCACTTTCTGCTAGCCGGAAGTAACCCAGTGCCTATTGTTTTCAAGCGAGTCTACTTGATTGTTTTCCTGACTTGCTGTCATACCAATCTTGACCTGCAGGGAGAGCTGTTGAGCCCGTGCCGGTGTGACGGGTCGGTGCGCTGCACCCATCAGCCCTGCCTCATCCGCTGGATCAGCGAGAGGGGCTCCTGGAGCTGTGAACTCTGCTACTTCAAGTACCAGGTTCTGGCCATCAGCACCAAAAATCCTCTGCAGGTATGACATCGCCCTGAACTTTCCCATGTACGTATTCATCTGTCCCATTGAATAAATGGCCCGAGCAAAACGATGACCACAATATCTACGTTAACTGTCTTCAACCAATTGTAAAATTTTAAAACAGACGTTAAATCCCTTTCGCTCTCTTGTTATTTAGGAACAAGCCTTAAGCATGCTATCGCGTCCTTGTAGTTGAAGGCAAAAGAAAAAAGCTTTGACCGCTCACCGACGATTATCTTTAATGGTGATTACCAAAATGGTGGTGACAATGAAAATTCGATTCATTGTGCAACCTTAATGTCTGCGCTGTTCCACTTTCTCCGCACAATGGTCACACCACAAAGAAGGAGGTGGGATGAGCAGGGCCTCATCTGCATGAGACAAGACGGCCTGCACTAAATGTGGCAGCTATGAACAAGACAGCGCGATGAGTGTCATTAAAGTTAATTCACTTTAATGACGAATGACGTTCTATATCTACATTTTTAACATTTACTGACATGAAATTATCACTATTATCACTCACTTAGCCTATCAAACACACACAGGCTACCTTTTGATCTCAACTGACAAGCACAGATTAGTTTATTGGAAAATTGGCGAAACTGCCATCTTGAGTCTTGAATAAAGAATCTCCGATTATTTTTTGCTGGTGATGTCGCACTTTTGTGTTGCAATTTGTAAACGGGGCACGAATTTTAATGCAACAAGCTCATTTGTGTCCCATAGAAAATCGCTACCTAGCTACCTACCTAGTCACCTAGCTACCTACCTAGCTACCTACCTACCTACTTACCTACCATCCATCCATCCATCCATCCATCCATCCATCCATCCATCCATCCATCCATCCATCCATCCATCCACCCATCCATCCATCCATCCATCCATCCTTCAATTCATCCATTCATCTCTTTTCCGTCATCTTTTTCTGCACGTTTCCATGAAATATAGTGCAACCTTCGGTCGGGAGAGAAAAACAAGCATGTTTGTATGAAGGAGGACAAGGTTCCCTGCACACTATGAAGTGCATGTGTGCACCTCTCTGATTGGTTGAGCTGGCTGTTGCCATGGAAATGTGAGCAAGTCGAAAGCCAGGAAACAAAGCATTTGGCCATGTCAATGGAATAAAAATTGACAGAAAATTTCTGGAAAAGTTTGATATCAGTGAAAATGTACACTGAAAAAAAAAATCATCCTGTTCCATTGCATTTAGTTACAGTTTTCCTTTGTTGTTTTGTTTCCTTTCTTGAAACAAAAATGACATTTTTGAAACTAAAAGATCATTTGGTTCTGCTCAACAATACAGCTCATTAGCAAAAGATCATATCTCTCTTACTGTTCGCATATGCTTCAAACTAAATCCTCTTGTCTTACCACCAAAATAGTAAAGGTTCTCAATCCTCAATTGCATCCACGTAGTGCTTTTGCATGACTGTGTTTTTCCTTGGTGCTGCGGTGCAGTGGCAGGCCATCTCTCTGACGGTGATCGAGAAGGTGCAAATCGCCGCCATCATCCTGGGCTCCTTGTTCCTCATCGCCAGCATCTCCTGGCTCATCTGGTCCTCCCTCAGCCCCTCGGCGAAGTGGCAACGGCAGGACCTGCTCTTCCAAATCTGCTACGGCATGTACGGATTCATGGACATCGTCTGCATAGGTAAAGTGCGCAAACACAAACTAATAAAGTCCGATACGAAAGGTCTTTTCAAAATAACACTTTGACACTGTCAGAGATGTACAACGGTGCCTTGAGATGCAAGATAAATTTGTTTTTCACTCAAAATTCTCATATCAAATAATCTTTTTCCATTGAAATGAAAGGAAATGCCATGAATCTGTTTCAGTTGCCCTAAAAATGTGTAATGTGTTTTATTAGTAAGGAAAATAGCATTCGCAATTTTTTTTATTTTTTATAATTGATGCCTATTGAAATGCATTGGAGGGGGCAGGGGGGTTGACTTTACACAATCATGATTTTGGAGCCGGTCAGCAAGTTTAAAAAACAAAAACATGACCAATCACCAAGCCTTTTGATGAACCAATCCATCCAGTTTATTTAATTTAATTATTGGAGGTGATTGGTATCGGCCCGACCCAAAAATAGCCAAATTATTTGAAAGACTAGGATCACTTTGTCAAACAGTGTAAAAAAAACAAGCAAAAAAACATATCTGTTATGAGTCAAAACTGAGCACTATCATCTTTAAAGGGCGCAATGTTTACAAGAGCTCTCATTGTGGTTCTCATTACATAGACCAGTGGATGCATTATGCAACAAGGTGTGTAACAAAACACCGTCAGAAGTATGAATACGAATATGGCTCGTTACTTGTATTCAGTGCACATTGTGGCCCTCGCTGAGGTCACACAACGTTGCACGGAAGCCAAATGAAAGAAGCAGATGGTGTGCAGGTAGGAGACCGCAAGGACGTTGAAAGGAAGCAAATGCTGATGATGTCACAGAGCGATCTGGTCCTGCGGGGCAGGTGGCGTCACATGTGCTTCCATCGCAGGAAGCATCCATCCGTTCGATCAGTTAATTTATGATGTACTGATGTATGATCCAGAAAATAAATAGTTAAACACACGAGGAACAAAATCACGATGTGACAAAAATTCAACCATCAAGCTCAGCCCTAGAACAAAACCATTTTCACTTAGGACAAACTTACTGTCATACTGTACTGGAGCTTCAGCTCCTCTCTCGTCTCCTCAGTACGGCAGTAATAATTTCATTCCTCGCATAAAAGAATGTATTTTTGATTGTTTACATGCATTCTAGCACCATTCCTGTTCAGATATATGTTGCGTAAAGGGTTACCGCATAGATGCTAATTGTTGGCCGCGTGCTTGTGGCGTTTCCCATTAATGTTAGCGTTCAGCTAGTGCAGATTATGTTGTTGATTGTAACTTTCAGATGAGAGTGACCTAAAACAGCTTGAAGACTCTTTTTGGAAAAATTGATCACAATCTGCCAAACTGATGCTGTTCTTTCGGTTTTGTGCTTGGAAGTCAAAGCGAAAAATTCAATGGCTCATATCTCAAAAACTCCCAAGTTGGGTCACTTGTATCTCAAGGCACCACGGTATTCAAGTAAAACACTAGAAGTTGACAATGCTTATTTCGGGATCACTCGCTAAATACGCCGTCGGTCAGAAAGAAGCTTGCGACAACCAAACATTCTGAGGAGTTCCTCCTTGCTCCCGCAGGCCTCATCATCCACGAGGGCTCGTCAGTCTATCGCATTTTCAAGCGATGGCAGGCCGTCAACCAGCAGTGGAAAGTTTTGAACTATGAGAAAGCCAAGGACCTGGGCGACCCGGTGAGCCTGAGCGGCAAGGCGGGGGCCCGCGGCGCTCGCGGGACTCCTCTCGGCCTGGCGGGTGGCAGCGCGGGCCGCCAGGGCAGGAGGCTGAGAACTATTCTGAACCACCACTGCGGCTACACCATCTTGCACATCCTCAGCCAGCTGCGGCCCAACGACCCGCGGATCGGGGCCGCCGCAAATCGGGAGGTGGTGATGAGGGTCACCACCGTATGAGGCCCAGAAGGACCTCGGAAGAACTCCTCTTTGAGCCCTTACATATGAACGGAAGGACACCTTATCAAATATGAAACCCGAAATAGTAAATGGACTCGCAAAGGAGGCAAAGTGACGCCCGGAGCATCAACATCACACCGAGACACTCGCCAGGAGTTCTCCACTTGTTTCTTACAACTAAAAGGAAGCCAGATGCTCCTTTTCAATAATGGAGGAAGTGGTGGGGAAAAAAAAAAGACAAAAAATGTTTAAAAGACATCATGGAAGGATGGGAAGGGTGGGGGGGCATAAACAGTCTTTTTAACCTAATGGGAGACGATGAGATGTTTTTTCCAGTTCAATATCAGGATGCACAGAGACTTTTCTCTTTCGGTTGATCCTCGCATTACATTTGCATCTCTTCTCCTGCTTTTGTTTTCTACTCCAACTTCAATTTTGTACGGATCAAGAAACCATGTAACTCATACATACATGTCGAGCCTTTCCAGACACCTCCAGTATGTCCAATTCTTGATCTGAACAAGGCTGGCCAATAGACGGAACAGAAAGAAAACAAACAGGAAGAAACTGATAACAATAATGTCCATAGGTGTGATTGTGAGTGTGAATGGTGGTTTGTCCTGTGATTGGCTGGCGACCAGTTCAGGGTGTACCTCGCCTACCGCTCAAAGACAGCTGGGATAGGCTCCAGCACACCCACGACCATTGTGAGGATAAGTGGTTCGGAAGATGAATGAATGACTAATAATAATAGAGAAATCAATGAGACATAATCTCTCTGCAATAAATACATATGGTCGCTGTTGGGCGGAAACCCAAACTGTCAAAATGACAACTTAACAGGAACTCAAAAGAAAAAAAGGCTTGTTTTGAGTTCCCAGGCACTGCTTTGTTCAAGTTGTATGATATTACTCTTCCACACACGCAGGTTTCCGCCAAACAGAGACGAAATGTACATTTCACAGGGAATTCTGCATGGGTATATCATTTTATTTATCACATAACATGAACACAAATTTGCTCTGTTTCGAATGGTGCTTGCCAAAATAAACACTTTCAAACCATCAGATTTTATTGCACCAACTTTTTGTAAACGGGAAGAAAGCCAGGCAGTATTTTACAGCTCTTTAAGATAGCGACTGAAGATTGTTGCTGCCGTTGCTGTGTGCCGAGTCCCGCCCGTTTGATAAGTACACAATTGGATTAAAACCAGAGATCAAATTATCTCTTAATACTCCGACTCTGTCTCTGCTTCAACGTGCATGATTGGAATTCAAGTACTGCCTTCAATGAATACTTTCACTGAAATGGTAACAAAAGGGAGTAGCTTCATAACAAACAGACACACATAAAAGATGAAATGAAACAAAATGATTAGATAGGTTCAATTTAATGCGGTTGACGGATTCCTGCAGAGGAGGATCTGTTACTTTGCTCTTTAATTTGAATGCTTCATGTAAATGTCAAATTTGTTGGAAGAAATATTTGAATTGTTGTAAGATTGATCTTTTTTGTGTTTTCTTGTTTTGAAGAAGATATACATATTTATTTTGGTCTAGCAGTTAAAAATCTTAGACAGTCATAGGGTGGTGTCACATCTAAATAACATGAACGGGATAGGTTTTAATGTGGATTATTGGCACAATTATAATAATAATTTTGAAAATAATTTGAGGTTCATTTAAAATACTCATCAGTACGTATTGGAAAAAAGAATGTTCGAATGAGCACCTTCACATGACTTCATTCTCGTGGTGTGTGTGTGTGTGTGTGTGTGTGTGTGTGTGTGTGTGTGTGTGTGTGTGTGTGTGTGTGTGTGTGTGTGTGTGTGTGTGTGTGTGGCGGGGGGGGCACCTGGACTCAGGGCCGAGGTCCAAACTCAACTCACTTTCAACTTATACTTCCTCCTCCTCCGAAACTCAAAATGTCCCCGCCTAACCAGAAATAACAAACAATCCGGCAGTTGTTCGGAATGTTCTCCTTCCTCCGACCAGGTGAGTTTGCTTTCTAATACTTTTCCTTTTTGCCGTCTTTCCACTATATCTGTCAGTCACAAATTGAACAAGAGAGGAAAACGTTTTGGCTGACGACTTGAACCTTACTTAGTTCATTGTTCGTCAAGAAAGTGGGAAAACGTTTTACTCGGGGTTAGGATCAGGTTTAGGGATTTCTAAACTCAACCACCTCTTCTACTACGAAAGTTAAATATTTCACCGTTTAACAGAAGCAACAAAGAATCTGGCATTTATTCGGAACGTGCCTTTCTCGATCAGGTGAGTTTGCTTTTCCATAAAGATGCACATGCCGTTTTTCTCCTTCCCCCTATTTAGATCAGAGGAATTGTTTTTGATTGACTACTGGAGCGAGCCTATGTTCTATTTATAATCTAGAAGTTGGGAATAATTTGTGCTCAAGGGTGACATTTGATTTTGAATCTGTTGGAAAGAAACGTGAAATTGTTTATTTTATGAAACATTATTTCATAATCATATGAAAGATTATGTCCGATTTTTTCCCATTTTTAATTTAATTATAATACACTAGCCAACTATTTCAAAACAAAATACAAAATGTAAAATTCTGTTTTCATATTTTTCATTCAATTATTTTCAATAGATGCATTTAAGCAGCTATTCCAATCCATGGTCCAGATCATTAGGGATGGAAAATATTCCCATTTTTTCCATCTATCTATGTCAGTGATCAGCTCATCAGCAAATTCTGTTGAAGCTTGATAATTACCCTGATCATTTAACTTGTATGTGAAAGAAGGAAACTTTCATAACAGGCTTGCGTGTCCACCTCTTGCCATTTATGCAACAGACTAATTACAAAGTTCCACTAAACAGGTCCATATTAACTATTAACCAAATATCTGAATAAATTAAAATGAGATCATCATTATTTTCATTTTTTTGGTAACATTTAAGATTGGGGGTGTGCTGTGACATTTTTCAAATTTAAAATGATGTTCAATGAAGTTTGGAAACGTACATGTGATAAAAGAATACCAAATTACAACTTGTAAAATTAGCAAACATTAGAGGGGGCAACTGTATATTCAAGACCTATTGCTAATGAGTATCTGTTGTAAAATATATGACACTACTGTGAAAGGACCGAGCACGGCTATACACTAAAGATTTTTATAGTTGTCACGTCAACATTTTACTGTATGTAGCTCCTTGTCATGAAAACCGGGCCGTTGGCACCATCATGGGCATTTCAGAGAGCAAAGTCCCCAAATCAATAAGTGAATTCATGAGGAGCAAAGAGCAAAGATGCAGGTGAACACTGGTGAGATGTATGACTTCCAGGTACTTGTTGCCACCGTTTTCCACTTTTATATTTGCCAAGACTTCCGCGCCATCTTGTTGCAGCTTGTTATAAAATATAACTGCAAATAGGTGAGTTTTCAGTAAATCACTGAAGATGTGTGAAAATTCACTGGAATCATTTGTTTACATTTAGTATGGCCAGATGACAGAATTTGGGTTGTTAGAGAAGACAACAATGCATGTTGGTTTTGGTGCATCGCTTATGCGTTGACGAATGTCAGCATATACTGTAGCCATTTTTTTGCGTGTGTGTGCGTGCATGTGTTGAAGTTAACGTTGATAAGGATTACCTTTGTTCTTCCAGCCAGGGCAAGGGACCCCCCACCTGAGAATCTGCACGCCTCCTCTTTGCCGCCCAGTGGTTCCAATGATGAACCACAAGATGGCAACACACAAGGTGGCATTTTTTTTAACATCATCATGTAACACTTCAATAATGGGTGATTATTGTTTAGTGTTGTCAACTTACCAAAATTCGGACCTCCTTACTTTACCTCTTTAAGGTACTTTGATACCCTTACTATGGCAAAAGGTGGATGATGTAATGGCAAGACAGACATGACATAAAGTTTATGCCTTTAAAAACGTAGAAGATGCTCAATTGTTGCATTGAGATCACCTATGATAAAAGGCAGACTAAATTAATTTGTGCATGTGACAGACAATTCAGAGGCTGCCGTTTGCGGAAACAAGTTTGTGATCCAGACCGGACACACACACCAGGGTGCCTTCCTCCACAGTCCTGACTATGGAGCCACTTCTGGTACTTATTTGGAGGAGAGGGTCCCTGTACCCCAAGAGGACACTGAGGTAATCGATATCATTATGGCATGAATAACACAGCTGTCATGTCTGGGTTGTAAAAACAGGATTATTCATTTGTGACCACAAATTATGTTTGATGTGAGCACAAAATACAAATTAACAATTTGAATGTCATTGAATATGATGGGGGAAAAAAAGTCCCCATGTCATATCTGGGGTTCTGTACATGTTCCTCTGAACAGCAGAGGGGCTTTAGTCTGCGGAAATTGTGGGCCTTCACCGGTCCCGGTTTCCTGATGAGCATCGCCTATCTGGACCCGGGAAACATCGAGTCGGACCTTCAGTCTGGAGCAAAGGCTGGTTTTAAGGTACAGATCTTCTTTTTGAAAGACTCAATACCTGGAAAGATTTTTTAAAAGTTATCTAAGAAGTAGCAGTCGACTACACTACTTAACTACTTATCCTCAGGGGTTCGGGACTGAGCCCCTATTGGCTCTGCAAGCAATAGACCCCCCCCCCCAAAACAATATTTAGAATTACCTATATGAATAGTTTACATTTACCACAAGCAGAAAATACCACAAATTAATCCAAACAGTCATTTCAAAAGCCTTTTACATGAGACGTAAAAATAACATGATTAAATGTAGAAAAAACAGATCGATCTGACATATGCAGAAGAGCAAAGCCTGCTAAAAAAAAAAAAGGGGGCTACGCATTGTCATGGTCCCCATTCACCCCAGCAAGGAGGAAATGGCTTTTGCATGTTTTGCAGATGTCAGTTGCACAGACAACTTATTGGATTTGATGGATTTGGAAAAACAATTCACCTGATGTAAGACTTCCACTTCCAACCCAGGCTAAAGTTAGCTCCTCGCGATATACAAATCTTGTTTCTCAGTTGAGATGTGTCACTTGTCCACACTCGCTCGCTTTATTTGTAAATATTCATACTTTAAAAGGTCTTTGGTGCCATCTTGTGGCATCCAAAAAGACACAGGTGAGTTGTTCAGTTATTGTTCCTCAATGAAAATGGCTTCAGAAGTTGAATTTACCGATCTGGAGGCTCAACAATGATAGTTTTGGACCTGTTTGTCAGCTTCTGTGGGTGTTGCTGGGGGCCACCATCATCGGCCTGCTTCTGCAGAGGCTGGCAGCCCGGCTGGGCGTGGTCACCGGGATGCACCTGGCCCAAGTCTGCCATCGCCACTACCACACCGTGAGAGACCACACAATATCTCAGCTGCATTAGTATTTCTGTATATTTGCTGCACTCGCTAAGTGGGGAGACTTTTGCATTTGCGGCATGTGTGCAGGTGCCACGCGTCATCCTGTGGTTGATGGTGGAGTTGGCTATCATCGGCTCCGACATGCAGGAGGTGATTGGCTGCGCCATCGCCTTTAATCTCCTCTCATCCGGCAGGTGTGAACTCGTGCAAAAACATTGGACTTTTTCCTCAAATTGTGGCCTAGCGCTCTCGTTGCTACGATTGCTGACAGGATTCCATTGTGGGCTGGCGTCCTTATCACAATCATCGACACGTTTGGCTTCCTCTTTTTAGACAAGTACGGTAAGTGATTTTGTTGTCAAAATATGCCGGACGACATGTGCTTGGAACAAAATTTGTCTGCTCGTCATGCAGGACTGAGGAGGTTGGAACTCTTTTTCGGTTTGCTGATCACTATTATGGCCATCACGTTTGGATATGAGGTACAAACATTTATGTACATTTTGCTTCCGGTTCTATTTGACAACAATAAGTACATAAATGGTCCCATGAAATCAAAATCTTCAAATTTAACAGCAGGTTCATTGCACTATGTTGATGATGGTTCCAAATAAAGGGAACGTTGACTAGTTATGCTGTTGACATTTGAATTTGCTTGGGCTGGTGACTGAGAGATTGACAAGGCAGTCGTACGTCGCTCTCTTCTCCTCCTTTCCACCAGTACGTGACCGTGAGTCCAGACCAGAGCCAGCTGCTGATGGGGATGTTCGTGCCATATTGCAAAGACTGCGACGCCGTCCAACTCGGGCAGGCGGTGGGCATCGTGGGAGCTGTCATCATGCCCCACAACATTTACCTTCACTCTGCTCTCGTCAAGGTGAACGTCGACGTGGATGCTCTTGTTTCCTGTGAAGGCGCAGCAACTAACCGGCGGGTGGTTACAAATGTCTTTTTCAGTCTCGAGAAGTGGATCGGTCGAGCAAGAATCAGATTAGTGAGGCCAACAAGTACTTCTTCATCGAGTCCTGCATAGCCTTGTTGGTGTCCTTCATCATTAACGTGTTTGTGGTGGCCATCTTTGCAGAGGCCTTCTACGACCGCACAAATGTGCAAGTGGTGAGTTTCTCCTCTTTGAACTTGAGGTGCCTTTCTCTGCTTTTCTCTGGATTCTTTCCTGCAGTTGTTTGCCGTTTTTATTTCAGAATCACGTTTGCAACCAAACAGGGAGTCCTCACTCACACTTGTTTCCACTCAACAACCACACTCTAGAAGTGGACATCTACAAAGGGGTATATATCTGTAATTTTCAAGCAAATTTCAAGACAATAGATTCTAAAAATATTTAATGATGACAGCCCTAAATGTGTAATTCTCTTCATTTTATATTTAGTTTGACACTAAACTTGAGCTCAGAGTTGCAACTTGAGGCCTCTGTTTGTGTTCAGGGAGTGGTACTGGGTTGTTTCTTTGGGCCAGCGGCCCTCTACATCTGGGCTGTTGGCATCCTGGCGGCCGGTCAGAGCTCCACCATGACGGGAACGTACTCGGGCCAGTTTGTCATGGAGGTCAGTGCACAAGCCGAGCGTTGTGACAAATATTTTTCTCGTTTGCACAGTCGTGAATGACGGCGTCTTTTAATTCCGCAGGGTTTCTTAAACTTGCGCTGGTCTCGCTTCGCTCGGGTGTCGCTGACCCGCTCCCTGGCCATCGTGCCCACGCTGCTGGTTGCCATCTTTCAGGACGTGCAACATCTGACTGGCATGAATGACTTCCTCAACGTGCTGCAGAGCATGCAGGTCGCGCTTCGCTAAAATGCAACTCACCCTAGTGGAGCAGCTGAGTAGCACATTTTCTATCTTCCGTTCTTCTAACATGTGATGGGAGTAAAGTAGGTTTTGTTTTGGTCCTATACACAGAGTCCTCCCTTAAAAAGTGGCAATATTGGGTGAAATTTCAGGATAAACCTAAAATGCACTATAACCTTTTTAGGTATGCCATGTTCATCTGATTTATTTTCTTAATGCAATGTGAACAGTACAAGTCAGTTTTTTTAAACCAATTTCTGGTTTGTAATTAGGTCTATCCCGATTATCTTGCATTGTTTTACTGTAGATTAGATTAAACAGGACCTGCAAACAGGAAAAAGAAAAAAAAAACTTTTATAAGCGTGCATGAACCTCTCTTTGTCCGAATAAAGTTTCTTTGTGTCACACAGCTTCCGTTTGCCCTCATCCCCATCCTAACTTTCACCAGTTTGCCGTCCCTCATGAAGGACTTTGCCAATGGATTGTGAGTTCGCCACCGCCGCCGCCACCATCAACATTGATTAGATTGCGTCTGCTTGGAAGCAAACTCTGAGTCCATGTTGTTTTGGCAGGTTTTTTAAGATCTGGGGCGCCCTGGTCATCTTGGTGGTGTGTGCCATCAATATGTACTTTGTGGTGCTTTACGTATCAACGCTCAGCCATGTGTGGCTCTACGTGCTGACTGCCTTCCTGTCTGTAGCCTATCTGGCATTTGTGGGATACTTGGTAGGTAACATTCGCCATTTGTCTTTTTTTTTTTTTTTTTTTTTTTTTTGATAGGACAATGTCACTCAACAAAATGAAATAAGAGTGAGAATCCGGGGTTCATTCTTCATCCCCAACTATAAGTAGAAATGCAAGGTGCAAAAACTATTTTAAACTAGGACTATTTATTGCTGCTCTCTTGTTTGTGCAGGCGTGGTTGTGCCTGATTGCTCTAGGTGTGCACTGCCTGGATCCAAGCGGCCGCAGAAGGAACGACGCTGCCGTCCTTATTGAGCCGCAGCTGGAGTTTGAGTCCTGAAGGAATGCGTGCATATTTAAGCAGGTCAAAGGTCGCCTCACAGGTGATGTTGAACTGCACATCTCTGGTAAAATTTCATAGCATATACAGTCAAAAAATACATATATAGTATATATTTCATTTTCAATGTATGTTTATCGTCGTTTTCAGGTTTGTCATTACCTTTTCTCAATACATTTCAATGGGCGTCAGTTATTTAAATCTCACTATATATATCTTATATATCTCTATTCGTGGGCAGGGCCGGTCCCAATTGTCTGGGAATAGCGAGGGTCGACGGAACAGTTATCGAATGAATTGTTTTAAATCGATTGGACAGATTGGTCCATCTTCTGATCGGATTTTTATTTTCAGTTTGCTGATCGATGATCGGCTTCAACTCCTGATTATGTGTCAAGCCGAGTGTTGAATGTATGAATTGCCACAAAAATAATGCCTGCACCTAACATGCATAAATTGTTCGTTGAAGTACTATATGAGTGAAACTTTAAAATATGGGTAAAAAAATACACTGAATAAATACTATTGGTTGCTACTTTGCGGCTTTTGTCTATTACCATGGTGGGACCGCAATAAATTAGGAATTACTCCATAAAATGTTTTGATGACTTTTTCTCTCTACATTTGAAAACACATGCTTCTTACTCCTTTGTCATAATGGGGTAGTTACTATTTCAGATAAGTAAAATCGTAAAAGAAACAATGTAAACAGACTGAGGGTGTCAACTGTGGTTGAGATGTTTATTGACACATCCTTCAGAGAAGCAATTAAGATATTCTTCATTCATGGTCTATTGTTGAATCCAAGAATGATTCATGGCGAATGTGTTGTGCATTGTGCCCACCAGAAAAGGGCAAA
The DNA here is from genome assembly GCF_901709675.1 of Syngnathus acus. Classification (NCBI taxonomy): domain Eukaryota; kingdom Metazoa; phylum Chordata; class Actinopteri; order Syngnathiformes; family Syngnathidae; genus Syngnathus; species Syngnathus acus. The sequence goes on along the minus strand of NC_051088.1, from coordinate 16,882,863 downwards.
TCTCTGTTTTTTAAAACTTCTTGTCTAATCTGGAAAACTAATTCATGTATTTTTGTATTTTTTTCAGTTATCATTAGCTGATTTACCTTTTTTCACAGGATTAGCCAAACTATGCAAACTCTTTTTAATGGCATAAAAGTTGAGCAATTGTTGCCAACTTGTGACATGTAATGAAATGTTTGTTCCTCTGATGTATATAATGTAACAACAATTTTATATATAATATCATATCATATATGATTATCTATTTTCTTTACGTCCGTGCTATTTTGAAATACTCATTGAAATACATTTTGGAGGCTGGATAGCTATTTGCATTTATTTTGACGGAATTATAGGATTTGAGATATGACTATTATGAGGTACGAACGTGGCCACGTAACGAATTCAACTCGTTTCTTAATGCGCACCAACATTGCTGTGTACTTAGTACTTGCTTTGTGGGTCCTGCAATTCATGCTTTGGCCACATGGAGGCAGTGCGGGCTGATCAGAGAAATCCAGTACTGTATACGAGTGTAATGATACAACACGTTCGTTGAGTTACATTCTGGCTTACATCTAAATGATCAGGACTCAGGAGCCAACGCACATATTTTATGTTCAAAAAAATCTCAACAAAAAATATGACAATGGTGTTTTTGGGTTGGCTTAGTTTACTCAAATGTACAAATGGACTTGGTTTCCGAGTGAAATGAGATCTCAACTATGCTTGTGTAATCCTGGCGTCTCTCAAGGCTGTATGCTTGTTTTGCATCAAGCTGGACGTCAGCAACAACTGACAGAATCTCTGTCTTATTGTTGTGGTCTCGGGATAAGGATTTTGTCGCCGCGGTCATGACCCCTTAAATGATCCCACCCCCAAAGAAGGGCTTTTTATACTTGCTCAGGACAAGCGACACTTGAAATGATTGATGCCTCTGTCGATGCGCTGGCTGGCTTGCCTTCTTTGTCCGGTTAATAAACGAAGACTTGTTTTTGGGGAGTCCCAAAAACATCCTCGGTAGGGACTGGAATTGAGAGCAGTTTTACCACATGACAAATTAGATATGTTTTTTTTTATTGCCTTTTCACCCCAGAGCATCTTAATTCACTGGTTACTGTAGAAATTGAGAGTTATGAGGATGCAATTTAAAGGGAAAGTCAAACAAAAAATCGAATATGATGTGTGCAGCCCAACTAGTCACAACGTAGTGTTCTGATTAATGTTTCGTGTGTGGAATATGAATTAAACAGAGAAAATCCTGTTTTTGTCAATTTCCGGCTTCCTAAAACTGATTAGCCGTGACCTGAGACTTGGCAACTGTGATGTCATTTTCAGTCGACACCAAGTGACAAAATGGCCGCCCCCTGAGATGGATAAAAATGGGTGAATTTTGCTCCCAACCCATATTCCACAAATGCAATATTAATCAGAGTGCTGTGTTTAGACTGGTTGAGCCACATATAGTATTTCATTGTCAAGAAAATTTTGCAGATGATTCCTTTAATGAAAAGAACAAGCATGATCAAAATAAACAAGGTGACTGACAAAAATGATATAAATTTGTTCTGTGGCCAAGCTTGTATCCCACAACACTCGTGATCCAAATCGTTCTTATTTATTTATTTATTTATTTATTTATTTATTCAATTATTTAATGTATTTATTCATTTAACATTTCATAGACCTCTGCCATCTGAGACTTCTTTGGTCCAATAATGCCAACTTTACACAAATTGTTGATACACTTTCGACCCTGTGCCACTCCAGTTCTTGTTAATGTAGCTGATTGTAGTTTTTCCATCCATCCATTGTCCAAAACGCTTTTGTTCACAGGCACATCATCATATCCTCTATGACAAATTACTAACATTAGAGCATCTTATTGAGAGGAAGAAAAAGTAGTAAAAGATGAAGGTTCTTCTTCTGTGTTTGCATGACTGTATTATATTGCCTCCCAGTGGCTAAATCAGTCACAGCACATTAAATTGGATTGTGCCATGAACTCATGATCCACAAACTGTTTGACGATTTACATTTTGTTTTATTATCATGTATGTTTATATAAATTAGAAAACTGTTGAGTTTTATTTTTCCTTATCAAAAAACAATGATCCGTGACCTACCTTCGGATCTCATTGGGTATGCAAGCTGTACGGAATGAGACTTGGACATGTTGCAACACTTGTTCAGAAACGTCGTTCTCGCTGCTTTAGACAAATTTGTCACATTCCAATCAATTCAATTTTGAAGCGGCGGCACACGATTGAGCAATTGTGATCCGGCCTTGCCACTTTCAGCTTTGCTCGCATTCTGGTCGCTAAGCGCAAGTTGAGACCCCGAGCAGACAGCCGACCACATCATCAACACCTGCCCCCTATATAGACCACCCTCGGAGGCCGGCCTCTTCGACCTGGGACCAGAGATGCTGGCGTGGCTCCACGACACCAAGTTGGAGCTCTGACGTTACACGAGAGAGAGCTAAGCGCAAGAGTGAGGTGAGGAGTGGCAGCTGGACAGGTTTTTTTTTTTTTTCTTCTCCTGTCATGGAGGCTGACTTATGTAAGAGGGAGAGTCTTCCCGCCTTCGTGTTTTTGTTTTTCTCAATGAGCCAAATGTCAGCCCCATCGAGGCCTCTCAGCCTGTCCACCAAGCCCCTTTCCTGGAAACTTCCAGCGGAGGCTACTCGGGGCAGGCCCGCGGGTTGGATGGGAGGTGGGGGTTGGTTTGTCTTCAGTGGGTGTTCTCTTCCAGCAAAACACATGACTGGCGCCCACACCATCTCAGCCACTCTCAGCGAGCGGGTCGTCAGTCATTGCATTTTTGTGCAGCATTAAAATAATGTTGCTGTTTTGGGAGGGATAGATAGATAGATAGATAGATAGATAGATAGATAGATAGATAGATAGATAGATAGATAGATAGATAGATAGATAGATAGATAGATAGATAGATAGATAGATAGGCATTTGCTGTCCATCTTTAGGGTGGTTGATAAATTGATGGATTAATAAATGTGCACACAAAATGAAAGAGATGAGAAAGTGATTATGATGGATGGCTGACTGACCATCGATCGTCGTTTGTTTATTCGTTTATTTTTGGACGTTATAATCAAGTTAGCGAATGAAAGCATCTCGTCGTCGGGCTGGAATGTGACGCGTGCAGGCCTGGGAGGAATGCCTCAACCACGCCCCCTCGCTATGGCTTGTCCAATCAGAAAAGGTAGTCGGTTTTAGGGCACCCGCCGAGTGCCAACCGTACAAAAACAACGCGTGGGCTATTTGACTAAAGTCGTATTTATGTCATTTGGTCCTGGGGTGGACTTTTTGCACTTGAGAGCAAAGTGTAGCTTCGAGGTGCGGGTCTTTTCAGGGCCCTCGGAGCGCGTCCGGCCGATGTTGTTTATGTGTAGTAAGGGGTAGCTTGAAACCGGCCTGGCTTGCCCCACTTCCTCGCTTGTTTTCCTCGTCGGCTCGCTTGCGCCTGCTGGATTCTACTCCATGTTGACGCCGCCACTGCTGGCGCTGCTGCTGCTGCTGCTGCTGCAAAAGTGACGACTCGGCGGCCACGGGACGACCAGGAAGCCCCCCCCCCCCCCTCCCCTAGCTCGCTCGCAACACCGCCGAAAAGTCGTGTCCAGAGAGCCCCGAAAAGCGGTTCCGAATTGAGCACTTTCCTTCTGCAAAGGAAAAAAAAACTGAATAAGCGTTGGAGAAGGATAGATCGACAGAAAGACAGTAGTCAAGCCACGCAGGCGGGAGAGACGCCAGTGACAGGCGAGCTCGGCGAATCATCGGCTGGATCGGAACCGCGAAGACAGAAGCCAATGAGGGGTGCCCGTCAGTGCCCGGGGACAGGATTTGAGGATTTTGAGGGCTCCGTGATTGTCCGATGGAAAGTTCTGTTATCACCCAAGTGCACAAAGAAGACGTCCAAGTGTCCCCCAAAACAGGTGAGACTACTTTGAACCGTTCAGATTATCTTTCTCTGCGACTGTTGTTGTTGTCCCACTACGTTGAATCAGTGTGCGCTTGATTGACAGCTGTAACATAAAAAAAACATCACAAGCAGATGTGGAATTCAAGTCAATAAAGCAGTCCAACTACAACGTTAATGGCGAAAATAAAAATGACGCTTGTTGTACGTTTGAATTAGTGTCGCATTTAAACTGAAATTCGAACTTCAAGTGTCAGATGTGTTGATGTTTGATTATCGCTGCTGGAGTTTGTTGGCCAAGAAACAAAAGCTGCTCGAGTATTTGAGAGTGTCAGGTTGCAGCTTGTTTGGCAGCAGCCCTTCATTTTGCCACTAGCAGGAAAAACACGAGTGCACAACAACAGGCTCGCTTTGCTCCCTTTTCGAACGCAGTTCGGCAGTTTGGGTCGCATTCTGGGGAGGGGGGGGGGGGGGGCGTAGCGGTTGCGTTTGCATAACGCCAAAATGCACCGTATATAATCTCGATGTTACTGGAGAATGTGTATTGAGATTGGAGAGGGGGGGGGCGTTCAAACAGCAGACCCCCCCCCCCCCCCCCCTGCACACGCCCAAAAATATAAGATACAATTAGTCAGTGCCAATTATGTTGGTTTAGGAGATATGATTAATTAGACGATAAGGTCGTAGTGAATTGGGGGGGGGGGGGGGGAAATCTGCCAGTGTATTTGCATGTGTGGATCAACATATGAGGATTTTTGTTTGTCTCCTCAAGCACGGAGTTGTGTAACACTACGTCCTCATTCTGCCGAGTAAGAAAACGTTCTTCCCCTTCCTGAGCTGCACTGGCACACTTTTGGCCCGTTTATCATCGGTTCCTCTTTCCAGGAAGCTTGATGATCCACTGGAAGCTTCCACATCTCAGGGATGTGATGCCCAATTTTTTTGTTGTGACTTTAGGCTTGTCCCACGATCCATAGTCAAAAGCCAAAGCCCGTGGAGGTGTGACCAAGGCTAGGTCCGACGACAGAATGGCTGCCAGGCAGCCTTGAAAAGGCCTCGCTCGGAATGCTTTCTGTCTGTGTAAGGTAGTGCTCTAAAGTGAGTGTAGGTTTTCCCGCCCTTCGTGATTATATAACCTGTGCCGGCCATTTCCAGCAGCAGCGGCAGAGGCAGTAAAAGCAGATTTCACGCAGGCCGTGTTATTCTGCATGCAGAAGGCACGCGCTGACCCTCATAAGCAACGTCGATCGTAGATATGCAACAATTCATCTGTTAATCATCAAATTTATCAATAACTATTTTGAGACCTTGTTTAACTAAGTAGCAGCCTCTCCACCGTAAATATTCTCCAATTGCTGTCGTCCTCCATGAAAGCAGACTGGTTATCTTTGTGTTTCATCCAAATAAGATATTTGCAAACATCTGTTTTTACTTTGGAAAACAACTATCGACATTTTTGCGGATTTGCTAACCTGTTATGAATCAAATGGGGAACTGAATCACAATCCAGTCATATTTTTGCTTTTTCTACACTAGCCATTTGAAGTATTGTCCAGTTTTTCAATAAAGGGGTGGAAATTGCTAGTATTATAATTCACCAAGATAAAAAAAAAAACTCTTGACAATTTATACATATCAAAAGATTGTGGAGGTGAGAGCGGAAATCCTCAAGCTCCTCATTATGCTTTCACAAATGAATAAATATAGAGCTCAGGGGGACAAAAGGAAGAGCGCAAAATTACAGTGGACCTTAAAACTTGTCATTTCTATGTTGTTGCATTCTGTGCGGGAAATCAGGAAGAATGTAAATAAGCCGGATGGCTGATGTGGACATTTGCAAATTCCTGCATTCTACCAAATATCAAACAGAACATACTTGACAGACACGTGATGGCGTAGAGATTCTAGATGCAAAGCAGCTTTTGGGAAAAAAAAATACAAGGGCCCAAAACTACTCTGGACCTTCTTCAGTATTTTAAGCTATTTTCCATTTTCTTAAAACGAATGCTTCACGTGGCAATATTTGTTCTTGGAGTTGCATTGTGTTGTTGTAATTTATCGAACAAAATAAAGATGCTTATTTTATTTGAACAATAATGTGTTGACAAAGTTTACTGCAATGACATTTGAGTGAAATAAATGTTTTCCTCTGCGCTTGTGTGGCAGGCCAGGTGAGCCGCTCGGCCCTGAAGCAGCCTCGGAGTTGTAATGTCTTCAAAGCGCTCTTCTGCTGCCTGCAAGCTCAGGATGAGCCCAAACTACCTCCGCCACTGCTGCCGCCTTCCCAGCAGGCTTTGCTGGAGGCCCCGGAAAATGCGGCGGTTGTCAAGGTAACCTCGTTCGCATTCCACGTACGCTCGCTTCAATCCTGCCGAAATCGGACCGGAGCCACCCAATGGGATGTGGAATATGTAGTCGCTGTTATGTCACAGCGAGCGCTTGCTCATTTTTTTTTTTTTAGCTGAAGAAAGAATATTGTGTTGTAATGTGCGGTACGCATGTTATATAACAGAAGAGTAATTCATGTCAGCCTGGCAGTTGACCAAAAAAGCTCAGAGAGAGAAATGGTTCCCATGCCATGTCCTGTATGTTATTGATAGATTGCAAGAACTGCATGTCTATTTACAGAAATTGCAATTGTGCTCATTTTGGGGGCGGGGGGCAATAGGTTCTTTTTTCAAGGCCAATACGGATTATTAGTAGTCATTGAAACTGAAATTAATTTGCACAAAATGGGAAAATATTGGCATCAAAATTTACTTCGACTAACTATATGCTTACTGAAAGGGTTTTCAGCTTTGCATGTGTTAAATGTTCAGGTCATGTTAATTTTTCATTCATTATAATTAAACCAAAAAGTACAGGGAGATTCCAGACTCAGCATGTCTTAGAAATTAAAAAAATAATCAACAAATAACATAAATAGCTCTTAGTTTTTGCAAACCAAAAAAAGGTTTTCCAAAGTTTCAATGTTACTAAAATATTCATTTTATATTTTGGGGGCGGGATTAGAATGACATGCAGAACAGACACATAATCTAAATGATATAAAAGTTTTGTGTAAATTGATTTTTGCGAAAAACTGCACAAAATGAGTTTTTGCACTTAATGTTGGTTTCCTGTTGCGCAGTTTTGTGCTGACCTTAAAAGGTCATATTTATCCTTTGCAAGGGGGGGGGTAATCACGGTAATAATTATTTTGTAGTGGGTAGTGGATCTTCTATGTGCCCATTTATTAATCTATCATCCACCAGTTCAACTAGTTTTAAATCCATCAGTTATCGGCTGTCAGATATCGATGACACGTTTTTCTCTGACTAGTAAAAATATCAATGAGATCAAACATCGTAATCTAAAGAACTGAAATCAAATCGAATTGGAGCCTAAAGAATTGAAATAGAATTGAATGTGAAACTTTTCGACAATACCCAACAACTCAAAATCACACACACACACACACACACGCATGCCTCAAATGGCTTATATTAGGCTTATATTACGTTAGGCTAATAGCGGTGAAAACCGTTTTGTGTGTCATCAGTTGTGCGACGTCAGCCTCCTGCCCGAGGTGACCGCCCATGACCAAGGGAAGATCTGCGTGGTCATCGATCTAGATGAGACGCTGGTACACAGCTCCTTCAAGGTGGGGACCGACTGATCAATTGATCGTTCATTACGGGCCTCGTTCCAGTTGAGACGCTGCCCAGACTGGTCGCCAGTCAATTGCTGGGAACATAAAGACAAACGTGTTCCAATTTAGAGTCTTCCATGGGGCTAGCATGCTAACATGTTTTTAGAAAGTATGAGTTTGCTGGAGTACCCAGAGAAAAGTCGCACAAGCACAGTTTGTGTGTTCACCTTGGCTTGTAAATCCAAAAGAATGTTTCTCAAATGACTGGCTGTTCATGCATCCTGGAGTGAAATGCCCTGTTATTTACGGCAGTAGCAGCAGCAGTACGGCATGGAAGCGAGCGCTTATGTAACATCATGAGAATTTCTGCTCGGGGTCCATGAGTGCGTGCGCACACGCCTACCGAGCCAACTGAACGTCTCCCTTCTGTTTCCCCTCTAGCCAATCAGCAACGCGGACTTCATTGTGCCGGTGGAGATTGAGGGGACCACACACCAGGTAAGCGGCAGTGCAGCTTGCGCGTGCGACAGAGTTCTGATGTGGTTGCAGTGACCTCTACTGGCCACGTTTTGAACAAAGCCTCAACAGCAGGACGGGAACTCGCACGGTCATTTCACGTTCTCAACATGGGTTGCCCAAGACGTTAACAGTGGAAGACAATTAAGAACAAAAGCTGTCTGGGATTTTGCGGCAAAGACTTGAGTCCTGCGATGGCGGCGAGGCATCTGTGTGGGCCTCTGCCTGGTTCAAGTAATCCAGGATAGGCTGGTTAACACTGGCACGGCCTATTCTTGATTACTTGTTTCAGGAAGTGGCCATTGGCGGCTAAGCTGGGGTTTCTGATAAACATCCATTTTCTGCAGCATTTCTCCTCATTAGGGTCACAGCTGAGCTGAGATACTAGTGTCCAGCAAATGCCAGATAAGGCTTGCAAAATACTACAAGCTGTCTCTTAACTTCTATCCAAGTGAAGATACTCATGTTTATCTTCAGTATGGCTTTCAGGTACTTTTTCATGACCGACCAAATGCTAAACATGTTCGAGCACTGCTACGCTTGTGACCGCAGCGATACACACAGATGAGTTCCTGCTGTCCTGGAACGTGGGATGGAGTTTTCCCGTAAGGAAGTCACCAATGCGTGGGCTGTGTGTTGGCAGGTGTACGTGCTTAAGAGGCCGTATGTGGATGAGTTCCTGCAGCGAATGGGAGAGCTGTTTGAGTGCGTGCTGTTCACCGCCAGTTTGGCTAAGGTAGCTAGCGGACATAATCACCATATGTACCATCATCACCAGTGATTCTCAAAGTGGACTCTGGCGGTATGCAAAAGAATCACTCAATGTATAAATATATTTTTAAATCCAGTACGCCGACCCAGTGACGGACCTGCTGGACCAGTACAGCGTGTTCCGGGCTCGCCTCTTTCGGGAGTCATGCGTCTTCCACCAGGGTTGCTACGTGAAAGATCTGAGCCGCCTGGGCCGAGACCTTCATAAGACGCTCATCTTGGATAATTCTCCCGCATCCTACATCTTTCACCCCAACAATGCTGTGAGTTTACACTCCAAACTGGCGCAAACATTTGCTTGAGTTTCATAAATCACAACATTGATGTCAAATCTGTTTATGTAATATGTGTGCGCGCACGCTCGTCAGGTCCCCGTGGTGTCATGGTTCGACGACGTAGATGACTCCGAACTCCTCAACCTTCTGCCCGTGTTTGAAGAACTCAGCCAGGCGGAGAACGTGTACACTCAGCTGGACCAACTTCGTGGGCATTAAAGGACCTTTTTCCGGGTCGTCTTCCACATATCACGCATTGAAACAGGATCTCTTCACATGTTGGTCTGTCCCAGCTGCTGCACAAATATCTCAACAATGACATTAGCGTGGGTTACAGGACATTCCAAACTCACAAAGCAACTACGTTTGTGCCTCAGATTATGCTTGGCATTCTCAAGCCTTTTTTATATGCTTGTGATAGCAGCAAGCACGATTCAAAATCATGCAAATCACCACGAGACAGCGCGAGGACACCACAACCAAAGCGCCATTGTCACAGTCACCGGTTCAACCAGTTATGGCAATTGTTCTCTGGACAAAACAGAAGCCTCCATGCCCTCCATCTGACTTTGATTGAGTGTGCCTTTAAGGAACGAGGAAGAAAAGAAAAAAAAAAGGTTTTTTTTAAATCACCACGGGTTTTATACACCATTCGTTTTGATAAGTTGTTTTATATGGAAATCTATTTTTAAATAGTTCCTCTATGCAAGCCGGTTCTGTCAATATTTCATTTCAGTGGACGTAAGAGTTGGCCTTATTTATGAATAAGCAACAAAAAACCAACACGAAAGCTAAATGATGCCCAATTGTTGTCTTTTCTAAATCTGATGCTTTTATGTAGCCGTTCACGTTACAAAACCAAAAGCGACTTGGAATGTGAACGGAATGCATCAGTGAATTGACACGTGTGCGCACAAACCATGACGTCATGTGGTGCAGTCTGCTTCCTGAAGGAAATACCAAAAAGGTTTGACTGCAACCGAAGCCAAATTTCTTAACCGAATCATTTTGTGTCGTCCTCTTTTGGCCATTGACTGATTTCTTCTTTTTTTGTCCGCCATTGCTTCTGGCACTGTCTAATTTGTCAAACCATTGTGATGTTTATTGCCTTCTGATGACATGGAGGTGCAGTGAGCGCCACCTGAGTGGTCAGTGTGCAGTTGCGTCAGCTACATACCTGATTTATATTATAGCCACTTACGAAAGCGGCCTTGTCAGATTTTGAAAAAAAAAAATGCAATTGTACTGTTTACATTCATGTAATTATCAGAATTCACTTGCAGTACGAACATACTGTTTCAGATTTATATTTTCTACATCAGCCTTTGATTGATTGTCGCGGATTTCATACTGTGTCCCTCTTAAAATTGTGGGCGGTGACATATTTTGATTTTGCCTCAATCATCTTCTGCCACTCAAGCCACCTCTGCTAAAACCGGCTGCATCCTTAGTTCAACCGCTTATTCAATTTGAATATAGTATGATTAGTGTTTGGTTCTGTTTTTTTTCTGTTTAAAAAAAAAAGCATTATTTTAGGAAGGTGACAATATATGTAGCTTTCAGCTTGAGCGAAAAATGACAAAATCGTATCGTGTGAGCAGACACACTGGAATCTGCGGACACGGCATAGGCCGAGTGCCACACATTCAGACAAGCTTTCTGAGCTTTTTTGTCGTTATTATTATCATCATCGAACACTGCTGACAAAGATACACAGTGCCTTTTGAAGTTTGGAGCGATAGAGGTGTTGTGCCTAAAAATGAGTTATGATGATGGCCTCAACACTAGAATGCATGTCATGCTGGGCATGAGTGAGGAAACACTGTCGAGAGCAAGTTTACGCAGCTGTGCTACTTGTAGCGGGAAAACACTTGAAAATATCTTTTTTTATGAGTGTTTTTTTTTTCTGTATTTATTGGCCAATAACCTGTATTGTCCGGTAATGCTCAATATTTTCTATTGTTTTCCATTTGCCAACATTAAGCAGTTTAAATTTCACTTGTAGAGTTTTGTCATATTATTGATTTGTGTCATTTTTGGGTGAGTTTCCTGGGTTTTCTTGTGTTGTTGAACACCTACCCCCCATGTTAACTAGTTTTAAAAATGCTAAATGTACCACATGTGATGATCCAAAGTATTTAAGATTGCCATCAGTTGTCTTTGTCTTTTGGAATATTTTTGTCTCCCATATCTGACCAGAACTACAAAGTGCTACCAATATTTTATTGAAATAAAAATTGGTTCTATTTTCCTGTACTTGAGTGTTTTTGTGATGAGGCATTAAACTCAAAAGTTTATCTTCTGTGTGGAGAGAAAGCCATTTCTTCACCCATACGCTTATTTTTTATTTAAATATTTTTATTAAAATTAAAAAAATAATAAATGATAAAAAAATAATTAAAAAATTAAATAAGAAAAAAAAACAAAATTAAAAAAATGAATAAATAAAAGACCAAAAAAAATGGAAACAAACCGAACCCCAAAAAATCTGTGACGTCATTTGGACACTCTATTAGGTACACCGCCATTTTCAGGTGTTCCAAATCACAGGCCACTTCATTAGGGAAAAATCATGGTCAAAGCTTAACTGAAAGTGAAAAGTGCCACACCCGCCCTCACCCCCACTTTCTGATTGGCTGTTGGATCTGTGACGTCACTCGGACACTCCATTAGGTACACCGCCATTTTCAGATGTACCTAATAACAGGGCATTTTATTAGGGAAATATCATGGTCAAAGGTCACAGGTGTCAAGCTCTAGTCCTCAGGGCCGCATTCCAACATGCTTTCCAAGATTCCCTCGTTAAGTGCACCTGCGTGAAAAGTTTTTGGTCATTTTCACGTTCCGCAGGAGCTAAAACTTTTCACGCAGGTGCACTTAACGAGGGAATCACATGGACACTCCATTAGGTACACCGCCATTTTCAAGTGTACCTAATAACAGGCCACTTTATTAGGGAAATATCATGGTCAAAGGTCACAGGTGTCAAGCGCTAGCCCTCAGGGCCGCGTTCCAACATGTTTTCCAAGTGACCCTCGTTAAGCGCACCTGCGTGAAAAGTTTTTGGTCACTTTCACGTTCTGCAGGAGCTAAAACTTTTCACGCAGGTGCGCTTAACGAGGGAATCACACGGACACTCCATTAGGTACACCGCCATTTTCAAGTGTACCTAATAACAGGCCACTTTATTAGGGAAATATCATGGTCAAAGGTCACAGGTGTCAAGCTCTAGTCCTCAGGGCCGCGTTCCAACATGTTTTCCAAGTGACCCTCGTTAAGCGCACCTGCGTGAAAAGTTTTTGGTCACTTTCACGTTCTGCAGGAGCTAAAACTTTTCACGCAGGTGCGCTTAACGAGGGAATCACACGGACACTCCATTAGGTACACCGGCATTTTCAAGTGTACCTAATAACAGGCCACTTTATTAGGGAAATATCATGGTCAAAGGTCACAGGTGTCAAGCTCTAGTCCTCGGGGCTGCATTCCAACATGTTTTCCAAGATTTCCTCGTTAAGTGCACCTGTGTGAAAAGTTTTAGCTCCTGCAGAACGTGAAAATGACCAAAATCTTTTCACGCAGGTGTGTTTAACGAGGGTAACTTGGAAAACATATTGGAACGCGGCCCCTCAAGGACTGGAGGTCCACACCCTTGGTTTAAGTGAAAAGTGCCACACCCGCCCTCACCCCCACTTTCTGATTGGCTGGTTGATCTGTGACATCACTCGGACACTCCATTAGGTACACCGCCATTTTCTGGTGTACCTAATAACAGGCCACTTCATTAGGGAAAAATCATGGCCAAAGCTTAACTGAAAGTGAAAAGTGCCACACCCGCCCTCACCCCCACTTTCTGATTGGCTGTTTGATCTGTGACATCACTCGGACACTCCATTAGGTACACCGCCATTTTCTGGTGTACCTAATAACAGGCCACTTCATTAGGGAAAAATTATGGCCAAAGCTTAACTGAAAGTGAAAAGTGCCACACCCGCCCTCACCCCCACTTTCTGATTGGCTGTTTGATCTGTGACGTCATTCTGACCCTCTATTAGGTACACCGCCATTTTCAGATGTACCTAATAACAGGGCATTTCAGGTTCGTTCGCGAAGATTCACAGACAGCGTTGCTGCTTGCTATGCCAGCCGACACACGTTATGCCGACATTGTTTTAATTTTGTATTTGTTGGATTCTAGTCTGTGTTATTATACCAAATGTGTTTGTGTTTGAATAAAAGGGAGAAAAAAAATCCGTTATGCCGACATTTGTTATTTTTGGGGACACCAATTCATATAACAACGTAAAACACATACATATTGTCATATAAAGCAGTTAACCAAATGTCTGATTTTTATGTTTTGATTGGCGAATATAAAAACAAGGAATAAAACACCAGACAAGTTTTAACATAAATGTTTATTAAAATAATAAAAGTAAATTTCAAAACAGCAATCTAATGTGAAATTGCAGTAAATTGGATAACAATATTTAGTCATATGCATACATGTTATCGAACCAAACCGAACCGAATCGAACCAAACCGAAACGAATCCCTTAGCGACTCGCTCTGTCTTCGTGCGACAGCCAAGGACGATTCGGTCGCTTGTCGTTCGGTCGCCGAAGAGTCAAAATTGTCGTGATCCGTATCTTGAAGGAATCTCGTAAAATGAAGGATGACAACCACCATCAACCAGACTTCTCCTCCTCAGGATCTCCAACCAAAGTGAAGCCAATTATTTCTATTATTTATTTATTATTTTAAATGTATGTCACTCTCGTTTTTTTGTAATCTTTAGGTGAAAATTCAAGTCTTCTGGCTTAGTTTAGGTCCCTATTTTTAATGTTAATGTGTTGTTGTTTATTCCTTAGGTGATAGTTCCCCTATTTGTTCTTGTATGCATTTATCTTACTGCCATGTGTGCCAAGTTTGGAGTTTAGCTTTTAGAACTCCTAAAAGTAACATGCATTTCAAATATTTACAACTGTCACATTTGACTATACAGTCACTGCATAAGTGCGGTAACTTGAAATTCTTGAAAAACTGCTGTGGTCCAAGGTTGGAAATTGCAAAAAGAGGTTTTTGTGAGAAAATCTTTCCTTGCAGAGGAAGAAATCCTCCCCAAACACCTTGGTGGGATTAAACATTCTACTTCGCTTGAATAATGCGTGCATTCAACACATTTATTTGGGCAAATGTATCAAACTTGTAGTTAACCTTTTACATGAACAAAATTAATTCTTCACAGTATATGCTAAAAATGCAAGGTTAACTTCACTTAATTTGGCAAACTATCAGACATCTGTGGAATTTACAAGAGAAGAAAGCAAAAACAGGAAAAAGCGCAGTCAAAAACTTGGACAAACGCGGCCAACCTGGATCTAGAAAAGTCCAAGAGATTTCAAAGCATTACTTCAGAGGGCATGTGGGAGGGGGATCCAGTGTCCAAATCACTCTCGACTACTACTAATTATAATAAACAGAAACCTAGAAATGAAGCAAAATGATTTATGTGATCACACAACTTAAACTATTATTCGTGTGACTTGCTAATTGAGAGTCTGTCATCATCTTGTATTAATTGTTGGCACATAGAACAAGACCAAACTCAACTGAAGTGCCGCTTGCGTGGCACAATGCTGCCCTCTACAGGCTAAGTAGGTTGACTGCAACGTTAGTCCCCTCGTGTTCTCAGCACGACTAGCATTAGTTGGACATGGACGGACAAACAATCAACCCTTGGAAGTTAAACATAAAAAAAAAAAAAAAAAAAGCTCAAAACATTTTCGATCGGACCGTAAGACCACGAGTTTAAGAAATTAAGTCAAAAATAGTGCGCGACGCAAATTGGCCCGACTCTTTTTCAGCCGCTCACACAAACTTATCTACTTCTTCTCCTTCTTCTTGTCCTGAAACAACAAAAGAGAACACCACACTGTTACTCGACACACTGCTACACTTTGTTGAGTTGTTTTATGACTGGTACCTTGTCGTTGAGGGCGAGGATGACCATCAACTTCCGGAAGATGGTAATGAAGTCCAAGAACAAGTCCACGCAGTGCCTGCACAGGGTGACACGTTTTGTTTGGGCATGTCCGCAGTGAAACGGTGACATATTTTCTTTTTTTAATTTAAACCGGACGCGGCCTCACTCACCAGACGTAGTCCTTGTCGCCGTTCTCCGCCTTCTCGATGATGAGCTGAGTGTCAAACAGGACGAAGCCGCACATGATGAGCAGGCCCAGGTACATGTGAGCCTGTTGGAAGAAGCAAAGGTCATCTTGGAAAGGGCTCAGAAACGTGGAAGGAATATGCAAGAAGGAAAGAGCGAGCGTGACAAGATTTCCCAAAAATGAGTGTCAACTGGTGGAGCTAGATAGTTTTTAAAATGTGCACTATTGCAAGAAATAAGTAAATGCTTTCAAATGCAGAAAACTGTCTTGTCCCAAAAAAATTAAATGGAGCAAATAACATTACAAATTACATAACAAGCAACATTCAGGTTGTTTTTTGGTGATTTTCTTTTGTTCTGGAGTGTTTCAGAAGCCTTTTGGAGGCTTTTTTGAGGACAGTTGTGACAGTGAGACAAGATGCAGCAAGCAAGACAGCTACAAAGTGACAAGAGAGCGAGACGAGGAGAGATCAAACGATGATTCCGACTGACCTTGAAGAGCATCGCCGATCCAAAGAACATGTTCATGAGTGACATCAGGAAGAGGATAGACAGGCCAGACATCAGTGTGCCTGATCACCACCACAACAACAGCAAGGCAGTTAGAGACAACAAAGTACTAGCAGTTCAGGTTGCCTATTCGTTGGTCTTTAAACGGGTAAAACGTGGAATCTACCTCTGGACAGAGAGCTTCTCAAAGGAGCAAGCAACTATTTCATACAATTATGTTTCTAGAAAGTACTTTCAGCCATGCCAAGTGTGAAGACGAATGAGGGCGAGTTACCTCCAAGGAACAGGTAGCTCCTTCGTTTAGCGTAGAGGGCGCTGAGGGTGAAGCAAATGAAAATAACGGAGGTTCCCATGAAGGCTGTGGCAATGATGCTAAAAAGAAAGCAGGGGGGGTTAGCAAGTGCTTTGCACACACAAGGCAAACACAAATCATCAACAGATGCGACAGAAAACAGAGAATGCAGCTATGTAAGGCAGACGATGAATATGTCAATCTTAAACTCGAGAATTCTCATTTACAGTGCCAACAAGACAAGTGAAATTTCATGTTAATCGTCTTGTTTCCAAACAAGGTTCTCTGAAAGGCACTTTGAACATGTGTTTAACTATATGATGTGTTTTCAAAGCTGACTTTTGAGTATCATTATTTCTTTTTAATATATTCTTAACATCGTGCTGCCCAAACAAACATTATGTTCAAATGAGCAATATTTCTCTTTTTTTCCCCCACTTGCAATAGAAGAGAGAATGGCCATTCTGGCCACTATTTTACAAAAGGCTTATGTGACTAGGAGGCCCAAACGTGATTTTAAAGGTGAGGCACACGTTACGCAAGTGTTCCTTGGCATACCTGGGGTTGACGGCGATGACAAAGTCCAGTGTGGGGCCGAGGCCCACACCTAGAGTGAGGAAGGGGGGGAAAAGCGCCTCAGTTGGTCTCATTTGGCTAACAGTCACCCAAACACAATAAAGGTGAGTGCAAACCGTTAAGGAAGGCAAATCCCGCCAGGATGGCCAGCCTCTTCTTCTCAGTGTGGACGTTGTGCGGCGTCATGGCCAGCCACACCATCATTCCCAGGGATGCCAGGGCGCAGAGCACACCTCCCTGAGAACACACGAGGCGTCACTCGTCTGATCAGGTATCATCATCAGGTGCATAATATACAAGATTGAAAGTTAGTTAAGATTAAGCAAACTAAGATACCTGGAAGAGGCGCAAGACGACATGCGTGTAGGCGCCGGCTGCCGCCAGGAACATGCATGCCGCCAAGCTGGAGTAGACATTCTTCAAGTGCAACTGGGTGGAATGAGATCTGCAAGAGCAAAGAAAAACATTTGAAAGAGCACAACTCAGATAAGTAACAAGTCTGACGGGCTCCATACATTTGGGAGAACTTGAAGATGGCATCAAAGTTGATGCTGCGGTCAAACGCATTCATGGTGCAAGAAGATGATATCTGGGTAAAGACAAACAAATTAGAAACTGTTTTGCCATCTTCCTAAATACTTCCTGAAAATGTCCATTAAAAATCATTTCGTTGTGATTTTGGAGTGAGGAATGAGTGACTGATTGTTGATGCAATAACTGCATCATTGTTCTCCAAAGTAAAAGCACGTTTGCAGCCACACAGGTAATCAGTCTGCTTTCATGGAGGATGACAGAATTCTGAAAATATTCAACAACCAATTCACGGCCGATCGCGGCAAAATAGAAAACACCGTTCAAATCAGAGCCAACACTTCACCATTACCTAAAGTAAATGAGGCCCCAAGAAATTGAAAGCGAAATTGTACATCTTGTTATTTTACTCCAGTAACCTAACGCGTAACGATGAGTTTTCGAATTGCTTGGCGTGAGTTATATACGTTGACGGTGCAACGATTCCTCTGAATGTACAAATGGCGGAAGCATGAACAATCGGAGTCACGTACTACGAGAAACGCAAACGGTACTTTCGTTGTTAGCTGCTTTGAATTGAGTGCTTTTAATCCATGTTGTCGATGTTGAATCTTGTTCGTCAGCAGCACGCAAGACACAACGAACGTGATCATATGTAATTGCGTTTGTTTGTGTAAATTAGAAAAACTAGCACAAAGGACGCCCACAACTTCTGTGTTTGGGTGTGTGCGTTGCTAACCACAGTTTGCTTGTTGGTCGTCTGCTGTGTGTTATTAATAGCCTTCCAAGCTAACGTCGGCTAGCGCGACCACAAATCCCATACTTCGACAATTAAATCGAAAACCACAAACGTCAAGCCACTCAAGCAATATGTCAAGGGGTCCCGACGGTATATTGTGTGTGATTCACCTGATCGGTGCTCCTGACGCCCTGCGATTCGGTTCGTTTTGTAGGCCTTTCGTGGATTCTTTTACTCCCTTCTTTCGCTTTGAGTCGCGTCTGAAAGCCAGGACGTGTCACACAAACACACGCACGCGCACACAGTACAGTGATGTCACCATAGAAACGCCCAGAGACGTGCACGCCACAACACCTGACTGTCCCCCTTTGGTGGTTGTTTTGGTACTGACCTAAATAATTTGATCAACTCCAAATTCAAACTCTCACCAAAATAAATTTTAGGAGGCATGCTGGACCGTCCAAATATGACAATATAGAGGTTAAGGTATTATAATTATTATCACCGTTTTCTTTCATTTTGGCAACGTTTTATACTCGCTGGTAAAGTTGGCAATTTAACGACCAAGTCTTGGTTGTTAAATTTGGATGTAGTCACAAATCCACAAGAAATAATCTCGAGCCCCTTAATCACCTATATCTTTCTTGCCTCTCTAATTTACTTGTTTATATGTATGTAGAGTGGTTACCATTATATGTGTGTTCTGCTATTCTATACTCTTGTATATTTGTACTCAATAAAGCTGATGTTAAGAAAACTTCCGGTATAATGAAGAAGAAAAACACACCAACAAGTGTCATGTGTAATACGACGACGATAATGACGTCTTTAATTTATCTAGAGGAGACGTAAGATTAACAACGTGAATGTTTAAAGGACGCAAATAACATCACAGAAGCCGATAAACAACTACCTGGCCAGTTTTTGTACACAAGTAAGACCTGCGTGAAGCTAAGTAAGTGCTCGCCTTTGGTCACCTAAAATGGCTGCCGCAACGCTGTTGTACCGTGACGTCATTACATTGCTGGTGCGTTCGTGGCCACCTGAAAATCTGTACAATTCAACTTTCGGTCACTTGGAATCTATCTATCTTCATGTGTCGAATAGAAAGTGAGAATCCGAGACAATTCGCTGTAACACAATGCAAGATCATTGGAGCAGATTTTCATTCCCCCCCCAAAAACAAAGGCCTACGTTTCGGCAATATCATTTAAGTGGTCTTTTTACAGAGCTGTGTGTCACTTACCGTCAATAATATATTGATATAAATTTGACTTCTTGCAATTTATTACCATATAACATCATTAGACTATATAAATCCCCATATACACACAATTGACTTTTTCTGTTTTTGAATGTGATGATGACTTCACATGACATGTGAGGGTGCAAACTCACAATTAAAGTGACGTAACCACCTGAAAACATCTCACAGTATATCATAGCCAACAACAGTAAGCGTGCAAAACTGCCAGTTAAAATGTCAGAGTTTCATAAACAAGTTTTACAGTATTGGAAAATGGTGTTTACCCATCATTGTGCCACCTTGTGGAATAATAGTGCAATTGTGTCAAACAAAAAGTCAGGGCAAGCTAATAAATGCATACAAGAACTAAATGAAAAGCTTTTTAATAGAAAGTTGAAAAAGGGCAGTACATACAGGGGAGCTATCACCTAAGGAATAAACAGCAACACATATTGACATTAAAAATAGGGACCTAAACTAAGCCAGAAGACTTGAATTTTCACCTAAAGATTACAAAAAGATGAGAATGACGTACATTTAAAATAATAAATAAATAATAGAAATATTCATTGAATAGCGTAGCCATTTCTCTTTGTTATTATTGCTGGTATATATTACGTTTAAATGCATTGTGGTTTCAGACAGACATTTTTTTCACAAACCTTCGTGGTCGCAAAAAATATCAAATCAACATGATCAATAAAATCATTTGTACACTGAAATTGAGTTGAACAGAAAAAAAAAAAATACATGAACATTCTTTTTTTTCTTCTTTTTTTTCACCTTAGTAGCACTGCCTTTTTCTTCAAGTACATGATGTAGTGAAATGTGTCCTGGATACACCTCAAGAACCAGGATGATTGACGATGATGAGGATGAAGTCGACACTATCTGAGCGCCACTTGTGCTATTGGTTAACTCGCTCGCTCATGCGTTTGCAGTCCTGTACACACCTCGCCATCATTTTGGTGGGTTTGGCTTCACTTTGTTTGGAGATCCTGAGGACGAGAAGTCTGGTTGATGGTGGTTGTCATCCTCATTCATTTTAAGAGTTTCCTTCAAGATCCGGATCATGCCAATTTTGACTCTTCTGTCGGCACGAGCGACCGAATCATCCTTGGCTGCCGCACGAAGACAGACTATCGTAGAGCGAGTCGCTAAGGGATTCAGGAGTCTCCAGAACCTGCGGCCGGCCGGGCGACAAGGCCTCCTCCGGCCGCTCCCTGAGCAGCTCGAGCCCGGTGTCCCGACTCATTTCCGTAACGCCGGCGGCACGGGTCTTTCCTCGGCGGTTCAATCCCGACTGGGTCGGCACGGGCAGGCTGCCCGGCTCTGCTGCACGGCTGGATGATGGGCCGCTGGCTTTCAAGCTCTGGAGAGGAACAAGACATCAAGGAGGACTTTGAGCAAGCAAACACATCCCACGCACTGACCTACATTTTGCTGATGTAGAGGCAGAACTTCCTTTATCCAAATTTGGTCTTTTTTACACAAATCAATTTCGGCAATCTTTACAAATTGATGAGCATACACTGAGTGTAGATATATATCTTTTTTTAGTTTATAGATTTTTGTTGTAGTATTTGAAAATATTGTGAACCCCCTTGATGATGTAAATGGAACACTATTATACTGTTATGTTTTTTTTGTAGTATTGACTGTTTCTATAATTGGGCTCCTTTTAAGAAGTGGATGAAGTCGGCACATCCGCGACTGATTTTTCTGGTCTTATGTAACACTGGGGCGGGAACACACATGAAGCGGGTTAAAGCAATCTGCATTATTCACATCCTGCTGATGAATTATTCCTCAGCGAAGAAGTACTTCTGTGTTTTAAGATGATGTAAGAAGCGGAGGACCCATCTCTATCCCTGCCTCGCTTTCAAGTGACACTACAGATATAATCTATGGTAAAAGAGAAGCTTAATTTAGAAAATCAGGTGCCTCGCCTGTGCCTCTGTACACGTCTAAGCACTCACACTGTTCATATGATATGCAAATAGAAAAAAATATCAACTCAAATCACACTCGGGGTGTCATTGTCTGTTGAACGTTTTTTTTTCTCCCTGCTCTAGCAATACATTTTTGTCATTTTTATTGGTAATGATGAAAAGTGCTTACCGCTCTGAAGGGTGTGCCGAAGGACACCACCTCCTCGTCTTCCTCCTCCACAGCCAGGTACACGTCTGCAGGGCCTGCCGGAGTCTTGAGGTTGGGGAAGGTCCACGTCTTAGAGCGAGGAGAGAACATGTGCGCTCCGTGGGGCTCTTTGGAAGGACACATGAATATACATCAGAGATGTTGATTTGGAAAGGCACGCATTGGTCGATATACATAAGGTCCCACAGGTGACAATGCATATCAGACCCCAAACGAAGCATGAATTGTCTGCTGACCGCTGAGACGGGATTGTCTCGAGGCACACATTTATGGAAGGGTACAGGGAGAAAAAAGTGCTGCTTGGAAGCTTTCAATGAGCACAGGACAAAGTTTACCATCCGAGAGGACAACGACTGTAAGCACACAGCCAAGACAACAATGGAGTGGATTCAGGACAACTCTACAAACGTCCTTGAGTGGCCCAGCCAGAGCCCAGCCTTGAATCTGATCCAACATCTCTGGAGAGAGCCGAAAATGGCTGTGCAGCCACGCATGCCTTTTAGTTCCTGACAATAAAACATCTGCAAGTGATCGCTGGTTCTAGCGGAATACCCAATACCTTGGAATAAGACTGTTATCGGCTCAATGCCGATGCTCACCTATTGCTGAAAATAACACTGTTCGACTGAATTCCAAATCTTTTTTTTTTTTGCATGTCAGGTTAGCTTATGTGGTAATTGTTAGTTGCAGCCCTTGCCACAACTGCATAAATGCATGCACGTTTACCTTCACGGATAACGCCAGCTGAGCCTCTTCCCTCCATTTTGGAAGCCTGCTGCGGATTGGGAAGGGGCTGCTTGTGAGCTGCATAGCACTCGTCCTGCGACGTGGGTTCCCGGTCCAAGGTGCGGGCCCGTCGCCCGGCCCTCCCCGGCGAGCCCGAGGGCCGCTGCTCGGCTCTGTTCTTGGACAGGCTTCGTCCCGTTGCCCCGCCGCCACCGCTGCAGTCAGGGAGCGGGAACGTGCCGATGCCGCTGTCCAGCGTGTACGTGGACGCACCGGAACCTGCGGTGACAAGACGAGATGAAGCGATAGAAAAGAAAATGTCTGTGATCAGTCATCACCAAAATGTACTCATGCCCACCTTTAAAGATATCAAATCAATAACCTCAGTATTACCCACATTGTCCCCACTAAGCCTCAGATCTTTTTTGTTTTTCATATTAAGCTTTTTAGACTGTCACCACAAAACACATTTTTCATCCCATCCTTTAGTATTTGCTGAAAAACCCGACTTGCACTGTTACGTTACAATCCCTAACATTTATTATTGTGAGAAAATTAGACAGATTGTGTTTCGGCCAAGCTGAATGATCAGCATCGATATTTGGCATTTATCGGCATGGGTTTAAAAGAAAGAAAATCAGACGACCAATAGAACCAGAACGGCAATCGACAATAGCTGTTGGACATTTGAATCTGTCACAAATAAAGCAATGACATCATCATCACTGGAGTTGGATAGTACATACGTATATGTGGGTTGGCACTTTATTACGTATGTACAGCACTTAATACCACTTTGACTTGACATCTCATCTCACCTGAAAAGTGTTGCGAATGACCCGAAATGGCGAGGTTCTCATCCGAAGTCATCTTGGCTGTTCGATGGGACGTCTGCATGACAAAAGCGAACGCGTTGTTTTCCAGGAATGAAAGGAGAAACTCCAAGCGGAGAAAACCACGCCGACCAACCTGTTCCACGTTATCCCCTCCGCCGCCGGCGTGAGCCAGGACCATGTCGCTTTGCTGACCGAATACGGGCCTGGACGTCTTGCAGTCGAACGAGAGCCTCCGCTGCGGCACACTGACGGCTTCCTTGCCATCAACTCTACAAGCACCAGATTCGATGAACAATTTTGGACATTTTAGTTTGCAGTCAACCCAAGAGGGATGTTTTTAAAATGAGGATGGATGTCAAAGCAAAGTTTGGAACATATGAAATGAGCAAATGTAAAGAAGAGACAATCTCCACACCTGTTGAGCAGCTGCTGCATAAAGTTGTCGGAGCGGCCGCCCCGGTACATGACGGCCAACTGTCCCTGAGCCTGGTCCATCACCACCTCACATGAGTGACCCCTGCCCGACCTCTCCACGTACGCTCTCTCTTCCTCCAGCGCCCTCCGCAGGCCCTCGGCCTTCTCCATCAGCGTGGAAATGTTCAGGCCTTCCACTCCTTCTCGACACCTGCTGGCCATCTTGACCGAGTCCCTGCCCACCGACGGGATGTTGATCTTCCACTCCCGTTTCTCGTCTTTGGCTTTGACGGCGTCCGCCTTGCGGCTCAGGGCGGGCAGCTTGCTCTTCTTGCGCCCGAACCAGCTGGCGATCCCGTTGGTGGCCTTCTGCCTGGCCTCGCTGGGCTGCGCCCCTCGGTCCTGCTCTTGGAGCTTGAGCATGTTCTCCTCGATGCCCTTCATCACCTTCTGCTCGATGGCCGACTGCGGGCTGGGCACGGGCGGCGGTGCGTTTTCGCCTTCAGATGTCGGAGGCTTGGGAGGAGGCGGCGGCAGGCTGTCTCCGAACATTGGGTTCTTTTTACCTTTACCGCTAACTTTGGTTCTCTCTTCCGACTTGGAGGAATACCGCGGGGCGTCTGTGGCTTTTCCTGATTTGTGGACTGAGGGACCCTGACAAGGTTTGGACGGCGACTTCGGATGGATTTTGTTGGGACTGTTGCCACTTTGAGTAGCGGCTTTCACGTTGTAGGGCAGGTTGAGCGAGGCGGGACACTTGATGTTGTTCCGCAGTACCTGCGGAGCATCGGCGTTAGGCGACAGCAGGCCAATCTTGCTCTTGGAGCTCACACATAGCTCCTGTTTAACCAGACCGGAGGAGATGGGAGACTTCCCCCCTTGTTCGTAAGGCTGAGTGGGGTACTTCAACCCCCCGCCGCCACCTCGACCTTTCCCATCTAACGAGTCGGTGTATTTGGAATGTCTCTGCTCCTCCTTGTGCAGCTCAATGTGCCTCTCCGCCGTCTTACCCCTATCCTCGACGGCCTCGTCGGCCACGTCCCCCGGCTTTGTGCCTCCCTGTAAGTCCTCTGAACTCCTCAGCTTGCCCAGCGCAGCCAGTCTGTCTTTGAAGGCGTGGTGACTGGAATCGGTCTGTGACCTTGCAGCGGCGCCCGGCGTGGGCCTCTTGGGGATGGAAGATGAGTCGTTCCTTCTGGATGGAAGTGGCGGCTGGGCAGCCTCGCAGCTCTGCCCGACGAGCTCGTCTCGGATCTGCGAGCGGTCGACTCTGCACTGTGCGCTAGGGTTGGGCAAGCTGTGGTGGTTCACCCAAACCGGACTGTCGGAATCTTCTTCGTCATCTGACGTGGACTCTGACGAAGAGGACGACGACTGCTTTCGCTGAGGAGACGCAGCGAGGACGCTCTCGGGAAGCGATTTAACCAGTTTCCTATCGCCACCGTTGGTTTTCGTTTGAGATGGAAGAGTGATTCTTTTCTCCAGAGCGTGAGTGGGCTCCTCCGGACGTGGGTTAGGGGTCAGGTCACAAATATTTTCATAATGCGGAATACTGGGAGCTGGTTTGGAGGAGGAAGAGGAGACTGTGGATGAGGGAGCACTCATCTTAGTGTTGGCTGCAGAGAAGCTGTAACCGGTGTCTTTAGCAGGTGCAGGGCAGGCGTCATCGGGTTGCGGGGGGGAGGTGGGTGCCGAGTGCGTGGCAGGGTACGACTCGGACCTGGTGGGCGGCGGCGGCGGCTGCCTGCATCGCTCTGTGGTGGTGGCTCGACGGGTGGGAACAGGAGAGTGATACACCTCGTAGTTGTTGGTGCGACAAGGGATTCTGGAGCTTCGGGTGAGTTGGGGGCTTAGGCGGACGGCGGGACTTGAGGCCTGACACTTGTCCCCTATGGAAGGAATCTTGAGGAACTTGAGCAGTTTGGACGGGGAGTTGATGGCGGCGTTTTTGACGTCATTGAGGCAGGAGGGGCTCGGGCTCACAGAAGCGCCAGCTCGCACTGCCTCCAGATCGCCGCCATCTTTCTCCGGGGCGGATAAAGTATCGTTGGACGCGCTGTCGAGAGTGGAGCTGCTCGAAACACCATCGCCTGCCTCGGGGTCACAGTGGGAAACGTGGGTGCCTTCTGAATCAGGGAGCTGGGGGGCTGGAAAGAAGCCAGTGAGTTCTTGGATGTCCTGCTTTTGCTCCACTCCCTCCAGGATCTGATCGGCAGCGCCGGAATCATTTGTTGGTTTCAAGTGCGAGTCATTCTTGGCGCATTGCTTGGACAGCTGGACACATTCCGTCGTTCGGCTCTTGGCGGGACATTCGTTGGTAGCGGCCGCAGACACGCTGCAGGGCGTGGCGCAGGGGTGGGCGGCGCATGGCTTGGGAGCTCCGTCTGGGCTCCTCTTGCAGTGTAAACAGCAGGTGTTCCCCGCCTCGCACATCAGCGCCCCATCCCCGTTGATGTGTTGGAGTGCCTCTGCATCAGGGCGGCAGCAGTGGCAGCGCACGTGCTGGGATTTGCACTGTAGCGTGTCCGCTGAGGCCAACACGGCCTCTGTGGACACAAGCACCTGGCTGTAGTCGGAGAAAGACAAGCTGGCCGTGGCCGGGTGGAACTTAAGAGGGTCCGTTTCCTCCATTTTGCGCAGGACTTCCAAGATGTGTGCTTTCTTCTTAAAGAAGGGAGAAAGAGCCTCCATGGAGGAGGCGGCAGCAGCCCGAGGGCCCGGAGAAGAGTGCTGAGTGCGGTAGCCGTTCCCCTTTGGACAGGACAGAAGGAGAATTCTATCAGCGTCACAAAAGACCTTTGAGTGCACGCGAACAGGAAAGGAGTGCGAGGGAGATTAGCCTTTTGACAAACAATAGAGGCACAAATGTCCCAGGCTTCAGATTGCGGCTTCACATAATCACCTTGGCTTGTGCTTCGGTCTGAGCAGCCTCCAAGTGTTTGGCGGAGTCATTGTGCAGCTGTGCATTGTAGTCTGGGAGTGGTCCCGCCTGGACCTGGAGGCAGGCAGACATGAGTCAGTTGCTATTTACACCGTGGGCGGCCAAACTTGGAGTACTTTTTTTTTCCCCAGAGTGAGTGTTTGTGCCCTCAGGTGTATTGCAACAAACAAATTTGACAGTCACCTGGTAGTGAGCAGTGGGATGATTGGGCAGCTTCTGCTGAAAAAGCTCGCAAAGTGCTCGGTTCTGCTTCTCCAGGTCAAACACCAACATCTTCAACTTGATGCACTCTTCCCTCAGATCCTGTTCCATCAAACACATACACACGTTCACAGAGGAGCAGACTCACAAAGACGTCACTGCTAATGCGAGCGGAGGCTACCTTCTGATTGAGGAGAGCTTGGACCACATGGTTGGCCACCTGCAAGCAAAATGATCTTTTATTTGACTCTCCACACAAAGATTTAACATTTGAGTTTTCAGGCGACATCACCTCGTCCAGACATCTTTCGTACGCTTCTCTCTGACTCTCATTCGCCAGCACCAGAGCAGAATTTTCTGCCTGAAAGAGAAATAACAAATTATGTCACTCAATGAGAGAAAAAAAAGTCATTTTCATTTGCTGTGCTCATCACTAACATTAAAAGGCATTGCATTTGATCTTATTGAAATATATGAATGCGCTTGCTTTTGGCACAACCTTTACTTCTCTAAAAGAAGTTTAACAGAAGAATTCACAACAGGATCAATGAAAATTTGCAAGGACGTCCCGTTGTATGCCTTTCTGTGACTCTTCCAGTGTGTCTGTTGCGGCCTGGTGATGACAGCCTGCGACACTCAGTGCTCACTTGACTCTGAGGTTGATGCAAACAGCTCTTGGGACTGTTTAAAAGTCTCTTTTGCTCACCTCCAGCTCCTTGAGCCGGTCCATGAGTTCGCTGCTGTTGTCCTCCAGGTACGACTCCACGTCCGCCTCCTCGCCCTCCTCGTCCGAGCAGAAGTCCTCGTCGCACATTCGCTGCTCCGCCTCATCCGACATTATTCTCATCTGGAACGGCACACGGGAACGTTCGTCATTGCGTCGTGTTTGTCCGGCTCCTGTTTCTATTCATTCAAATGAATAACAGCTTTGTGCTCGACGAAACAGACTCAAGTTTCACACCGTGTAAAGCAAATTCTTGAGTAAAGACAAGATTGTCATTATTTCAGTATAAATGTTTCTTGTGACCTTTTGTTTGGTGGCGTGGTGTGAGATTTTTTGGGGGAAAAAAATATAAATATAGATATTATAATTTACAATATAAATTACATATACACACAAACACACCTACACGCACACACACGATTTGCTCTCTATTTACGGTAGATTTCATAGCCCTCACAGCCCGAGATTTTGGGCTGTGGGACAAAAGGGGCGTCAGAACTAGGTGTGGCTCGATAACACTTTTCCATATCCGATTCCTTTACTGCAGCCTCGAGGATCATCTGTTACTGAATCTAAACTGATCCGATTATTATTGTCACTCTGAAAGCTGATAATGCGTAATTTGCTTGATACTCTTACAACACTACGTTGACTGTACAAAAAGAAAAAAGTTATGAGTGACTGCTCTGGCTTTATTAAAGCTCACATCTTATACAAACACAGCAGACCCAGCTGCATCATTTAAATAGAGTGCAAATATTCAAAGTGAATAAAATCATCCCTGTGTATAAACAGAAAAACCAGATCATAGATCAATGATCTTGCCCTTGGCTGTTTTACTTCTCTCCACCTTTTCACACGGCAAACATGGCTACAGACAGAGATACATTACGTCTGTGACTACCGCATCTCACGTGACCAAAACACAGGGACATGCTAACCGTGGCGACAGTGAAGTTGAGGATATCGTATCGCTAATTAAAAGGTACTCATGCGATTGGTTCAAATTTTGTCCAGACCCATTCCATTCACATTAGAAGTCACATTTATTCGTGCAAAGTGACCGAATACATAAAACAATGGGATTTAACAACAGCTTTCCTGCCGAGTGCACCATTTAACAAAACCCCACAAAAAAGCTTCAAATGGTTTCATGATGAGAAGACGAGTGCCCGTCACTTGTGTAACCGGAGCTGTGTGTAAAGTGTTTACAGGAAGATTATCGAGCGCTGACCATCCTGAGTGGTAACCAGAGTCGCTTTTCGAGTCCAAACTATACGCACAGTGGGATCGATTCCTCTCGCCTAAGAAAAGAAGCGGTCGACTTGAGCGAGGTTTGACCTCAGCGAGCACAAGGCGACTTTTCAGTTGGCGTTGAAATGATGGCATGCTCCAAAAGACAACAAAAGGGATGCTAAATATAAGTTGAACTTTAGGGCTGCCGCAGCTGCTGTGGTTTGCGTCCATGTGCAAACAACACATCACAAGCTTGGCACTAAACGCAAAATTGTTCAACACTGCCGTCGGGCTTGAGCTCGGTGGACATATTTGGTGACCGCACTGTCGGATTTTGAGCACGCTATATTATCTACAGCTCAAGGAAACTTTGAAAATGATCTGTTTCTTTGGTTTGGCAATTTATAGGTTGTTGTTTGGGTAAGATAAACATTTTTTATAAATTTAATTTTATAACGCTCTTCGACTTTATTTTCAGAACCTGACGATTGGCCAAAATTGGACTGCTTTTTTTTACCTTTTATTTCTTCCAGAGTTGTATATCGTTGCGACAATTTATTTTTGTCTCATTCCATGGGCGAGGAAGCAGCCGAGGGTTCTTTCAAGTGAGTCGGCCAGCAGCCACGAAACGCAAAAGGCTTCTTTTGCTTTTCATGGGCGTGTGTCACCGACGCACAACACAAGGCTTTTCTTATCGTCCGTCCAGGGAGATCTTGCAACATGTCAGATGACACACGAGGAAGTTATGGACCAAACCCATAATTGGATCATCAACTTTTGTTTCTACAGTTTCTGCACTGTCAATTTGAAATCATGTCTTGTTTTTCATGAAAGGGATGGATATTAAAACGTTTTTCCTTGTCCAATTCATTGAGGAATCAAAAAAAATAATCAACGGATTAATCAATGATCTAAATGATTGCTAGTTGCAGCCCTCGTTTCTCACAAACAGCAACACTCCATTTTACCAGGGACTGGTTTCAGGGACTATCAATAATCAATCAATGCAGAAAATGACTTGATGGGATGAAAATGACCTTCACTCATTTGTCAGCACTTTGTGAAGGGCAGTCAGGGCACACACACGCACACGTACACAAACACGAACACACACCTGTGGTTTCCGCTCTCCTTTTGAGGTGTCACACTGGCGTCAGGTGCCTCGCTCTCCCAACAACAGAAGCACGAAGCTGAGAAGAAAAGACAAAAAAAAAATGTCATTCCTTTTTGTTTCTTGATTGACTCGGACAGTGAATCGCAAAAATCTGTAAGTAGTTGAAAAATTTGTAAAAGTGAAATTTCGCTGGCATCATTGCCCATTTTTTGCTCGCAACTCAAGAAAGAAAGCAGCAGAGTAATGGCTTGAATCTGGAAAACCTTGTAAGCTGTGTAACTCATGAATGGGGGCACCATTGTATATCAGCACAGAGAGGTTCATTCTTTGAGGCATGCGCCCAAAAAAATAAACATCTTGAAGAATAAGCTGCAGAGGTTGTGACAAATCAATGGCTGTCCGTAGGTCGGTCCAGCAGAAAGTGACATAGCGAAGAAAGCAACCTCAGCCGTGCTCTAAGAGTGGCAACCACACCGGGACGAGAGGAACCCCAGCATCCTCCCTCGGGAGACCACAAGAAGCCCAAACACCCCCTCCTCAAGTGCTCCTCCTCGCCTTTCACCTCCAGTCATCAGGAAACCAAATGAGAACTGTGAATGAATAATTCAGTAGTGGATAACTACTCCTCTTTTTGTGCATCTTTTTTTAGGGTTTGCAGCGCTCCCCCACTATTTCCTGCTTCATTGTTCAGAACACCTACTCTGTTATTTATTGACAGTAGATTTACTTCCTGTAATGCTCTCACGTGGGAAAGAAGCACCTTTCAGTCATGAATTGAACCTGTGCCTAAAATAGTCCAGCCATTGGCAACCCTATCTGGGATTGGCTTTTTAACCCAGTGAGCCATCACTGCTCCGAAGTGGGACATCAGCGCATTTCAGGATCAGCATCTGTGATGTGTTTGGGCGTCAAGCTCGCGTCTTAATTCCTCCTTTCCGATAGGCGTCCACGGGCGAGCCGGGCCTGATCCTCCGAGCTCATGTCAAAGTGAAATGAGATTAGAGGTGTTGAGCAGCTGCCTTCCCAGTCTGGGTTTTAACGGAACACGAACAGATCATCTGGGCCGGCTCCTTGCTACACCTGGTGTACTGGGCAAAAACAATGCCTTGAGCTATGAGCCGTGTCGTCACAAGAGCGCCCACGCTCTAACCCCAAAATCACAAGCGGCACCTCATTGATTATCCAGGGCCGCTGCTGACGAAGACCCAAAACGGAGGGAGGTCTTACAAGACCGGGATTCGTGGAATGAGGGCAAAAAATACTCCAAGGCGACAAAAGCTCCTTAAATCATGTCGGTGGCACTCTTGGGGATTTGGCGCAGGCTGCTGCTGTTGGTCAACCGCCATCCTTCCCCTCCGCCAACGGCAAGCAGCCAACACTTGCGGTGTTTCGGCAAGACGTGTAAACAATAAGACAAGACGAATGCTCCCACTCAACCAAAATCTTCCCTGGAAGAAAATGTAGGCCAAAGTCAGACGCGCCGCCATTGTCTGCACGCTCAAGTTCGGGATGAATATCAAAGAGCTGTGACGACGTGGGGGAGATGGAATCGGGCGGGTGGGCGAGGGAGTGGGGGGCCGCTTCCTGTCTGATGTTTGGTTACGCCAACCGAGACGAATGGTACACAAGCAATATTTGGGCTGGTGGGGGGCGGGAGCAATTGGGGGAAGGGAGCTCCAGAAAGGTTCAATCTTGCCCATATACACACACATGGAAACGCATTATTGCCCATCTCTGCTGCTGATGTGTCTTGTTTTTGTTTGACACACACACATACACACACATACACACACACACACACACACACACACACACACACACACACACACACACACACACACACACACACACACAAAAGGTAAAGTCGCTTGTCAGATTCACAAGGATTTGTTGGCGTAAACCAAAACAAGCCTACCTCCGCGTCAAAAGTCGCCCCTCTGACGTGTGATGTCAAGTACAAATCAGCCTAGTGGAGAAAGCGTGCATTGAGTCCATGCGGTTTGAACGCGCGGCTCACCTTGGCGGCTGGCGTCTTTCCTGTCATCCGGTCAGCAGCAGAGAGCTCCAGACCGCAGCACGGAAGCAAGTCACCAAAGAGGCGAGAGAGGCCGCGACCTCGCATTTCTGGGATGAGACAACCGCACTTTCTGCTGTCCCGCCCTCAAGAACGAGCAAGCGGCTCAGGGAAAGACCCGTCGCGGGGCGCCAACACCAGCTGAGCGTCTGCGGAGGCGGCCGCGTCTCCCATTGTTCCAGGACGAGCGAACGAGCGAGGAAGGCTTCCTCCAAGCCAGCGCAGCCTCCCTACTACAACAGCTGTGGACCAGCCCCCCAGCTCCTCGCTCACCGCCTCCTCCTCCCTCCCCCTTACAACTCCTGCCTCTGCCTCTGCTAAACATTAACCCCGCAGCTGCCGTAAAAAAAGGAGAGAGAGAGGGGGTTGCGGTGGCGGAGACCCCTCCGTGGAGAGCACAAAGGAATGGCGGAGAGAGCCAGAGAGGATATCCTTCCTGCACATGAGGAGGAAAAAAAAAAGCTCTGTGCTAAGAGGATTGTCTTTCTGGATCACTTCTGTGATCAGTGGGATCCTCAACGAGGCGGCATGAGTGGTGCGCACATCCGCCTCGCAGTCCTGAGGTTAGGGGGTTCAAATTTGGACTCTGGCCTTCATATGTGAAGTTGGCCATATCATCAAAGAGCGACACAGTCAATAGAGATGAGCAAAAGTAATGTGGTCCTCACTAACCAAATTAAGTCAACTTTCATGTGCTTGACTCTCCTTGACATATTTTTTCATTTAAAGTATTTGCCTTTGCCCCATAAAGGTTGTGAAACATTAGTCTCGTGAATGCAAATCAAATTTGGTTGCAATTGAACAAAGTCTGTAGAACAAGTTGGATGCCCGGAAATGGCCAAAATGACACTAAAATGGCCATTTCAAACCCAAACCAAAAAATATGTTTCTTCTTTTGCAAGATCTCTGCATGACCAAATTTTGATTTGCTAAACTGGTCTGGGCTGAATGATGGCGTTACAGGCATTTTGCCCACCACACAGTTGGCGCTCTCGCCATGTATGAAGCCACATCACATCCTCAAAAGACACACGCAAAGAGTCAGTGTGCGACAGGAAGACTGGACGCCACGGCAACAGGAAGACATCGCTGGTTTGAGCTGCACAATGTGGGAGGGAAGCACAGTCCAGCCCAGATCCAAAAATATGGAAAATAGATACAATAGTATATACATTGAGTCATTTTCAATAGGACTGTCACTGTCAAATATTTTTAGAATCAATTATTCAATCAATTGCTCCACTGCTAAATTGAAGAACAGCATGAGAAATTGCATTGAAGTAAATCCTTTTTTCCAAGCTATTGTTTAGTAGCTGACCGGTGTTGTTTGCGTGGTATTGTCTCATGAGGAGAGAAAACCAAGCAAGAACTAAAAAATGAGACTGACTAGCAAACCTTTTGGAACGCGAGAGCTACTTCTTGGCTACTGATGCATGACGAGGATGCACTACTACACTTAAAGTGTACATGTGGAGCTCAGAAGGAAAAATATAGGATATGGTTTATCAAGTAAAACTAGATCCAAATGTATTTTGTGGTGCACTTGTTTTAAAGCAATCTTATAATGGCGCTCGGAATTTGTCAAAACGTCCTGGGCGCAGCTAAATTGCCTGAAAGGAGGAGAGTTGAAGGAGACGCGTGATGCCGCGGCGTTGAGAGCCATCTTGGACAAATCTGCGTCATTCTTCTCTATCAGTACTGATGGAAAGTAAATAAATAAATACATTTGATTTCTCAATGTCAAATGACAAAGCAGGCGAGCCTGATGCACTCGCTCTTGGCCTGCCTCTCCTCCTCCCTAACGGCGGCTTATTAGGGTCACCTCACGATTTGGCCAAATGATTTGGCCTATCACTCCATAGCAAGTGGTGGGTGCAAGGGAGGGACGGCCCTTGACATCACATCCATTCCCAACATGGCTCCATACATGAAAATAAACCAGGGCCATCATTTTGGCGAATACAAGACGAGACCAAAATTATGGGAACACAAGAAATTTGTCAAACTTAAAGTAACTCGTTTTCGGATAGGCACCGCAGCGTCTACGTGGACTTTGATTTTAGATTTCAGTTACTGCTTTTGCTATCATTGACTCCTTTCTTTCTAGAACTATCGAGGTCCAAGGGTTGGTGTGGCCAATGTTACCACACAGCATTTTGCCACCACTGACAGTGTCTTCTTACTCTTATTGTTGCTGCAAATCTCGTGATTGAGTTAGAGCAGCGACTTGAAAAGATGTGAATGGAGGATTGTTGCACACTAATGCATAGCGACATGCTTATGGGCTGAATGGGCCACTGAGGGAATTCCCTCCTGAGGATCTGGGCCTCAACGGGCCCAGCTTGAGAGGCGCTCACATGGTCCTCTCCGAGCCCCCGAGCCAACGCAGGCCACCGTGGATGACTGTGGAGATAAAAGGCCTTTTGTCACACGCTCTGCCATCCCGGCCTTTAGTCAGGACGCCGCGCTGACTGCTTGACAAGCTCATTGTTACGCACACCGAGGGGCAGGCAGAAGGAAGAAGACGACCACGAAGAGTCCCGTACACGTGGACAACTTCTGCACCAGGAAGTGACATGTGAGAGAGGGAAGCGTCGTACCACAACAGCACACTCACTCACAGCATGCCTGAATTACAATCTGAAGAAATACAATTGAATCGACTTGTGAAGCTTTTAACAATACCCTGCCGTGGACATATCTGTACTCTGATTATAGAACTTCTGAATCAGCTACACCCGATTGTCAAATGATGCTCAACAGTCGCACAAAAGTTGCACAACCATTGAACACAGCCAATACCAGACTGTCTTTTATCATATAGAATGACTCGAGATCAAGAAAGGACAAAATCAGGCATCCATTATCTGAAAAATTAGCAGCGGGTCAAATCAATAAGAATCAAATCAATAGCTGCACCCTGTGCGCAGACAAAAGACGCAACGGTGCGTCAGCAGCAGATGGTTCATATGAACGGTTTGTGCTAGCCACGGAATGGGACGCGTCATCCTAAATTCCGGCTGTAAATCACACTTGCGGGGTGCAAACGCCCATTGAGGCGCCGACACTATAATGGACGCTAATGGCGCAGAGAGAACCCTCCGGTCATCTTTTCGTCCTCCTGGGTCACCGTTGAGAGATGCAAGGTCCACCGCTGTGATATCTACGCTTCAGAAGCGCCTACTATCTTGCTTGCTTTACATTTTCAACTCAGTCGGAAGTCGTTGTCAGTGGCTGTGTGAAACACACACATGAGCTTTCAGGTACGTGACCCTCCATTCATTCATCTTATACAGTATCGGCCTTTTCAAACATCAGGCGCCAGGATAGTTCCAGGTGGCCGAAAATCGACTGACTACCTGCTGACATCAACAGTCCCACTTGTGTCTTTTTCAACTAAGTTGTGGTGGCCCTGTCAGAAGCGCTACCGGCTCTGTATATTCATGATGAAATACGGCAAGTTGCAATTATTATATATATTTTACAAATAGACTGATGTACAACTCTCATATAAATACACACAAGCATATATTCTTTATCACCTACAAACAAAACACTAATACTAATGTGGGTTACTGAGGACTGACTGACATTTATAGTCAAATGTTGGCATGATATTGCCCCCTGGTGGCCAAGGTGCAGACACCAGAAGGAGCAGCACAATGTCCATTCAACCTGTTTAACGCTTTCCATTCTTTTGAATCATGTCAGTTGTGTTGTGTTTTAATATTGCAGAGCGCTACTTCCTTCATTAAGTCACACAATTTAGTTGTTTTCTTGAGGATGCTGAAATGGATTCTGAGCATTTACAATGGGGAAAGATGATTGGAGATAAGAGTCGAGTTAAAACCATGTCATGGAACAAATTTGATATTTCAAGGCCCCATGTTTTTAGTATATTTTTATCAACACTGATGGATTTGTTCTACTGTAGAAAATAAATAAAAACTGAAGCTTCTGGTTATGGCTCTCGGAAGTCCAAATTTGCACATGAATAAAGTCATAAAGTTTGGACATGCAAGACTTGTCGGCTTATCTGAGCAGAAATTTCCTCTCCCACAGCCCAGTCGTTGAGCAGCGACTTATGCTACACAATCCCAAGTCATAAGGAGACGTTTGCTCCAGAAGCTCAATAAGCACCTCATGGGAGACGCTTGGGGGCAACTAGAAAGTGGGTTGTAAAAGTTCCTCAGTAACAAGCTATTTCCAAGCACATCCAAATAAAATGCACTAAGGAAGACCATTTTGCATGTGTTTGGGAGTCGGAGAAGTTATTTGTGGCCAATTTCGTGTGTGTGTGTGATGAACACGATTTAGCAACTGAATCGTTTGAGAGTGACAAAGTTAAGAGAAAAGAGGAAGTGGGAAGCTTGGTGGAAAACAGCTGCAAGGATGAAGCAACATGCACGCAACACAATTTGTTACACGTTTACACAATCGCTGTTACACACGACATTTGAAAACAACACAAAAACTAAATCAGTGCATTCTAAGCGTCACTTCAAAATAGGCTATTTACTTTTTTTAATGTCATGTTTGACAGATAAAATAAATTCATGAAACACTGCAACACAGGACCTTCTTTTTATGAAATAGAGAAATAATTTGATAGGGTTGACAGGGTTTGGGAATAGAATTTCAAATTAGGTTTGGGGTTTCAAATTAGGGTTATCTTTATTATGGGTGTTTTTAGTGGGTTTCAATGGATGAAGTGCATTTCCATTATTTCCATGGAGAATGATGAGTAGAGATATGGTTCTTTGAGCCACCAAACAAGGTAGCGTCAATATTTGGTGATGCTAATGCTGGTGGTGCAGGCACTTTGAGTGTGCGAGAGCGGGAACGCCTTGGAGCAGGGTGGAGGGGCCATAGAGGGACTGCCTGATAATGGGTTGATAAGGAAGAATCCCATCTTCAAAGTGTGGCCATGCATGCACAACACGTGCACAACACACAAAATCCTGGTCCATGAGAAGCTTGGCAAAGCCATTTGCACCCCCTGCCAACTTCACAAAGGACCCCATAATGCCCCGTGGATCTTTCTTCTCACAAGGCCATATGAACCCTTCAGGACTTTGCTGATTATTTCAGTAGCTCTCTTGATTTGCATTGGACAAGACTATTGATGATCAACAACTGCTGGGAGGAGTAACTGCATTTTTTACAAGATGGCCCATTGTAGGGCCCGACGGATTATATCAACTGATGTTGAAATACCAAAGTTTTGCCTTTGATAAAATACCTCGAGACAGGTATGGAGACAATACCATGGCAAAAACTCAAGACATCAGTAAAAAGCAGTGGAATAATAGCTGAGAGCTAAACAACTTGAAAGTTGTTTTTTGCATTAATTAAAAAAATGTGACAAAGACTTGGAAAATAGCCACCAAAGTAACTCATATTTTATAAGGACCATTAAGAAATTAGAGCACCATTGGGCTAAAGGTAATATGTAACATATAGTTACACTGATCAGGCGCACTGATTAGCACGTCCGCTTCACAGTTCAGAGGGTGCGGGTTCGATTCCGCCTCCGTTGCATGTTTGCATGTTTTCCCTGTGCCTGCGTGGGTTTTCTACAGTTTCCTCCCACATCCCAAAAACATGCTTGGTAGGCCGATTGAGCACTCCAAATTGCCCTTAGGTGTGAGTGCGAGTGCTGGTTGTTCGTCTCTGTGTACTCTGGAATCGGCTGGCAAGCGGTTCAGGGTGTCGAACTAAAATTCATGGTACGATACTAAAACCGATACTTAGTTCAACAATTCTATATTCAAGTATTTATACGTTGTTGCTTGCGAGCATTTCAAAGCAGCAAACTTCTCATTGTGACATTAAGCAGTAAAAAACACAAACAAACAAAACGGAGAACAAAGGGTCAGTCAAGAAAAGAAGAGCAAGAACTCGACAAAAGGGTGACTGTACGCTTCGTTTCACTCCTCCCACTTTTGCAGTTGTGTGCAGCAGCCACCAAGAAGGCAATGTGGCGCGCGGCACATCTGGCAGCAATTAGCCGCCGACACAAGCGACAAGCGCCGGCCAATAAAGTCGCCCGCTCGCTCGCTCGCCTGCGCTGATGTCATGCGGTACCATTTGGAAGAGCTGTGTCAAATAGCGCCATTGGGAGCGAGCCCCTCGCTTAGACATCCGCCTCCAACAAACAAATAAAAAACACTTAGCACATGTTAACACCCGCTTTGTCAGCTTAGCAACACAACAACATAAACACACTGATGGATCGCCACACAAACAATTAAAAGCAAGCGCCTGAAAATAACAACACCCTGTTTTAAGCTGAAAGGAGTTGTCGTCTTCAGCAGAAGCCGGTTTGCCTTCAATGAGCTGTGCCCTTCTTGGGGGTCAATGGACACAAGTGGATTCAGTTTTGCTGGTTGTGTTGTGGTGATGTATTGGTGTTGTGACTGACTTTGTGTTTTACCAATGACTGGGCTTGTAATTTAGGCTTGTGGGTTGTTTTTGCAGCACTTTTGACTCAGGCAAAATTTGCTGTATCAACCCATTTCTATGTTTGTAAACAACAATGATATAAGCAGGAATAATGCAGAAATGACAGCAGGGTACATTCATACGTGCTATATGTGTGTATATAGTATGCCAGTTCTGAATGAGCAATGAGAATGTCCCCAATCCAGTCTGAGTGTTTAATGCAGGCACAGGATGTTTTGGAAATAGCCGGTTTCATTCAGATGGAAAAATGAACCCCTTTCGAATAGCGGTACACACAACAGCTTGGCATGTTGATATTGTTCTCACTCATAAACTTAAAAGCCTTTGAAATCCTAACCCCGGTTTTGATACAAAAATTTGAAAGCCTAACTCTGTCTTGAGAATATCATTTGAAGCCTGACTCTGGCTTTAAAGCTTACTTTGAAACTAACTCTGGTTTGAAAGAGCGCTTTTAACCTTGAATCCTCCTCACTTTGAAACCATAACCTGGGCTTTATCTTTGAAACCCCTGAGCCTTGCTTGAAAACCCTAAGCCAGACACGACTCCCTAATTTGAAACCCTGAGCCTTGTTTAAAACCTTAACCAAGCTGAAACCCTAACCCGAGATGGCTCACTTAATGAGTTTGGTTTCCCTAATTTAAAACCCCAATCAATCCTTATTTAAAAGGCTTTTTTAACACTGTCCATTGTGCTTGATAATCTGTTGTCAAAATGCCTTACCTGCATGGAGAAAAGTTCAAAAAATGAATATTGTGGTCCGTCCTAAAACATCAAATGGTTGGCCTTGTTTTTGCTTTCCGGGCAGATAGAATTTGTGTCGATTTGAAAACCAAACATGCAATGCAGAGTTCCTTTTGCACGAGCACCAAACTTGTGCAAGCGGATTTCCTTCTTTTCACTCTTCCTCTGTGAGCAAAATGTCACGTGTATTGTATGACTGAAAGGTGTACTTTTCAACTGTAGTCTGCAACTGCCATATTGCGACTCACTTTTACAGAATTGATTTGAAACTTGACAAAAACGAACGATGACGTTGCCCCGGCAGCTGAAAAATAAGATTGACGGACCGGCAAACTTTAGTAACATGCCCACCTCTGGGGATTAGTAACAAATGTTGGAAGAATTTTGAAACCCACATTTTTGGGGACTGATGTCAAAGGCATGATAGAAAAGCTTCTTAAAATGAACCTTCTCCTAGATCGGACATGTCCAAAGTCGGGTCAAATGCGGCCAAAATTTAACCAGAAGATGGCAGCAGACCTGTGGCTGAGCCCGTGGCTGCTTTGGAAAAATGAAGACACCATTCTCAAAGTTGTGTTAGGTGTCACACTGAACCTGCTTGACCCTTGTGTGGTTCTTTCCAGCCCATATCTAAGCTGGAGAGAAAAGTCGCTTCCAGGACAAGTGGAAATTGGCATATTTTGTTCCACAAAAATACAAAACAACTGTCCGCCTAGTTTGATAAGAAACTGGTTCTTTTCAAGGAATTTAACATCAAGAAGCAGTACCTGATGAAACATGCAAACTAGTTTGTGAAATATTAAAGAAATTGGACGCTAAGAGGTCATCCCCCCACACACAGTTTACTCGAACCAAATCTGGCCCTCTCAACATCTGGACACCCCTGCACTAGGTTCTTTAACATTTTCATTTCCTCGTGGTTTGTCCCATGATTTTTTTTGTCCCATTCACTCTTAAAGATGAAGAATATAAGTTACCTGGTTTAAGCCTGAACCACCTACAAAAAAAACCTCAAATATACTCAATGGACTCCTATCTTTAAAAAAAAAAAAAAAAAGATGGAGAGTCTTGGACCTTGCTAGATAAAGATCCCTTGTGTATGGGCATGTTGTCGTTTTTCCCTACCTAATACCAATTATGAGTGAGGGCCCAATCTCGGGACAATTTCTGTTATAGTGTGTGTTATCTGTTAACCTTGACAATAATAGTTATAAATAAATAAATACACTCCGATTTCAGATTTGAACATGGGTCTGGCACCCCAATGCAAAAGCCTAACCTGCATAGTTTCTGCGCCTGTCATTTTGTGACCCATTGTGCTTGATCATGATTTTCAATGAGTCCAATATGTGACCAATTCCAAGTGAGAGGCAACTTCTCCAATTTCTGCTTCAAACCGTGCGCTGACAATCCTCCACGACGTATGGCTGCCGCCCAAAAGGAGGAAAAAAGGGAACCCAAGACCCCAAATGCCGGGCCGGGGGCTCCAGCAGCAAGCATGCAGGGAGGCAGGCCCTCTCATTCCCATTTCCATTTCCAAACTACACCGCCCTTGCTCGGCCTGCTTGGCTGCGACAGACGGCAGCCAAAGCAAGCCAAGCCAAGCGAAGCCTTCTCCGCAGTCCACACCAACTCCAAACGCCACCGCCCGGCCTTTCTGAGTCCCCGACCCCGATAACGACATGGAGAAAACGCGCTTACCTCATTTTCTTGGAGGTCCTCGACGCCGGCTTGGCTGAAATGGAGAATTTCCTTCGGCGGCTGCTGCTGCTGCTGGATTCATTTCTTCTCCTCCTCCTCGTCGCTCTTGTGTGGCGTGTTTGGGTTGAGGAAAAGTGATGTCATAGCAGAAATCTGCTTTACCCGCCCCCATTTTTTTCCCCACGCTGTTTTTTGCCTGCCAAATGAAACTCCAGCATACTTGTGCAAAAACCTTTTCAAGTTTTCATCAACTCTTTCGTGTCCTTCTGCCACGTATCCAATATTATTTTGCACTTGTTTGGCACTGCGACACCACTGCCGAATGATTAATTTGAATCTAATAAATTTGTTTTGTTCGGAAAAATGACTGTCTATCGAGCCAACAAATAATGTTTAATTATTTTCAGCAAACTACCAATAAGGTTCAGTTTTTCTCATGTAAAGACGTCATCATAGGAATGCATGCCCGCATATTAGCGGTTTACATTCAATTAAATTAGCATCAATGAATCAACTGATTATTAATCAATCAATGTTTCATCATTAATCGACAAATAGTAATTATTACAATTATGTATTTTGACTATCATTTAGACAACCGATCTTACAAAATTACAGAATCATTGCTTAGAAGGTTTTGTTTAATAATTTCATCAAGAAAAAGATGACTGCAATAAATGTTAATGCAAAACACGTTTCCTTGATTATTCAATCATCAATGGAATAATCGCTTCTAAAAATACTCAATAATGACAGCCCTACTCTCCATGGACAATTTACAGTCCTCAGTGAAGCTGGTGTTTTGGGATTTTTTTGGAAGTGGAGGCAGCCAGTTCTGCCAAAAAAAAAAAAAAAAAAAGCCGCACAGGGAGAACATGTGAAACTCTATGCAGGATGCTCTGACACGAATTCCAAAACCCTTTATAATCCACTGTTCATTATTTGAACCATGTGTGTGAAGGAGGTCATCTTCTATAACAGGTAGGAGAGCAGCTCTCTAGGAACAGAATTCTCCAGCCCCGGTTTGGGTTGTTAGCCCAAATTATGAGAAAGTCTTGGCCAATTGTGCATTAAAACAAATGAATGAAGACTGCTGTAAGGCATTTGATGTTGCAAGATGCGTTTGGAATGTTAAAATGGATTTCAATCAGATTGTTGTATATTTACTGCTTAAATTAATAATTCTAAACAATTTGTGCCAATTACTGGCAGTTTTTGGCTTTATTCCTGTGGCCAGTAAATATCAAAAACATCCTCTACCCCAATTAATGACAAACAGGATGAGGATGAGTGCAGTTTAATGCGTGTAAACAGGACCAATCAAGGAGCAGTGAACAGTTGAAAATATTCCAAATGTCTGTTCGTCCGTCTTTGCAGATTGGAAAACAAAGAATCATCTGGGCGCGTCTTCTTTGGCTTGCAACGCCTCGGATGCCACCTGCAGGAAAAACAGGGCCGGGTCATTTGAGACGAAAAGGCTCGGAACCGAGCCGAAGCGAGCGACCGAAACAAACCTGCTCATCCGCAATGTCGTTGTCGTCCTGTCCCGACGGGTCCAGATCTACCTGATCCGGGTCGTCCGCGGTTAGGAGATCCATCGGTGCCTCGGCAATGGCTCGAATGGTCTGGTCCTCCAGGGCCAACGCAGTGTCGAACTGCAGGGGGGACGGCGGCCCCTGCGTCCCGTCTCCTTCCACGTCCAGGTCCTGCAGAAGAGGCGGATGGGCCCATTAAACGCAGAAGATGGCAACA
Organism: Syngnathus acus; assembly: GCF_901709675.1. Classification (NCBI taxonomy): domain Eukaryota; kingdom Metazoa; phylum Chordata; class Actinopteri; order Syngnathiformes; family Syngnathidae; genus Syngnathus; species Syngnathus acus. The sequence goes on along the minus strand of NC_051088.1, from coordinate 16,840,600 downwards.
AGTATTCCTCCTTGTCCCCTCGAGGACGCCGTTCCACGCACATCGCTGAACTCCAGAGGAAGGCTCTCGGTGGGCCGAAGCTCAGCGGCGCTCAGGTACAGTTCTCTGGCAACGGGGCTGGGATGCTCCTGCTGGGGGGGCTCCCACTCTGGCCTGTACATGGGTGGCGGGAGGGGGAGGTGAAGATGGCAACGGGGATCGTCCGACTGGCCCATGTGCACCGTACGCTCACACGGGATGTCCTTGGTGCCCGGACAACTTTTGAAAAGAACCTGGTTGCTGTCCTGGAAAATGTCTGAGTGTGACATCGTCAAGGATTAGCTGAACGGTTGACCAGAAAGGAATCGTGCCAAGAGCCTGACAGCCACTTTGTGATTCCACAAACCATTTGATCACAGGTGGTAAAAGACCCCCAAATATGAATGGCAAACAGAAGCAGAAAGAGCTCAATGATGAATGATATGTTGACCGGTGCACTGTTTTTCTTGAATTTGGAGGGGTTTTATCTAAACCAGATTTTTTTTTTCTTGGCCAAAATCACACAAAAACGTTAACCGCCCCACCCAAGATTCCAATTCCAGAATCTCTGAAATTAGGCAGTCACAAATGATTGCAAAAGCAGTGACGGCATTCCCAAATACTCATTCTTGACACCCTTATCACTACAAAGAGATTTGAATGAATGTTTTCAGGAACCATGTTGAAAAGATGACGTGGCCATTTCAACCAGACCCAGCATTTGAGTGACTCGTTATTTGGGTAAAATCATTGCTGAAGAAATATTCTTCCTCTAGCTGGCAGAAGATTCAATTCTAGTCGTCATTGTGATGGCAAAAGAGTCTTACTGTGTGTGGTAAGTGATGGAACTTCTCGAATGTCTTATGACATGTGAATGTGGAAACCAAGAAAAAAAGACTTTGTTCCTTCCTACTGAGTTGGTTATCCCTTTGTTTAGTGAGGGCAAACCAACGGACCACAGGAAGGAGTTCATGTGGGCTCCCATTCAAGCACCAGAAGCTACTGCAAGCAGCCGGTCACAATGGGGCCAAAAGTTTCCAGACTTTTGAGAGGATACGGGAGAAACAGTGGCGTGTCAGAGGAAGGCAGGGATTCGAGCATCGACTTCCATCCACCAAGGAAACGCATTTCTCCTGCACTGCTCGTGTGTGCGCCTACAAAATGGGAAACAGCCATCAGTCAATTGGTTGTTTTTTTTCCCAGTTCAGAATGGGACAATAAAGCTTGGAGAATGGAGGCAAAAATGGACTCTAATCTTTTTCAACAAGACGCTAAGCCCACTGTTTTTGCCAACGGCAAGGCTTGACGAAAACTTGAAGAAAAATACCACGCCTGGTGCTCTTATCAGAAAAATCCCCGTCCATAGTAGTTAATGAAAACACATGGTGTGATTGTCTAAAGAAAAATGAGATCGCCCTGGCAGGTGTTGCTATGTGTCTCAGTCAGTGGAGAGCACCTGAGGAGCTCCCTCGGTCACCGTCTGTCTTCGCTCTCTCAGCTGGCGGTGGAGCAGAGCTTCCACGCCATAGCGACGACGGTAACGACGAAGAGCCTTGAGTTTTTTCAGGTTCTCCCTCTCCTTCATGGACAGGCCTTCGGCTCCCGTCAAAAGACTGCTTCCTGTTGTCGAAAACCAAACACACGGTTGGGCCGGCGACATCTTGTGAGACCGTCTAGGTGATGGGCGAAGACTCAATATTTACCGATGGTTTCGTGCTCGATTTTGCGGTTGTGTAGATATCTGCGCTTTTTCTCCTTGAGCAGATGCTGGAGACGTTTGAATTGGTCAATGTAGAGGGACTGCAGCCTGATGAGTTTCTCTCGAGTGAAGAGCGCCACCTCCTCTGCCGTGTACACGCCAGCATGTCTATGCACGCAGAATACATCACAGAGCGCCAGCCGTTACATCACAATGTGCGCACACGCCAAGCCCCCCCGGCCCAACGAAAAGCTTTTAATACTTCTCAAAAGCAACCACCGGTGTTACATCATCTTCCCAAAATCTTTTTCAGAAGTCTTAGAGTCATGAACGATGCAAAAAATTAAGCGGATTTTCATCTGCGTATAAACTTCTATGGCCCAGAAGGAAGCATTACAGTGATTCATTATAAAAAAATTTTTTTAAAAAAAACTATTCAAATGTATCTAACCTCACTATTTTTACTGATGAAAATATTGATGGCTGGCTAGCTTAACAGCAAGCAGCATAATGACAGAAAAGTCCAGGAGAGGTCCGACAAGCAGGTCGGTAAACTTCTCAAGGTGATGCAGAAAACGGTCTGGATTGCTATTAGCTTCTTGAAAATTAATCTATGGGACAATCAGTGATGACCAAACTGAAGATGGAGTTCTTTTCCCGTATGCATTTAAAAAAAGGGAGTACCTATATTTTACTGTGTCAAGTGAACATAATAAAATGCCTAGTAGGAAAGTTGTAATTGGTATTTTTACAGGTTGAGATTTAGTGAGGCAAATAAGCATCCTTGCAAGTGTGATGCATTTTTTCCCCAAAATCAAACCCTCAAGGTCCCTTTAAGCATAATGTTCTAAAATATTAAGCATCATAATCAAGTGTTTTGGGGTACATTACCAGTTCAAACATGGGCAATTCTAAACATTTTGGTCAGCAGTCATTTCATGGGTCAGGGTTTGGGCTAGCCTCCCCCAATGGAAATAGCAAGGGTTTCATTTTACACATTTTGTTCAATGTGCGTCACTAATTTTAGCAGCATAAGAAACATTCACCTCCTCAAAAGATTCACTCGTAAAAAAATGTGCCGCTAGGCAACATTAGCTTCTAAGACCGTCCTATTCAGGACAGAGGAAAAAAACACGGGTGGGCTCAAAACTCTTACTTGAGAGGATCTTCATGGTCACTATCAATGCTGTCTGCTTCACTTTCGGGGTCGCCTCTCCACGTCTGGTCCAGTGCCAACGGACTCTGCTCCTCCTCGCTCATTGGACTGTCCTCATCTGGTCAAAACACATGACATCTTGCCATCACAAACGCAATATAATAGTATGGACAAAAAAAATAAAATAAAGGAGAACAATAATTATGTTCTGAAATGTAGAAACAAAACGTGGCAAAACTTGTCACCACATGGGATACAAAAGCGTTTACCGAGAATACGACTGGCTTCGGAGTGACCTCTATCGAGGCCACGCGTCTCGGCACGGCTGTATCCGCTCAGCTGGGACAACAGCATCTCTGGTGACGGACCGGACGACGCCTTTTTCATCTGAGCACGAAGGGCCATGGCGTTCCTGCGGGCATGCTCGGCACAGAATGTCACACTAAAAAAAAAAAGTGAAAAAGCTGCGGTTAGATCACATTTAGTAATGCAGAATTTTTTTACATAATTGAATATTTTTGAAAAAGTAATGCAATAATTACTTTCCCTAGTAACATTTTTTGGAAAGGTGACTACATTTTGTAAGTAATTTGCTCAACACGGCCTATGACTTAAACAACTTCGAATGTGTACTCTATTTATTAGTGCCATTTTTAAACAATACATTTGGTTACTTATGCTTCTATAAGTCTATAAAAGTCACTTTTTCTGTTCCACTTACCCGTCTTTCCTTTCGACCTTGGGCGCAGCATTGGGGCAGCGTTTGCCATTCTTAGCGGACACGTAATTGCATTGCTTGTAGGGGGCGCTTTTGTCCTCTAGAATGTGTTTAATGCAGAACTCCAAGCCATCCAGGCGGGGCTGCGAGCACGGCCGCTGCAAGAAGGCACAAGTCTGAGCCTCCTGCGGACGCGTCGGCTGCTGTGTCAGCCGGTTGCGGCTGCTCGGCAAGACGTGGATTCGAATCCTGTTCATCGCTATGCTGCAAACAGTTTCATAACATCTTAGGATGGACAAGATCAAAAGGAGCAAAAACAAATCCATACATTTAATTTCCAAAACACCTTTCAAACCCATGGTCATTTAAAGCATTGTTGTCTGTTATCTTGTATCCAGTTAATCACATGCTGGCAAGGAATGTACAGGATAGAAATTGTGTTGATAGTAGAGGTGCAACAATAAATTACCAAAAAAACAAAAAAAAGTTATATCTGCATTATGTTATCTATAAAATTGGGGCTGTAGGCTATTTTAAGCTTTCCACAATTAACTCTAGGCATATATATGATTATATATTGGCTTTGGCACAACGCTGATTAGTTTGTTTTGAAATAGGAGTTACTTTGGTGGCTATTTATCCAACCCGGAAGTAAGACTGCAGGTGCACTAAAACCCTGCCTCCGCTGTGATCACGTTTGTCGGGGGACTCGCGGTCAGTGACCACTCACAAAGTACGACCTCAAGTTACATTGTTTGGAATACAATGACGTTTCTGATGTACCAATGCAATTCCCCATCAAGGGTTGGGTAATCACTTAATTGGCCGCCCTATACGTGAACTTTATATTGCAACGGCACCTATGCAGAAGTTCGCAATAAGTTTAGCGTGTCGGTTTTACATACAGTAGAACGGCAGGTGTCTTTCCACACTGAACTGAACAAAACGTCTTCAGATTATGCCAACAAACGTAGGAAGGCGTTGAAGACTCGCGAATACTAAACAAGAAAATTAATTGAGACGAAAATTGGTGTGTTTTGCTCAGTGGTTTCTCCCATTAGGTCCGACCAAGCACGCCGCGTTTCGGGCCGCCTTTATGATCTACGTCACGCTTAATGCGTCAAACCATTTTCATTAAAATTCTTCAAAATCGATACTTGTACCCTCGCTTGTTTGTCCCTTGTCAATTAATGTTTGAACTAAATTCTATTCTAGATATACTGCATTTTTTACACTTGTTTTGAATTTACTGTACGTGAGCAACTTGTAAATAAAGTTTTTTTTTTTTTTTAAACACTGCGTCACTCTCGGGCGGCAGCGCCATCTTTGTCTGGGAGTTGCTAATCGTAGCTAAGCTAAAGCTTGTTATCTTCACCTTGCAGCCAACATTTTGCGCTCTGCTATGCCTGTGAATCTCAGTAACATCTTATGAAAGGCGATAAGTGTATCCATGACAGTAAAACGAGTTTATCTGTTTATTTAAAGCGAATAAGTACGTCACGTACCTCTGCTCTGACGATCTGTTGTACCAGGCAGCTGAAGCACAATGAAGGCAAGCCGCACTTTTCCAACGGCAACACAGTTGACTAGAGCCCGCCTCCCACGAACTCCGATTGGTCCAAGTGTCTCATTACGTTTACCTCACTTGTTCTAATAAAAATGGCAAACGGTTTGTATGTTTTTGTAATTAAAATTGCGAAAAAAAATGAAAAGGAATTCCCTTAAAGTATTTATTGACTTTAAAATGAAAAAAAAAAACACCATGTAAAAACAAGTGTTCACATACAACAGGATACCTGGAAGAATTCCCACTAACATTATTCATGACCAGTCCTGTGTATATTACAATATCCCAAGATGCAGGAAAAGCTCTGGTAAATACTGATTTGCATTGCTGTGTTGCATGGCAGTTGTAAGATTTATTTTTTATTTTTTGTTGACCCCATTATTTGATGTTAATTTCGCACTTGCAACCGCAAGTGCAGTGCAACATTTCAGTGCATTTTCTCTCTTCAAAGAATTACAAAATAAATGTGATTAAAACACATGCTTGTTCACCTGTCAAACCATGAAGCATATGCACAAACTAAAACAAATGAAAGTTAACAGAGGTCAATTTTTGTCACACAATAAATGGGACTAATCCTAGTATGGAGCAGACATCCAGATGATTAAACATCCATCTCTTTCTCTTCACAGGAAAACAGGATCATTCTTGATAGATAAACATACCTTGGAGCTGAACAGGTTAGTTGAATGTACAATGCAAATAGCACAAGACATCAACTAGAAGATGACCACCCCATCATCAGCTCACAGGGATTCACTGGACTTCTGCTTCAATAAAAAAAAAAAAAAACACTCCCAAAAAAAGGAATGCCTATATTAGAGACAGCCAACAACAGTCGGTTAATCAATAAATTGATATGGTCACCATCATTGTAAATCTAAACACGACGAGAAAAATACAGAGGAAAAACAATTCAAAATCGTTTGCATCTGTGTGCCAATATCAGCACAATGCATTTAAGAATTATTAGACCCTAAACATTTCTTCTCTCTGCATCTCTGTCAATAAGTATGCTTAAAATCATTTTTTACAACCATTTAAAACAATGACTGCAACGCTCATACAATAAAAAGACTGATATAATTTACACCTTTTTTTTAACAAAATGTAAAAATATTTCATGTACGGTTTTAAACATTTTAAAATCTGTGCATACATTTATCAAATGTAGCAAATAAAATGAAGACCACCAAACCCATCTTTTTGGGCTAGGGCTGCTTTGGAGATAGACTGATACAGTATTCATTGTTGATCAGGAGGAAGATTAAAAATGAGTAGCATTTGAAGGGAAAAAATATCAAGCAATAAATAACACTAATCAAAAACTGTAAAACAACCTGGTGGGCATTTGGAGATCTAATCTAATATCTTTAATTTCCTCTAGAACCCGATGGGGGAACATGAACAATTGCAGCCAAAACAATAGCTACACCTTCCTGGGGACATGTCAAAGCTTTTCAAGCCTTTTTTTGTAAAAGTCAGTAAGAAATAAAACATTCCAAAAGTCTTCTGTCACATATGATGATTGTGAGTGAGGCTCCTAATATATTGACTTGTAAAAAACAAGCATAAAAGACAGCAGAAAGTCATTTGGGTAAGGGTGGAAGTGGGGGCGGGGGATCTGAAGGCAGGGGTGGGGGTCTGCTGTTGCTCCCCCGGGACCCGCCGGAGTACTTGTAGTCCTCGTATTGAGATCTGTAGTCAAACATGGACGGCTGTGAGGGCTGCACCCCCTGCGCACTCAGAAGAGAGTTCAACATTTCAAAAGTGTCCTGGTACTCATTGGACTGGGCGCCACCCGTTGCACCGTGCCCGTTGGTGTCAGTCTTTTCGCCTTTGGGGTGCGAGTAGCTCCCCGGGGGGTGGTGCGGGAGGCTCAGCGCGGGGAGGATGTCAGATGAGGAAGACAGGGACGGCAGCTGGTAGGGATTGCGAGAAAGCTTGCTGACTTTGGAAGCGGAATGGGATCCCGCCAAAGGTTCCTGCGGATACGTCCTCTTGCGCGACGACGAGCTAGTTCGAGACGAGTCACTGGGGGCTTTCTTGCCACTTCCTGCTGCGCCGCTGGTAGTGGACGAGTGCTTGTGGGAAGAGGAAAGGGAGGCGCCACTGGAGGAAGGGTGATGGTGGTGGTGATGGTGGTGGTGGTTGGAGCGCTCCCCCCTGTGCTTGTCCCTGCTCTTGCCTTCCTCGGCTGAGCTCCCCCTTTGCTTTTCGGGCACGCGAATGCGTACTTTGATGTCCTGCTCCGGCCCCCTGGCGCCACCCCCGCCCGCCGCGGGGAACCTCATTTTCAAAGAGCTTCGATCGTGTCTCTCCTTCTCCAGGGGGATCTTCAGAATAATTGGTGATGAGTTGGCCAGGTTTGAGGAAGATGAGCCCGATTGCTGCTGCTTCTCCTTCCTTTGCTGCTGACCAATGAGAACCTGGGCAGCGTTGGCATAGTCCCGTTTCACGCTGGCCTCCATGTTCTCCAACTTCCTTTTCTGCGCGGCCAGGACGTCGGCGTTCTTGGCGCGGTACTCGCTTAATGACACCTTGGCGGGGGTGTGGACCTCGTGATTGGACTGCTCGGCACCCCCTTGACTTTTTCCACTCCAGGTGGCCGCGCTGCCAGGCGTCCCCCTGTCTTTGTCCGATGCCGGTGCCGAGAGGCTCATCAGGCCCGCCACAGTGCTTTCAGACGAGGCCATGGAGATCATGCTCATCATAGTGTCCCTCTGGTCTCCCTCCTCTTGGACCTTTGGCTTGGCCTTTGGCGTCTGACCTCCTGCCTGAGAAGAAATAACAGACAGGCTGCTAAGTAGGGTTGCACAATTAGCTGTAAACCTTCCGTGGAAATGTATAAAAGCTCATGGGAATAAACCAGAGATTTACACACATTAAGGCCTGGTTCAATCAACACAAAGATTGTTTTTTTTTTTCCCATTTGAAGAGAATGTTTGTTAGAAACCACACATGGGGAAGCAGCAAAGTCAAAACAGCGCACCACACGTAAAGATTGTGAGCCATCACTCTTATAGAACCTAGTCCAAGACAAAAATTTCCATGTGACTTTAAAAAAAAAGAAAAAGAGAGAGGGATAAAAGAAACGGCACCAGGCAGAAAACAGGACCAGAAAACGGAATGATGGTGATGTACCTTCCAGTTGCGAATCCGCTTCAATCTGCTGGGCGTTTTCTCCAGAATCTGCAGGAATTCGTGCGTGAGCTCTGAACAAAGAAATGGGGGGAAACAGTCAGCTGGATACAATTAAAAGCCACACATTGGTCTATAGTATTCCCACATTTCGGTACATTGAAATACAGAGTCGGGATTCCAACTGCCGACGTTTTGGTCACTGGACGACCCGTGTAACCAACTGAGCCACAATCTTAAGTGAATTTTTTAGGGCAAGTGAAGCCGTGTCAAAGGCCATTACTGGATATTTCCAAATGAAATTCATTGGTCAAATGAGAAGAGTCTTCACCAAGTGGCAGAGGTCAAAGTTGAGAAATAATCAGATATTGACCAGATTTTTTGTAGAAACCTATTTGTGACTTGCTTCAAACCCTTGTGCTAGTCTACAAGAAGCTTTGGTGCACATACCATCTAGTAGTTTGAGGGTTACTGTGGGGTCAACATATTCCCACCAATGCTTGCCATCCGTAGACACGGGAATCTCCCAGTTGGACCACTTGCAGGCTAGATGGATGCACACGCAAGCCACAACAGGCGGACTGTATTGCAGACAGAAGGTGGTCAAGTGGAGACTGTGTGGCAGCGTAAACCCACGAGAGCAAGACAATAGCAAAGGGAGAAAGAAAGGGTGGGGGAGGAGAAAAAAAATATTCACAAATTCAGTATACTGCGTTGAATGGATTTTTCTTTCAAAACACCTGCAACACACGAACGAGGAATATACCTGTTGGTGGCCATGAAGTAAGATGTTTGCGCCAGATCCTTGCTCGCTGAAACAACAACACACCAGAAAAGCATACTTAACATCTGAGTCTGTTGAACAACACAAAAGCATGTATGCGTGCCCTCCGCCTCATCCCAAAAACATATCAAAAGGGCCATTCGATGCTCACCTCGGACAAGCTGGGTGCACTTGACAACATGTGTGTGCGGATGGTCAATGGTGATTTCGAATGCTGCAAGAACAGAGGACAAAACAGAAAAAAGGAATGAGTCAACTGCAGCCGCCAATCACGGATAAGGCGCACTCCAATTCAACGGCACAAAAAAACGAATCCTGCGTTTGCCCAAAAAAGAGTTAATTGTGATTTGCATGGCGTCTTCCACTAACATTCTGTCCTAAATGGAAAAAACGGAGTTTATTGAGAACAGCATGCCCGATGACGCGGACTCCTCCTCAAACAGATGGCTTCAAATGAATAAAGAAAAAATAAAAAGAGAAAATATGAGACTGCAAGGATTTGGCTAGTTCAGTGGCTTGATGAGGCATGAACGTGACTTTGTAGTGTCGCCAACGGCGTATGACCTTTCTGTTGGACAAAGGTCAAAACAGGTTACTTCTTGAGAATGACAGGGAGGGACGGACAATTCAAGGGAGCCGGGCTTTCCTTCCCAACTTACCCAAGGTCTGGAGTATTATGCTCTCAAGAATGACCAGGTCTTGGGCTTGTTGCAGGTAGGCCTGAGGTTGAGAGGACAGGCACATTACTCACTGCGAGGCCGCTATCCGTCCATACACAAGATCAGCCGGTCATGCAGTTTGCTTTTAGTCACGTCAAATTATCTCAACGTTTTCTGGAGGCGATCTTCAGGAGCTGACTTTCCTCCATCCATCTTTTAGAAACGTTGGATGACCGCAAGTTAAGGGTTTTGACATGTGCTGCTTAGGACAACGCAAAACCTTTGCAGAGGTCTATTTGACGCAGGCCGGAGGACACGGCCGTACCCTGTTGGGTAAATACAGGAGTGCGCGGGGCACAAAGGGGAGACTTTGAACGATCTCAAACTTACATCACTGCGTACATCTGGTGAAGGGTCCTGTGGATTGAGACAGGCATGGGCCACCTTGATAACGTGTTCCAGCTTTCGGGGCTGCTCCTCAACCTTGGCGGCCAGGAAAAGAGCAGCAGGAGAAATAACCTGAGACAAAAAAGAGCCCCAATGATTTCAATATTCAGAAAGTGAAATCTGACGGCAGGAAAACGTGCTATGAATCACACAAGTAGCATACTCACATTTCTGTGAAATCTGGTGAATGACTGGACCATGTAGAAGCGATGCATGTACACGATGGCTGTATTAATTGTAAGCTGGGACCTAATATGTGCTTGTTAAGGTAAGTAGCATAAACATTGACCCACAAGTTATTTAAAAAGCATTGTCTCCCATCTTGTTTTCTTTATTATTTTTGCGACGAGTAATGGACAGCTAATAGGCGACTCTTGATCATGCAATTTTGAGTGGAGACACGTTTGTGATCTTTTCCCACCACTACTACTGACAGAGTCGGACAAATGCCCCTCAAAAACCTCTGGGTGAGTAAGGCCAGTTGTCAAATCCATACAATTTGTATTATATATTTTTCTGTTCTGATCGGAAAATATTTTTAGATTCAGTAAATCAACATCAATCACCAATGGCCAATTTCCGGAATTCTATCAATTTCATACCTGTGCGAAATTTACTGAAACTCTGATTCAACACAAAGGGTCCCACATCAAACTTTGACCCCAAATGAATTGGGATCTTTACGTTAAGACGTTTTAAAGGAGCAACACCTTTCTTAATATTTATCACCAGAAAATTATACATATCATTGTAATCATTCTAAAATAATCTGTCTGTTGATCCTGGTCTCTTGCAAATCAAGTAACTTTGGAAACTGTACGCGCATAAGACTTGATTGAAAACAGTCTTAGGTTAAAGCGCTGCAAATCAAAACAAATTTCCTTCACTCTATATTACTTGTAAAAACAACTTAACGTCAGACCAAAAGGTGCACCAAGTATTGTGCTAAAAGGCAAATCTTCCTGAAGTCAAACGTGAAGTCAACGGGCTCCTAACAAAGTGAAATTCCTGCGCGAGCTAAAGCTAACGAAAACGTGCTAACGTAAAGGCCCAAGGCCTTTGCAGCAGCAAAACAAAAATAGACGGCACGTTACTTAAGCCTAAACCACAACAGAGGGACGAATCGCGGCGAGAAAACAGAAATCAGCTGACGCGATGCAAGCATACGAATGCACACGAGAAGCATTAAGAAAGTAAGAAATCCTCCCGACCGAGTCGCTTGCTAGCTTGGCTAGCTAACGAGCGAAGGCGGCTAACGCGGCGGCTAAAAAGGATACACGTTGAGCCGCTGCCCCATGTCCTGCAGCAGGTTGGCCGCCTGTTGCCTGTACGACAGCTCCTTGTCCGGGTCAAGCCCGGCTCGCCGAGACGGATTGTTGTCGATCTCTTGCCGGTTGTAGTACCATTTGTTGTTACAGCTTGCGGGGGGACTACGAAGCGAAGCCGCCATCACTGACGAGGGGGACAGTTTAAAATTGCGGCACGTCACAGGAAATGCGTCACGCCCAACCAGGCCAAGGGAGGGGGCGAGGGGAGCGCTTTCTCTTGGTCATCACCAGCAGGTATTCGTAAAAACAAGCAACCCCGTATATCCGCGGATTAAAATATTCTCGCAAACTGGAGGGTTTCCTACTCAAAAATATTTTATATATTATAAAATATATATATTTTATTTAATATTTTTGATACTTAAAAAAAATATGTGTGGGGGTGTCATAAAAAAACACCGACTGGGGATAAATTATGTTTACTCAAGAGTTCTGGAAGGTTGTCTCTTCTTTCCTCACTGCATTTGTAATGGATATCAATTATTCAACAATTCTTGCTCTTTACAGGCCAGCACTGTCCCTATCCCCTGTAAAATGCAGGGGTCCACTACATAAAGTACAGTGCTGCCATGATCTATGAGGTTCAACCATAACGCCAATCACTCATAAGAGCTATAGTTTAATATTGATACTGTATATACATTTGTGGTTTACCGTTTTCACTGTCTTTGTGGTTGTCCCGTTGCTAAATTAAATCGCTTTGTTGCAGCTCCAGCTGTCGTGAAATGCACAATACGAAATTGTATTGTACTTTTGGAACATTGCAAGAAGACAATTATACATTCTTGACCAACTTCAATCAATAACTATTATTTTACATGAGTATGTGGCAAAAGGTTTTTATTCTACGAGCCAAAATAAGTTCTGGTCGAACTGTTCCAACCCGTCTGAAAAAGTCAGTGATCGCTCGCAGGCAAACGTCACTCCCTGTAACTCAAAGGGGTATGGCCACTTCCAGAAAGACTTTTGTATGTGATTGGAGGCTTTGGTATCATTGAACCTGGGTGTTGATGTGAAGACCAGTGCTGAGACACTCCTGACATATTGCTTATAACTGCATGCAAACACAGAGAAAATCTGACAAAGCCAGTATCAGAACCTTTTTTTTTTTTTTAATCAAAAGATTTAATTTTATAAAATGAACAACCAACCGAGGCAATGACCAGGCAGTTACAGGCATCAGAATTACATTTCAACACAAAAAGACCTAGTTTTATCCTAATAAGTGATCGAAAACGTTTGTTGCCCTCCAATCAATTTATTTTAAAAAGAACAAACAAACAAGGAAACCCCATTGGGTTCTTTTCGGGACATGGCCTGAATGTATTAAAGTTACAGCATCCCCTGCCAAACTTTCCTCATTACATTAACTATCAGGAGTAGTTGAATTTTTATTTGGTCAGAATTCACACAAATTACTCTGGTGTCATAATCAAAAAGACGTCTACTCTCAAAATGCCTGAAATGTATTAAACTGTTCGGATTGCCAAACCCAATATTTTCAGACTGGAGGACGAACAAACGAAAAATCTTAAAAGTGTATTTTGAACACAACTAATGTCGTTTGTCCAAATCTGCCAGTAAACTGATGCACATGCTACGGATGGAAACATGGTTGCGTGCTTGAAATTGTGTTCATTCAGATAGAGTGCAAGAAGATTTGACAATGATAAAAATAGGTAACAAAATAGTAAAGATAAACTTAAGTTATCAGTCATGGTCACTCAATTTCTAACATTTGTCAAGTGTGAAAGAAAACAGTAGAAAAAGGCAGATGAAACTATTACGTGTAAGCAGGCAAAAAAAACGTTCTTTCCATTTCCACTACTTCAACAGTTTTTGTCCAGTAACTCAACACTTTTTTAAAAACCTGATTAACAAGGACACAGTCTGTGACCTGACTGAATGTCAAAAACAACACAAAAAAACAAAAATAAAACAAAAAAATTCTTTACACTATTCCAAATCGAGCAGCGCGCTTCACTTTCTTTGCCTGTTGGGGGGTAAAAAAGGGAAAAAAACATATAGTACATACACAAGATGAACAATCAGTGGGTGGACTACAGTCAAGACTCAACTTCTTGCTGTATGTTTGTCACAAATTCACTATAAATAAAAAATAAATATCCAGAAACCCCCTTTTTATTTTATTTTTTTAAATCGCTTCATCATTAAAAATTCAATTATTTTGTTATGAATAAATACTTATTTTGTTATGAATAAATACAATTGTTTATTTTACAAATATAGCACAAGAATATTGTGGAGGGCCTAAATTCTTAAATGTTTGCTTCTGCCCTTTTATTTTTAACCTGTACACAGTTATTTGTATTTTCAAAATCTCTCTGCGTATAATGGCTAAAATAATTTCGGCTCTTAATTGTTTTTAAAGGTAACGTTGTCAAAATTGGATCTGACATGATATTAAAGTGAATTGGGCTCATCCCTGGTAGCATATTTACAGGTTCAACTATCGACAACCATCAGAAAAACAAAGTTACCTCGACGTCCGCGGAGCCAGTCACGGCGCCGCCTGTTAGGATGCCAAACCTTTCCTTCCTCTTGATCAGCTTCTCATCTGCTTCCATCTGTAGACGACGAAAACATTCAACATTTAAAACTTCCCATCCAAATAAATCCCTTCACTTATGAGCTGAATACCATCACCACTGAATTAATTCATGCATTTTGCAGATTGAGATGAATTGAAATTCATTCATTTGAATGTCATTGAAGCAGTACATACGTCGTTCGCGTATTTTTTAATCACAAGCTTCGTCCTTTCACTCACTGGTACAACTTAAACTATAAACATAGTGAAGTATTACTGGAAAGCACAATTGTATTTTTATCAGTTGGAATGCTCAAATGATTTTTCATTTGTGTGATAGCTTCCCTGAATTTGGAATGGGTAAAATTTGAGACGTCGCCACATCATTTAACTGTGATTCAAATTTTGAATGACCGCAAATCAAGTGACCGAGTCTCAGCCACTCATAAAAGTTTGTGGTACTAGCCCACGCCCTGAACGAGTGTTGAGTGCAGCTCGGCCACATCGCTACATAGCCCTCAGTCTGCTGCAAAATGAGGTTGTGTCACCTTTTGCGAAAGCGACGACACGTTCATGCCGAATCTCTCCGCCCTCTTCTTCAGCTGATCCACGTTGACCTGCGACAGACGCCAAAAGTTTTCACACGCACATAAAAGAAAAGGGTGCCAATGCATCAAAAGAATATGAGGCGAGGTTGGTGTCGTGTGAACCGCGGGGCGACCCTTACCGGCATGTTTTTGGCCATGGCGGTGCCTGAGCAGGAGAAGGAAATGATTGGTGTTGCGGGTTGCTTGTACATGACGGACAGCAGAGTAGCGCCAAAGAGTCATCATACACACCTGTGGATGAACTTGAAGCACTGATCGGTAAGCCAAACCTAGAAATGCAAGCACACCAGCAAAAAATATGTTAGACCAGAACAAATAAAAACACTTTAAATGACAGATTGACCTTAGCATTTCACATGTGGTATAAAAAAAAAAAATCCCATTGTGAAATCCCGTGTACTATGTAACCTTTACCCTAATACAAGACAAGTGACATGCTAAACTTATACAAACAAAAATGTAGAATGTCCAAACCCAACCAATATGACATATGAACACTTACATATTTTCAACTAGCACCCAGCCCCTTATGGCCAAATGTTCTTCCCGTGAACATACAAATTGATCCATGTTTTGACAAAGACCAAACTTAATGGTCAGTAGGCAAATCACTGGGTCTCACCTGGCCGCACGCTGGGCCTTCTTGTCCTCCGCTGATGCAGGCAGATTGAAGCGTTCAGCGCGTTTCTGCAGCCGCTGCTCGACAGAAGATTACAATTGTAGATAAATGTGAGGCTGTGTAACAAGTGATGGGGATAAAAAATGTAGTTCTGGATCACGTGTCATACTTCGCCAGCAGCAGCTGGAGGACATATCTTCACTATCTTTTTCTCAGTGGGCCTGAAAAATAAGCACGTAAAGAAAGGAAAAAGACTGAGGGGGAAAAAAAACACTTGTTTGAATTTTAAAACATTTCTACTCCACTTCCACTAACATTGCTGCAAACAAAGGAGCCACTTGACAAAAGGAGTCAGCTAAACCAAATCAATACATTTGTAACTATTTACTGAGCAACTCCTCCAAGCCTTCCTGTGACTATTTTTCTATTTCTAACTAAAACACAGAGAAAATAAAAAACAAAGGGGACATTTAAAATAAACTCACAGCTCTGCCACGGGAGATTCCAATTCTTTGACATCTTTGCCGTTGTCTACAATCTCGCCTTTTGAGAAGTCCTTTAACGCAAACGGAAACAGTCACAATCCCAACATCAGACAGTATAGGCATGAGTTAACTTTGCCGACTGGCAACGTTACCACAGTGTCATCCGCCAGCACATCATCCACATCCTCTTCTTCATCGGTGGCTTGTGTGATAACATATCAAAAACATAAAACACACAATGTCAGCCACACAAAATCATTTGTGGGTTTTCATGCGGATGACAGAAATACTAAAAAACACAGGTGGGTGATAGAATCTAGCAAGGTGACGAAATTTCCCATAAATAAACACTGACAAAATCCTGAGTGTAATTGGATTGACCGCTTCAACCTAAGATTAATGGAGCAAGAATTTTGAAAATTTGATGATCTGGTGGGGGGAAAACACCCTCAAATGAGAGTAACTTGAAAAGAACTTGATTATTGCTCAACATATCTCCTCAACGCTAAAACTTAATCTGGTAAATTCTAAATATCCACCAATAAGATCGCATGGACCAAAATGTACAAATTAATCTGTCGTATAAGATTTACTTCAGGTGTACAAGTAATTTTTCTCACAGCAACTTTTAGCTTACCGTGCTCATCTAGGAAGGCCTGCAGTCGTGCGATCAGGTCCCCCTTGTTGCCTTTGGTCTCGAGACCTCGGGCTTCACATTCTTGCCTCAGCTCAGCAAGCTAAACCCAACAGAAAATGTTTCACGAATTAAAAAAATCTATATTGTGTATTTTTTTCTGTAAACCCATTGAGTTCGTGAGTTTGAAAGACTGCGAGCAAGTTCACCCTCATAACACGTTATTTATTGCTCCACTGGCAGTCTGCCGACCCGGCGGCAAAGAAAATCATTTTGAGATACCCGCCTCACGTTTTCATATGACGCCAAACTTTTAATCTTGACGCAGTGGCACTTGTGATTGAAGTTGTGTTTTAGTTGAATTGAATTGAAACATTCAAGGTATTTTATAAACGTAATCGGTGCGTTTTGAGCTCGAGCGCAGAAAGCTCAAGACAACGTGAGCACATGCTAACGCTTAGCTTTAGCATTAGCAGCCATTCGACACGTTAGCTGCACCAGCCCAACCACTTTGGGTTTTTTCGACACTCCTACAATGGACATCGAAGAGATCATCCAAACAACTCCCACAAGAAACGATCAAAGCTGGGTAATTGTAGTCAATGAGTGGCACGACCAACCTTGAGTTTCTGCAGCTCGATCACTTCAGCCATTTTTGTTGATCAACCCTTTCCTTTCCTCCAATCAAACCGCTGCGGCTTCTTCTTCTTCTACTGCTGCTGCTTTTTGTCATCATCTCCCAACTTTTCGAAATCTCGCGTTACATTTCAAACTTTCATCAAGGAAAGGTGGAATGTCTACATTCAAAATCTAAGCATTCACTAAACATGTGCAGAACAGTACATTCAAAAACAAGAAATCAAAATGAAGGAATAAATAGAAACAAAATTCTGAAATAAAACATCTCCTTATATCCAAATAAAAAACATCTCCCGAGATCCAGTCAAGGCTTGTTTGGTTGTGACCCATATGAATGTTTTGATAATTTCATTTTGTCATTCATAAACTAAAAAAGGTGAATATGCATTACTGGGTAAAATATTGGAAAATATATTTTTGTTTTCTGTCCGCAAAAGACGCATAGGTTTCTGAGCACCGCTTCTTACAACTTTGTGACAGCGACACCGTGTGGACTAATGGACCAAATGTTTTTTTTTTAATCAGATGATTGGCTTAACTAGTTTGAGAAAATGGGAGAAGTTACATTTACGTGCATTTTGTAATAAGCCGGAGACTCTTTAATAGCTTTTAAAGATGTAATATAAACGTTGTAAATGATGTAATTAATGCTTTTTGGAAATGATCACTTATTGTTCTTGTACTCTCCCAAATAATGCCCTGGATGGGCTCAAGATTCTGCACTTGACAAAAAGTAGCTTCGGGATGCTATTCTGACATCCTGGATAGAATTTTATGCAGCTGTCCAAAAAATCACAAGCTCAATGGACACAAGGCATGCGAACCGGCTATCAAATAAGAGGTCCTATGTTAAAATGTAACTTGTTGAAATAACTTTTGATTTCACAAATACAACTTCTTAATGCTCAACAAAAGACCACTTTTAGTGTTTTACAAGCTACAAAAATAATTTGGAAAAGAGCATTTTTAACAAAAAAATATATTTCCTTTTTGAAATACAAACACGGTTATCACTGGGAGGTTTGTTTCAAAACATTCCAATTATTTTCAAACAGTTGATGACTTGCAAATTATACCAAGTCACATTTGCATAGATTTATAAAAAATCTTACTTGCATCATAATTTGGAACACTGTATGGTTGAAGTTACATGGGGGCCAGCACTACTGATTGTGAAGTCAACTGACATAGCAACATAAAAATGTCATTTGATCTTAGATGACATTCTTCAAGAACCCCACATTCATTTTCTTCATTGCTGACTCTCAAGCAGTGCTAAGAAGAAAAACAGGTGAAATACGTACTGCTCAGTTTTGAGACTTGCGGACAATTTGAAAGAAAGCCAGATTCCAAACCAGAGCTTTATTTTCAAAGTGGTTTACCAAACAACTCGGCAGCAATGCGATGGACTGAAAACTTTCTAGATCTATTGTCCCATTCAGAGGGGCCTTGCTTTCATTCTTCATTTTCCCATGAAAACAAATCAGCGCCTGAGCGCACACACAGCCGCACTCACGGCTGCATGCGAATGGCCCCGTCTAACCGAATGACCTCCCCATTAATCATGGGGTTCTCGGCTAGCGCCGCCACCAGGTGGGCGAACTCAGCAGGGTCGCCCAGACGTGAGGGGAAGGGGACTTGGCGCGCCAGAAAGGAGCGCACCTTCTCTGGAAGTCCAGCTAGCAGGGGAGTGGAGAACAGACCTGCGGGCAGGAAATTTGTGGATTACAGGCAAAAGACACCTCCTACAATTTCCTACATTTTAATAAGATGTTCCATTATCGGTCCCACACTGGGAAATTCCAGAAAATTCCAATGACCGCCAAACCAATTTCATATCATTTAGAGTAGGGTTGCAATTCATGCTTATTTTAATAATAGATTAATATGTCAATTACTTATTTGATTTGTTGGATAAGCCAAAATGTTGATGACTGTTTTTCAAAGTATACACGGATCTTGCAAATGGATTATTATTTGGAATAAACAAAGACCAATCTGAAAGCAGCGAATGTTCCCGTTTATGGTTAATCAGCGGCCTCATTTTAAAACAAACACCGGAGCTATAATCAAGACATTTGTTTCCTTACCTGGCGCTATAGTGACGACCCTGATGCCCATCGGGGCCAGATCCCTCGCAATGGGAAGGGTCATTCCGACGATGCCGCCTTTAGATGCCGAATACGCAGCTTGACCAACCTGAACGCAACACGCATGTAGAACAGCGTCAGTCAATGTATTGTACTCTATACGCATACAAGCTTTTCAATGTTTTGATTGGAGGCGCCAAGGCACACTTGTTTAATATTCGAACAAATTTGCCACCATTTTGAACACCAAGACAGCAACGTGACAAGTGGCTGTCATCTTTATGGAATGCTCACCTGCCCATCAAAGGCGGCCACACTGGCAGTGTTGACAATGCAGCCCCTGTGCCCGTCTGCGTCCGGCTCGTTTTTAGCCATGGCTCCCACAGCTAGACGAATCACGTTGAAGGTTCCTGCGATGTTCACCTGCACAACACAAATTCAACAGCATCACAATCAATCGATTGTTTGTTGTCTTTCATTGACATCCCAGATACTACTGATATAAACCTTTATATGAGTGTATAGTTCTTTATATCCTAATGCAAAACTGCATGAAATGAATGGGAATTTATTGACTTTATTGCTAGTTCCTTAAGATGTAAATACCAAAGTGTTGCTGAATATCACTGAATCATATAAGCCCAAAGAGAATGTTCTTGAATTTTACTGATGTTGAATTGCAGTGTATTGTGTTTAACGGGATGAATTATGCATACATTCGATCAATATAACTTGTCTTTTCTTTTGATCGAAGGTCTTACATTGATGACGCGCTGAAAGTCGTCCAAGCTGTGAGGGACGTCCTTCTTGAAGTTGTACGTTTTGACTGCAACGGCAATCCCGGCGCAGTTGACAGCCAGGTCTAATTTGCCAAACTTGTCTCGTGCCAAGTTCACAGCAGACTGCACTTCCGATTCTGACGTCACCTGCGAGACAACACAAGGTTGCGTCATGTATGGAACCATTCCTGAAACTTTCCATGGAATAAAGATGTAATTTACAAGATTAGTTCAGGCTCAACAAGCATCAAGGACTTCATTCTGGCGTATCTTTTTCTTAAATCAAGGTACTGCTGTGTCAGGACCATGCTAATATCAACCTGCATTTTAATTTAATTAGAGTCACTATTCAATTTTGTAGAACCAGAGATTTCCCTTAAATGTTTGTAAATTTGAAAGGTTGGAATTTACAAGCCTGGTTCTTATCACTAACATCCTTGTAGCCATGAAAGAGACGACATCATGATCATTTGTGTACTTGCATCTGCTGGAGCAAAGGCACATCTGTCTCCAAGAGCAGCCGCCAGCGCTGATCCTTCGGAAGACGGCAGGTCCACGATGACGGCCGACGCTCCACTTTGCACCAGACGCTCCACCGTGGCCCGGCCTAGACCTGACGCCCCGCCCGTCACCAGGCCCACCATATTCTGAGGCCGCAAGTAGAGGAAGCCATTAAAAGTAACACCAAATATAAAACCATCAAAAACTCAACCACAAGTGATAGTCACTGCATACTAAAGTAATAGTTGCCACACCAGGTTAAAAAAAATTCAGGATCATGTTAGAATGTGGGATCACTTCTGGTGACTGGCAGAGTAATTTTTATATTTTATAAATTAAAGTTACTGACTGGCAGAGTAATTTGTGTATCTTATAAAGTTACTGACAATGCTGCACATCTATAAAATTAAAAAATAGGATAGTAATTTCAAATTTCAGATTCAAACAGCAGACACACGATATTTTGGGATGGACTAGTAACCTGAATTGGAAATGATTGCTTCGTGAAATTTGTCACGTTGCAATGTGAAATGAATTTTTTATTTATTTATGTGAACACAAGGTCACACTGACTACTGCTAGACGATCAACGTAAGCTGCCCCAGGTATAAAGTGAAATGATGCATTCGTAAAGAAGGCTAGCCGGCATACTTGTGGGCACCTTTAGGAGTTTTGGTTGAATGAAGAGAGCTTGTGACAACATCAGACTAGCGTGGACATGTTAGCCCCGGGCTGCAAAACTTGTAAACGAGCACAACCGGGATGACTAACACTACACAATTTTATATTTGACACACATGCAACTTTTAGACGTGCGCAGTGGAGGATGACAAAGGTTTCTTATCTGTTTTGAGTTCCTTTGCTCACCTTGACACACCGGATATTCGCCATGTTGAATTGCAGGCAACCGTTACGTCACCAGCGCCAAAGATCGTGTCTTGGTCGGATGCGTCACTACACGTAAACTCTGATGACTCCATTTTTGAACTTGAGCACTAAAAATGAGGCTATTGAACGGAAACACCATTTACACAGCACACAGACTTTCAACCTTTATTCAATCGCAAAATAAAAATACATTGAGACCGACGTCTCCTTTTCAAATCGAGTATTTTTTTAAACCGGGAGTATAGCAAAAAAATGAAAAATTTCACCTAACCATACTGGTTGGTGTGAAAGAATTCTAAATGGGCTAGTTTCTTGTCAAAACTGTACTATTTGGATGATTTTATGCGTATATGAAATCAGATTGGGGAACATAAAAACATTATCGGGACTTTTCACTCTTAGGGAGAAGACCTAAAGATGCTGGCCCCTGTTAGAATAGATCTTTATTGTCATTGTCACACATGTACTGTCACACTGTTAGCAAGTACACCTGAAGTTTTAAATGTATTTTCAAAAAAATAAACACAAGCTAATACAGGTATTTCAATACTCGGGCAGCCTCTCGTGTCATATCTACAGGATGCTTTGGTTGCCGTGAGGAAGACAGTAGGCTGTATAGTCATCTCCCAGATCTGGTGTGATCCTAAAACTATACAAACTACTACCTCATCCCACACACAGCCCCAATGTTGTGGTCTGGGAAATGACCGACATCACACACATTCCTCTTGTAGCCTTCATGAGGATCAGTCTTAGGTGGTAAACGAGCATCTTGGGAAGCTGGGAACATTAAAAAAAAAAAAAAAGTCATGTGTGGAACATGGGGATCGTGCAACTTCGAAAACAAAGTATGGTCATACGTATGGTATGGTCAAATTGCGGTACAATAATTAATCGATTAATTGACAACGCATCGATTATCAAATAACCAACAGCTTTGCTGTTCATTAATAAAAGGGTGAGAACTTTTCAAACTTCATATTTTCCATATCCTCAGAATTTCAGCCTCACAAGAATAAATCTGATTTCTGGAGTCTTCCATGAAAGCTGACTTGATTACCTTTGAGTTTTTGGTTTTCAAAATAAGTCTTTGGCAAACATTTCCCTTTACTTTACAAAACAATGATTGACATTTCTCCCCGATAATCATCAGTTTGGCATTTGCTGCTACTGTTGCAACCCCAAATAAGACTGAAAAGGCCAGCGTGCTGCAGCAAATTGAAACTGAGTCATAACTTGCTTATCCCTCATCGATTTTCCTTTTTGGGCAGTGCCAAAACACGTTATCAAAGAATACATAAATAAAAAAATGTTTTTTTTCATGAAATGTATTTCCAATTTCCTTGTCACAATTGTACTATATTGTTTGTTACCCTAGTCAACACGTGAAGGCAGGCGTGTTTTGTTTTTAGCTTTTTTTTTTTTTTACACTACCAACTTCGCCCCTCCTAGCTTAGCCTCAACGTAGGCACGGAAATCAAAAGAAGCATGTCTTATCGACCAATCTTCTTATCATACCCACTTGATTAAGTTTAATCGCTTAGTACTTCTATCGCGTTGGCTAAATGCTAACCCGATCACCATCTGAGCAACGCAGCGAGTTAACCACTTTGAAGACATGATTAAAATATACAGCGTGAGTGCTAAGCAACTTGAAATCCTCCACCAGGCCGCCAATAAGTCTTTAAGTCCGCTAACGGGCGAGCAGCTAGCTAAGCTAATATCAGTCGGCGCTCACCTCAAGTACCCCCGGCAATGAACCGAACAGAGCCGTGGCGGTCTAACAGGGGGGAAAAAGGGGCAAAGCGTGCCCCGCGCAGACTCGGTACGATAATAAAAAGAAAAAAGGAAGAAAAGATAACACAAAAGGCAACTTCTCTTTGCACTGCAGTTCAATTCATTTCCGACTGTCATCGTCGCTCACCATCATTATTTTTTTTGGGCGGAAAGCGGAGCAGGTTTCTTCTTCTTTTACTTTCTCCTTCTTTCTTTTGGCGGTTGGCAAAAAAAATTCTGGTGCATTACCGCCACCTTCTGAAATAGCGTGTGGGTCTGGATAATCCTCATATTTAACCACATTATTTCTCCAAATAAAAAGACAAACACTAGATACGAAAGCATGCTCTCATATCTCTATTGCATAGGTGTCATATACTGAAGCAAATCATGACCAAAACTGCCAATCAAAATATAAACAAAAAAAGCAAACAAATATATATTAAAAAATACATACACGTATATATATATATATATATATATATGGAAAAATAAATGCAGAAATAAATACAAAAAACAAATATATAAATACAATTAGATATATATTCATGTATATTTTAGTTTTTATTGTATTGTTTTTATATTGGCTTTTATCTTCACTTTTATTTTTGATTTTGGCAGTTTGTCGCACATCTCATCCCAAACGGGTCCTTAAATTTTTACAGATTTTTTAGTGCCGTGCATTTTAGTGCTGACATTTTTACATCTAGACTTATTTTAGGACACGACAATGTTCAGCTTGCAAGTGCAGTATTTTCTATTATCCACATACATTATATATATTATATACCATATTATACACATTTGAATAATATTCTTGATTAAACGTGATTTCTCCCAAAAATAAAACTGGGCACACGGTGTTTTTTTTACTAAAAGAATAAATTTTATTTCAGCACTGTAAGTCATTTCCCAACCAGTACAAACATGACTGCCATGGTTGTCTCTTTCTGAACCATTTCTCCTCCCCTCCATCTGTGAGATCAGACCACCAACACCCAGACAAAAAAAAAATGTCACTGACTCTTTCTTCCCCTCTCTCTCACCTTTCCACAAACAGTCTGGTGCTTCCATAATGCTAACAATGATGACAAATGATACCAACCATAATTATAACAGCAATAATGATGATGATGATGATAATATCTCTCGAACAATAATATCATGGATATATTTGAACCCTTTTTTGCTGCACGGGTAGTTTTGGCGGGTGGTCCTGGGTACTGACGTGTATGCTGAAGGCATGTTTGAACAACGTGGCAGCAAATGCTCACAATGATCAAAAGGAGCACCTCTGCAGGGGGAAGGGGAGAATTGGGGGGGACAGGGCGCTTGGCCTTATGATTAATATGAAGTTTGGAAGGCTGCTGAGGGGGGAGTGGCAGTGTAGAGACAAACAGATAAGGACCTTTATCCAATTGGGACAAAATGCTCCGAGAATCTCGCAAATAGATCATAACGGGTACAAGCAAGACGAGCGCACATTCGGTTCCACATTCAAACACATGAATACATAAATGTTTTACGCCAACACTGCGCAGCACTTTCTTTCCCCGGGATTTGAGCTGCTCCAACATTGGAATGCTAACGAGTTGGGCGCGCCTGCACCATTTGGAAAGTCGGTCAAATTAGCCTTGCCAAACAATAGCCGAGATTTTTGCTAACACTTAATCTTTTCCCTTACTGGTAATCATTTTTGTTCTACGTAGAATATCTAAAAATTAAAACTGTCTCCACAATCTCATTTTGACAGGCACACCCCAGCTGCTGACGAGTTCAAATTGATTTGAAATTCACTCCAATATGGCAACAATGTTAGAAATAAATCCAGGGCAAAGAAAAAGCGATGCCAACGACCAGAATAGTCAAGTGGCTACGCAATGGTTGGCACAGCCGCAATGTGGAACGAGCGAGTGCAGACCGTCTCGTCGGCCTGGCGCTGGCCATTCATACTTTTCCTTCCTGTTTGCGTCTCCATGACAACCGAGGTCAACAGCCACATTTACCTCACAGTCTTGTCACAAATCACACAGGCTGCAATGTCATTATACATACACATCATCATACTCGCTGGTCTATAACCTTGGGGCAAGCTGCTTGCCGGGGAGGTGGGGATAGACTACGTGGGCTCAGGGGGACACTAAGTGTACTTTGGTTCTCAGGTGAGACGTTCCGCTGCTTTGTGCAAGGGCGCAGAGTTCATCTTAGATCGACCACAAAATTATCATCAGGGATATTATGAAAATCAACAGTGCAGACGATGGTTCTCAATCGGTAGCGGGCAATATTTACTTACGTACATTAACGGTGAAAGTGTCTAAAGATGCCATATAAAGGTGAGGAAAATCGCAAATATAACAGTTCAAATCTCTAGGTTGGCTAAGCGTATTTTCAGTACTAACTGAAGCGATGGTAGAAGGATTAGACGATGTAACAACATTAAAATAGTAAGAGAAACACATTTGCACAACTGAATTTAATTTTTTTTCGGATTTTTTTTTCAAACTCTGGCTAGATACATACAGAAACTGATTATTAACGTTAATATAACCTTTACTGTTAGTTGGGTTGATTAAGGGGCAGGGCAGCCTAGAGAGAAAAGAGAAAGGCGGCCAATACAAATCATCCTAGGGCTACAGGACAAGCGAGGAGGTCTGGGAAGGGGAAAACAGAGAAATTCAGGACAGTTTATATCATGTGTGTGTGTGTGTGTACGTGCGTGAACTAAGGTGACATTGTGGTCCCCGCAAAGCAATCACTGACTAGCTGTGGGACAAACCATTTTAAATTTGGACATAAAAACCTTGGTTGAATTGCAACGTTTTTGTCAAGATGCACACCTGAGTGCATTTGTGTCCTAAGAGTTGGAAGGACAATATTACGAGGCTGACAGAATCCTTCCACAAAAGACATTTCGTTAAAAAGTCATTAGTTTAAATGTGTGTACACGTCTGCAACAATATTTGTTTTAATTTTGTAACATGGACCAAATAATCTTTTTGCTTTGTGGGGACCAAAACGTGTGTGCGCGTGTTTGTGTGTGCTGAGGAAGATAAAGAGCAGAAAAGAAAAGTATTGGTTGAGGAGGGGACATTGTGTCAAAGCAGGGGAGGGAAGGGGTGACTGAGTTAGCAAGCATAAAAAAAAAAAATCAAAAATTAAATCTCCATTGAACAAAAACAGACATGGGCTAAAGAGGGCCAATACATGATGTATTGTGTTGCTGTTTGATCCATACTAGCTACTGTATAACTCAGGGTTATTTAACATCTACATATGTGTGCGCGTGTGTGTGTGTGAGTGTTGTGTGTGCCTACCCGGAACTTCCAACGTGTATTTTTCATGTGTCCATGCAAAGGAGAGTGTAAGGGATTCCGAGTCAGTCGCATGTGTTACTCCAATGAACTGACAAGCACTCCACTGGCAACTGAAACTGCACAAATATATCACGTCAGCACGAAAGCAGAGAGAATGCTGCTGGTAACAAACACAACTGAATATTTGTTTGTCCAACGTGTGTGTGTGTGTCTGTGTGTGCATTGTATGCGCACTTGCGGCGAGCAAATCGGTAGAGGGCATCACATAGCAGATCATTCTCAGGCGCATGGCCGTCCTCTAACACGTAATGTACTATTGCAATACATGTCCTAATGTCAAAATAGTTGAAAGCAGTTAAGTATGCGACTCCCAAGAAGTCTCGAAGTCGAGCGTTTCGGCCAGTGGAGCTATATTCTTTAGCCTAACCATAATGTCTTGGGTGTTTAAATCCATTGACGTGGTCACCTATGAAAACGTACGGTGCGCGTTGCAGCGCTGATCATTTCCTGTCATTTGGTGTTCGAGAGGCGAGTGCGGCCCCTGCGGCGTGACCGGCCGCTCGGCATCTCACTGTAATGGTTGCGTTGGTAACAGGGGGGATGTCTGACGCGACTACATTGACACTTAGACACACTCATGTTTGATTCCTTCAAAACGGCATCTATCCCTGTCAATTTTGCGGCGCGCAAAAGAGCGCAAGTCATCAACGTAGTACGAAAATAAGGTGCTTTCTTGTTGACTTGCCTTTTAGTCTGTGATGAGCACTCGCGGGTGCTCTCGGTTCAATGTCTACTGCTCTCAAACACGCAGTTCTGTAAATATAACTTGTATTTCCGTTATCGTATGAAACCTACTGTGGGGGACTTCCGCTTCTATACAAACGTTAAGTGCTCAAACAAAACCGTTCATTAGCGTAGTCTCCGAACGTGAGCGGGAAACTCGGGTAGGGGTTGATTGGGGGGAGGCACTCTGACGTGTTCCCACCCACGAAGCCTTGGACTTGCACCTTTAGGGCAGGAAAGTGCATTCTATTGGTCTAAAGTGACACGCTGGGGCTCTCAGCGTTTCTTAACAGCCACCCGAGGATGGCGGGATCTTTGAGGCTACGCCGGCTTACCATGATTTTTTTTTCGTTGTTTTTTTTTAACATTGCTCGGCTAGCCGCGTTCAAATACGCTTTGGACATGACTTTCCTGAAAGTGACGACGATTCCCGGGAGAGAAGAATCGGACTTCAAAAGTTATTTAATGAACATTTTAGGCCACTTTGCAGAGTAGACTTGGAACTTTCCAATATCTGCTAAGCAGCAGTCTTTTTTTTCTTTTTTTGGCCTGGAACTCTCGGTAGGTGCCTCGAGGTGTTTGACTTGTCAGTCACCTGGCAGAGGACCATCCAGTGTGGTTTGAAATCTTGAAAAAAAGTGCCTCTTTGTCTGGAACCACTCTGTACACATTCTGACGTCTTTCAAATAGATCTCTACCTTTAAATGTAGTTCTCTGTCATCATTAACATTTACTTAGATGCGTGCAGCCCATACACGGTCAATTCGTCGCAATCTGGGGCTTCTGTTAAAAAAAAAAAAATTACATTTAAATACAACATCAAGTGCTTTTGTTGGGATAATACAATCAAAGCTTTTGGGAGGAAGGGGCAGGAGGTTGGGCAATATAATATAATGCACTTTTTTGGAGGAGCGGGGAAAAACCTTGCATACTTAGGGATTAAGGTGCGTAAATTCATGGGATTTCTTAGCACAGCTAAACGCTAGGCTATGCTACATAGCTCAAAGTATAAGAGCATCCTAATTAATGGCGTCGCACAAGTGCTCCGGTGATCCACTGAGAAAGGAGCTTGGGAATATTTTGCCATTGTGGCTTTCTAGCAGGCCGGACGCACAAGTCACTTTATCCAGTTGGACTCTTTCGATCACTGAAGGTCTCGCGGAAGTCAAACCTCACGCGAGACGACGATTACAAACCGCACTGACACGTGGCTACCGAACGTGGTGAACCTTGGGAACCACATCGGACCGGTGACGCCAAATGCAACCTCTGTGTGCAGAGTTTCTAACAACATAAAAAAGTATAATATAAAGGTAGCCATATTGGAGAGGGGGCTCGCTTACGTGGCGGCGGTGGTGATGGGGGCGGAACTTCTTTGAGTTTGTGTGCAGGGAGGAGAGGCTATTTTTGGAGGGGCGGGGTGCTTACAGACTCATGGAGAAAATCTCTCAACAAAAACAAAAATATAAAACCACGAGAAACTAAAAATGGGATTTAACTGTTGTGACAGCCAACTGTTTGGACGCATCACACGGAGCAGCAGATCATACGAGACAGATGCCCACGGCTGCTTCCTGCTCCGTGTGATGGCGTGACAGTTAGTGGGCGGGGCTACAAAGACGGGGAAAGGCAGTCAAACACACTCTCTGAGGACGCCATCCGTCTCTTTATCACTCTTCCTTCTGTAGCGCTCCGTCTGACGGGCAGTCGTCAAGGCAACAAGGGGTCTCCGCTTGCACCCCCTCTGATTGGTTGTCTCTGCTGGCTAAGGCACACTGGATTGGCTGGGCCAGGGAGGCCAGCTCCAAGGGCTGCCCCATGGCTGCTGCTGAGTTTCCATTCAGCTGCCGAGTTGTGACCTCTGGCGCTGAACCCGCCTCCTCTAAGGGCTTCGGGGGACTGTTGGATGGAGGGGGCGATGATGTCTGTGGGGGAGGGGGGGACACACACGAAGCGTTAGGACACGTTGCAATATCTGAGTGCTTTCTTTTGCAAGCCGGCGAAAAGCACAAAAGTGGAAAGTGGCCGTACCTGTGTTGTGTTGGCAGTTGCTTTTTTCCCTCCCCTTAGCTTTGCTGGGATATCTTTACCCCTCCTGTGGTGAGCAAACAGACAAGACTTTAGCATGGTGGTGAGAAACTCACTGGAGTTCAGGGGGCACATTCAGCCAAACTTGATGTCAACTGGGCCAGTCCAGTATTAGTTTTAGCCTAATCCACTACAAATATATTAGTACATTCTGAAAATATCAACATTTCTTAATATCTCGTTGCAAACAAAACAAGAAACGTCTTAATGAGTGCAATTTCAACTAGATTATGAAATGATGATAGTTTCCATCACACAGATCACAGTGGATCTACAGTATGTACTGTAGTAAAACTAGAGGGCTAGAAATCACTTTAAACTAAAAAATGTCCACACCCATCTGAAAATGTTACTGCCTCATCACAACATACAAATTAACATGGGAACTTTTCTCCAAGAGGGTACAGTTGTGCCCCTACCTTGTAAATGTAGACATCAAATTAAATCCAAGTTGTGGCAGTGCATGAAAAAAAAAGAAAAAGTGCTTGCATTCAATGATCAATAGCTGCGTGTAGAAGCAAAAGAACTGTAGACGCTCGCGTTGGGTCGTTTACTCTTGGTGCGTTCAATGACCACTCACATATGAGGGCAACTCAAACTTCCATCAAAATACTCATTTAATGTGCCAAAATGCAATGAGGACTTAGACCCACCAAAATCCGCACAGTGGGGAATGGGATTAAACTTTTTTTGAGGGTAACTGCAATTTATCAATTGGCACGACAGTTTTTCTTTTACTGCTAGACGACATGTAAACCAGCCAATATTTTTTAAATAGAATATTTAAACATTTGGCACAATTTTTACTATTACAATTCTTTGTTCTCTCTGCAGAACAACCACAGCACTAGGTGACTTGAATGTGAAAATATAGCTTACTACTTGCATATATGCAAAAAATAATAATATTATTGTGACTATATCAATATACTGTATCAAAATCACCCAAAGAGTAATATATCACTGTGTCGAATCATTAGGCCCTTTATCAATATCTATTGTTATTACGTCTCCACTTGCGAGCCAACAACACTCACCCTTTCCCGGCTCCGACTGAAACCACCTGCATGTTGAACCCCCCTCTGCCACGGATGGGTTTGTTCCCGGCCCACTGGCCAACAACCATGCCGGCAATCTCCAACTTTCCTCCCTGAGGGGGAATTGACTGGATGCCTGTATAAATAAAGGGATGGTGATTGACATATCCTCTTATGGTGTTTGTACAGCTCGTCAAAGTTCATGAATGCGCGTACCTGGGAAGGCTCTGGGTCTGTGCTGGGCAGGGTGGTGCGGATGATGTGGGTGATGAGGAGGCATGCCACCCATGGGCCGAGGTGGGTAAAGGGGGGGCATGGGGTAGAAAGGGGGCACCATGGCAGGCGGCAAGAAGGCGGGAGGCGGAAGAGGTGGAGGCGGAGGAGGAGGACGAGACAGATTGATGCCCTCAAGTATGGCTTGACGCATCTTCTCCACCTTAGATACTAGCTCCTCCTGCCGAGAAGAACAAGGATGGACTCGTGTACTCATTAGCGGTCTTGTATGCCTCGAGACTGGGCGGAAGAATTTCGAGCGGGTCCATACCTGGCCTTCGCACATATCTAGCAGGGCAGCACGGTCACGGGTGGCGCGGGCCAGTTTGCTCTGGAACAGTTTGCCATCAAAGAAGCCCCAGGGACAGCAGTGCTCCCATGGCAGCGGCTGACCGCACACATCGTTGATGAAGAGTGCCGTGTCGACGCCGGCCATAAAGAGAGCAGCTAGCTGCACGCCGCGGGCATCCACCTTCTCCACCTGAAAGCCAAACAAATGAGTGCTCAGACGGAACGGGCGGGGGTGGGAGCACGTACCTTGAGCTCCTGTAGCTGGTCCGGTTCGTAGAGCTGGTTGGAAACGGCCTGGGCCAAAAAGGCATCCAGCTCATTTCTCTGGAGGATCCTTCCTCCAGGCCACTGCATCATATACCTGGCAGACAAGGAAGGCTCATCAAATACACAATACAGAGGGGCCAGACTGCCTTGGGGGCAAATAGTCCTTTTGTGAGTAACATGCAAGAGAGCAGCGTGAACAGCCTGTTCCTAGTTTTGGCTGATGGCTCATGACGCTTTTGAATGCGGAGTCCAAACTACAAACCCAAGTCCAATGAAGTTTGAACATTGGGTTAAACATAAATAAAAACAGAATACAATGATGTGCAAATCATGTTCAATCTATATTTAATCCAAAACACCCCAAAGATATTTTATATTCAAACTGAAACCATGTTTTTAGTAAATAATCAGCAAGTTGAGGGGTGTTTCCATGAGTGCAATGTTATAACAATAAACACGGATGCAGTTTTCTTTACCACCAATATTGAATGCCTTCTGAGCCTAAGGAATGTAGTTAGCCCTTAAGTATCATGCTCTCAAGGCACTTAGATTGGAAACAAATCCGTTTTGAATGCTCCATTAGCTGGGTATCCATTACCAACTGAAATGCGCAAAATGCAAATTGCGCAATAGAAAACTGGTACAATACAATACATCTTTATTTTGATAGCCCTTTCACAACAGTTTTTGCCATAAGAGAGCACTTTACACTAGAATAAAAAAAATCTGCATTCAGAAACTAAACAAGAGTAAGCTGCACTAAGATGACATTAACTTGGAGCAGAAAGTGGCGTATCGTGTTTGTGTGCGTCTCGACATAAATAGCACAAATGGAACATTATTAGAGCTTAGGTCATGTAATTTAATCACCATTTGTTTTTATTAATGTACATATTTGCTATGGACGACTGGCTTATGAAGCGTTTGAAGTGCTCATTCAATGTTTTTAGGAAATTACTCGAAGATTGCAGCCACTTGTCACATTGTCATCCCACACATTGGACACCACTGGTCTAAAGGTTACAAAAAAGGAGCCAAACAATTCTACGCAAACAAGCAGCTTCCTACCTGAGCACGCAGCACATGAGCAGCAGATGCTGCGGGACTTGCGCCGGGTTGAGGAGGGCTGGGCAGTCGGAGCGGAGGCAAGCCAGGAAGGCTCGAGTTCTCCTGGAGCGGTCCTCGCTGGCGCGACCCAACCACAAGCGGCGTAGGTTCGGGCAGGTCCACTCCCGGAAACATAGAGCCGGGACCAATTCAGGAGTCAGAGCCGACTTGGCTTTACCGCAACTCCACTCTTTGACAATCACTGGAGGAACTGAAACATTGTAATGGATTCAGTTACTGGCTCCTCTTAAGATTGGCCCATTTTACAAGCAACACTTTCACTACGCTTTCCCTTTTAGCAGTTTTTCGACAAATATTTCAAGACCCACAAAACAGACTCTTCTTTCACGGGTAAAAAATAATGTGATTCTACCATTTTCTGTTCACTATTATGCAGAACAGTGACTTTGATACTAGTATTTTTCGTTTTTGTAAAAACCTCAGCCATCTCAAAAGTAGTGTGGTGTGGTTTCATTCAATAAACCCGCTAAAACAACATCTGGGAATAGCAGTACATTTACAGTTGTTCATAGTATAGCCATATATCTGAAAAGAGCGAAAAATATTCTTTAAAATATGTATTTATACATGAGCAATGGTAATTGTTAATGGTTTTCACTGGTATTGAAGTCTCGCTAGGTCTTGTGAAATCAGCTGCCAAAAAATAGAAAAATAACTTTGGCTACGTTCACACCGCAAGGTATTATGCCTGGAAAATTTAGATTTTCTTTTGGGTAGATCTTTTTATGTAGTCACCGACATTCTACAACCAAATCAGACGTGTAATGTGAATGACACGAGGCCGTGAAGTGATATGCACGGCAGTAAGACACTTCTCTGTATGTTCTCAATCGGCCTCATTTACCAACTGTGCTGCATGTGCACACAAAACGTGCATACGCATCATCAAGTAATTCTTTAAGTATTAGGAGATGTATGATCAAATTTTGGAATAAATAAAGCAGCAAAACCTGCGTCGTGTTTAAAAAAAAATCCCAACTGACATAAATCAGAATTGCAGTATGAACATAGCCTTTGACACAACTTTGAAAACACATCGTTGTATGCCACCTCCAAATACTTGACAATCCCAGCCCCAACCTTCCAAGGGAGCTCTTTTGCGGAGGGCGAGTCTTTCAAGCCGGCGGTGCGTTTCGGCCAAACTGAAGAGGACACCGTAGGCATATTGTCTGGCGGCACGGAATAGCAAAGAGGCAGGAGGCAGCTCAGAGTTACACTCGTCCTCGATACAAACTGGCATTTTCATCTCTCCCTGGAGGCGAGAAGAAAGACCAGCTGTTAAACGGAACACGACAAGGTCAAATGGCACTCGGCTGAGCAGAACTTTACCTTGGTCAAGATGTGGTAAATCTGTGGGTACATCAGCCCTCTTCTGTGTCTGTGTTCAGCTACACGAAGAACCTCAGCACTAACCTAAAAAAAAAAAAAGAACACTTGCCGTTTTCTCTAGGC
This sequence comes from Syngnathus acus, assembly GCF_901709675.1. Taxonomy (NCBI): domain Eukaryota; kingdom Metazoa; phylum Chordata; class Actinopteri; order Syngnathiformes; family Syngnathidae; genus Syngnathus; species Syngnathus acus. Next base: position 16,806,877 of record NC_051088.1, on the reverse strand, counting down.
AAATTCAGATCCCATATTCTGAAAAAGTGTTTTTAAGACAAACCTGAGGCAGAGGGGGTGTGGTTATGTCCATGTGACTGCGAGTCGCCATAGACAGCAGTGACGGAATGCTTGAGCTGCTCCCGTTGCCTTGGGAACCGTCTCCGGAGGCCGAGCCCTCTCTTCCGGCAGGATCCTCCCATCGTGACGACTTGTCTGTCAAATGGCTGTCAAATGGAGAACAAGCCGTGCGAGAATGCTTAAACATTACAACCGTGGAAATAGTTTCGCTTTTGTAACTGTCAATATTTGTCTAACAGAGTCAACAACCGTTCCGGAGAGGCCTAAACTAACTTGCAGAGCTGCAAATCCATTCATCACCAAAAGCTCTTATCAGATGGCAACATCTATGAGGTGTTCAAAAGTTGGCCGGTGTGGGCACTGAACTTTGTGGATGAGGATATGGAACAAATCAGAAATCAGCTCAAAAGTGATATCAAAATTGAAAGTGAGTCCAATCATAACCCACAAGTGGAGCGAAATTGCTGCTTATGGCATGAAAAGGAACGTTGAGACTTGCACGTCTCCTTGACTAAGACGGCTAAGAACAAACTGCCAACTCGCTGAGACACCAAAACTCTGCTTGTGTTCAGTCAAAGTATGCGTCATGCAAATAACTCGCAGCGGAATGTGATGAGATGCATCCAAAGCACAGCAGACCCTCTTTTTGTCCCTGCCTTACTTTGCATTGTTGTCATTGGGTTCGTCTCCATCCGATGACGAGGAAGGTGACGGAGAAGGACCTGACTGAGCGACCGTGTGGTGATTGGGCAAACGTCCTCCACCCTGAGAGGAATCATATGGCGCCGACCAATCAGAAAAGCCCATCTTGCCCGTGGGCGAATCGTTGCAGTCTTGAGATGGCGGTGGCGGGTTCTGGAACAAAGGGGCGGAGCCGGGTCCGAATGGAGCGTTTGCAAAAGGCGGTTTGAAGCCGGCCACCTGGGGAGGGGGGAACTGATGGCAAGGAGAGAAAGAATGAAGGCAAGGTGTTAGGCGCTAGTAAAAATCACTTCATGAATATCAATTGAGCACTTCCAAAAATAAATAAATAAAATACGCCTGCCGTAAATGAGCGATTCTACTACTTAGGTTCCATTTGCATTATTTAAGTGGAGTTTTTAGGGCAAGTGGCAGTTTGAAAAGTCACAGCAATTTTGACCTGTCACGTTGAACAAGCCCTCAGAATTTCAGACTGTTTTATTATTGGTGAATAAGGGTTTTCTTGAGGAGCAGGGTCAAAGAGATGTATTGAGAAATAATCAAGTTAGACAGTTTAACTCTCATTTAAAGGTGTTTTGTTGACCATATTTTTTAATTAAGCTTTGTCAGCCATGCTAAATACAGCTTGCAAGGAAATGTGCAAATTTATCCGAGGTGTACTGCACCCGCTGAGATGCTTCAAGAGACAAGTGCAAAAATGAGCTGGGAGCCGTGCGAGAGAGCCAGTAAGAACAGATCGAGAGGGACCTGTGCTTATGGAGCGATGCTTCTCGGCGGGGTTGTGGCAGAAAGAATTAAAAATACACTTACAAATATTAACTTAAACCATTTTATGACATTTACGGACATCCGCCTATCTATCAATTTGTTGTATGTGTAATAATATGATGACACAATTAAAGAGGTCTGAGAGAAACTGTGACTCTAATGTGCCCAGCGAAAAAATGAGTTTGACACTTCTGATCTTGGTCCACAAGATGAAATCGCAAGTCCTACCAAATTAAATTTTTTAACAAATATCACTGTGATTTTTGATTTGGGGGTTTGAGATGGTAAGATTCCCCCAGACTGGCTTCAAAGAACACATAGAAACTACGGTATATGGAAATCAACCTCACACACACACACACACAGAAAAAGAGATCTACCTGATTTTTTCCAGGATGCATCGGTCCCATGTGGCCGGAAGGTCCCCCAAATGGAGTGGGCCCAAACCCAGGCACTGAATACACACACAGTTATTAGGGATGGACCAAAAAAAAAAAAAACTAGAAAGGAGCAACGGCTGTAATTTTGACTTCCATCTATCAGTCAATAAACCTGATCAGTTTAACTCACAAATGAAAGTGGGAGGTCCCACGTTAGGCGATCGTGGTTTGGAGGCGGCTGAGAAATACTCCACAGCTTTCTTGAAGCGATCCACCTTGTCCTCCATGCGAGACTGGAAGGAGACACAGCACCATGTTGAAAGTACTTGTTGAAAGGCTCAACACAATTATTTCACACTAGACATGTGCATTTAAGTCGGCATGAAGTTATTGGACTCGTGTCATCACATTGTTTGTTTGAGCCAACGAGTGGGAGAAACAGGAAATGGCGAGGTCAGTTAAAATATGACACTGTTGCTCTGCCAAGTGTGAGCGCTGGCCACAAACGTCACCCTCCGACGTGGGCGTCCACAAAAACTGCGGCGGCGGTGACAATCCATCATCATTAAACCCGCAGGGATCTAAGTTTGGTAAGAACCAGGAGTGAGCCTTATTATGGCCCTTAAAATAAAATCGCAGATTTGATTTCTCACAAAAATACTAATCAATACATAATTCAAGCTTTATTTGACTTTCTTTTTCTCTTGCTTCTGGCATTTTCTACATTTCTCCGGTTACAAGCCTTTCAAAAATAGCTGAAAACTTTGGATTCTTTCATTTGACATCACGTGACACAAATACAAAGCAATCGGGTAACTTGAAAGATTCTGTGAATTTGTGTGAATTAAAAATGGAATGACTAAACAGCTGCACAATACACGACCGTTTGGTGCTTTAGTCCATTTTCAATGATACAATACGGATTCTTCAAGCATTTGGATGAACATGATGAACCCACCGCTGACTGTTTGAAGACATCTCTGGCGATGGTGTCCAGGTTCCCAAGGTCTTTGATGGAGGAGACATACTCTGACACAGCCTTGATGACCACTTCGCAGGGCGGCAGTACCAACTGATGGGCTCGCACCTGCAATGTTGTTCACAAGATTTATTGGCAGCAATTCATTTTCTAGGCTGAAATTAAAATGACAGACAGTGTAGGAGCTCTAAGTACTTTAGTAACTTTGGCTGCAAGCTGAATTCCTTTTTTTTTTTTTTTTGTGAGTTCACAAAAACACAAGAATCCATCTTATCCCGAGCCCGCTGATTTTCTCCGAGGCAGCGCGGGTGGAGCAGACTAATCACAAAGCAACAGTGTGTTTGGGGCGGGATATGCGGCGACAATGAAAACAAGAAGTACTGAGGCTGGGGGGAACAAACAAAAGTTTGGTCGGTTGCACAAGTTGCTACATCACTCAATGAGCTTGAAGTACTGTACACAATTGTTGCACCTTTCCCGAGAAGATCACAGTGGAGCGCTCCCAGATTGATACTCCGTTGTGTGAGTCACAAATCAATCTTTTGCCAGTTTAGTACTTTAGTGTTGTCACTAACAAATCTTTTGTGAAAGAAAGACACTGCTTTTCAGGAAAATGACAGTGATAAGCACTCTTGTATAAATAACACTTAAGCTTGCCAGTATATTAACAATCTGGTGCCGGGCTCCCTTGTCAGGTCAAATGCCTCTCGCGGCCGTTTTGCCTGCTTCGATGGCCCGCAGTGGACGTCAGAACTTACAAAAGAATAAATAGAAAATGCTAAGTTAGTTGGAGAAGGTTTAACATGCACTGAGACGTTTTATTTTTTATCTTTTTTTGTTTAAAGCACGAAAGTTGGTTCTGGGTGTTGTAAATATGGTTTTAAAATTGTTAATTATAGTTTCAGATTTTTGTGCTAAACAAGTTTTGCGGGTGACTGTTTCCCCAGCCCTATTGTAATTTACATGGACAAAATGACAATTACAATGGCGGGAACTGAAAATGCTGAACAGAATGTTGTCTTCCTCAAAATGTTGGAAGCAGAGCATTGTACAAAATGTTGCCCTAACTTAACAATGGGCGAGTAACACAAGCACAGTAGTGATGAAAGAAATGAATGAGGTAAGATTTAAAACGAGCGTAATTACAGTACTTGTGTCATTTGCAGTACAGTAATACTTTACAATCCATCAGTAAAGGTGAATACACAATCATTAGCTGTGATAATGAACATTTCCAGAGAACAGTTATTGCTTGAGGCAAGATTAGCTTTGATAGTTTTTCATGTTTGAAGCTCGTTTTTTCATGCACGACTTTCAGGGATATGCTACCTTTAGAGATGCTAGTGGGTGTTCTGGTCCCAGAAGACTCCAGTGGAAGGCAGCCAGGTCTTCATCAGGCAGAATATGATTTCCTTCACAAAGAAAAAAAAAAATGAAATGGCTCTCGTGTGAATGAACAACGTATAGGGACACGGCGGACGTAGGCGTGTGCGCTTCAGCGTGCATGATGGAAACATCGTTGGTGTGGGCCGCTCCTTACCCAGCAAAGCGGCGAAGCAGGGCAGATGCTGAGTCTTGAGCCCGAGCTGGCGGGCAGCTTCAGACAGCAGATACTGATGTGTGGTCAGGTTTTTGCCATTCCAGCTCAGTTTGAGTGCGTGCGAGGAGAAATAGGCAGGCACGTTGCACAGTGCAAACTCTGAATCCTGCGCAATCAAGCCGGCGAATCCGTAGTCCCTGTAGAGAGACAGCACTTCCTGGTGATGATCCTCCAAAGTCTGTACAACCTGCACAAAGAGCGAACAAAGTCAGCAGAACCTTTTTAAGCAGGTGTTTTTTTTTAGGCGCACTCACCAGCAGATCACAATTTTCATTCAAGAGTTTCATTTGTAAGGCTTACTGGCACTATATGTAGATTAGGATTTGGCATCAGCGAGTACTCAAATGAAATGTAATCGTACTCGGTCCAAAAATGTAGAATTGATACTTCCTTCAAGGAAATGTTTACGTGAAAAGTGTCTATTCATACAAAATAATGCATGCAATGTCATGTAGAGGAAAGCCAATGCAAGGCAGATTAGGTATGAATTGTTAGATGCAATAACAGAACTAAATACATAAATTTGTCACATGAGAGCATACCCTGGACTTATCTGTCAATGTATCACGAGAACAAAGTCTCTGAAAAGATGGACAGTGTTCAATTCAGTGACACTGTCAATAAGAGAGAGTAGTTTGCCCCAGACTTGTGAACTGCTTAAGGCGAGACTTAATCCCAAAATGGTTACACACAGAGACACGTGGTGCGGTGTGCAGTATCTATTTGGAGCTCTTTCGTCGATCAGCTGAGATGCAGAAGAACGTTAACATAGCTGAATAGCAAATTAGCTCCACTGTGTGATACAAAGTGAGAAAATGTACAACATCCTCTTCATATGAATCACGTGTCCCTCAAACTGCGGACATGCAAACAAAGCAGCAACTGCTTAAAAAGTCAACACAGGTAAAACCCCGGAAGCAATCGTGGGTTTGAGTGCGTTAAATGTCAAACATTTCGGTTCCTACTTCCTGACAGTGTATTTCAGTCGCAATGCACAAACATCAAACACCCAAGAGCCGTAAAATAATCACTTAAATTATTTTGGGATAAATCTTCTATAAAGTAATGGGGGTATATAAAATCCACAGATAACACCAGCAGCCCAACTCCCACCTATTTCAGATTTCACAGGAAAGGCGCCCCACGAAAATGTAAGCGGCAATGAGAAGGGATAAATCATTCCATGCCTCCACTCAATATGCAAATGTTTGAAATACTCCAAATGAGCCAGCGTCCTATACAAAGTAAGACTATGCACTTAGCAATTCTTCAACAATGTATGTCAAGTTCATCGAGTTCATGCTATGCAATACCGAGTCAACTTGGAAGGACCGTTTTAATTTGTGATTAATTTGAAACCCAAGATGGCTCGATCCAAACACATTGGCTCCCAGGAAACATTGGCTCCCAGGAAACATTTGTGCTCTGCTGACTGGCTACATTTATATATATATATATTTTTTTTTTAAAGTGATGCTATGCATTTGACTGTTCCAAAAGTGGTCAAGAAGTTGTACACTTGCCAATGGTTTTGAAAGGCAGAGCTACTTGACTACTTCATGCCACGTAAAGGGTCACGACACTTTTGAAGCTGCTTCAGGTACATGTCAATTACAAATTAGTTATACCACAGGTGCACATAAGCATTATTTTAGCCATCGCTCAAACAATTCCTCACTCATCAACGCAGTTGTGGATGAATTTTACAATTATTTGTTGCACCACTTGTGACAAATGATCAAAGCGGAGTTTTTGTGTACAATTCAACGTCTCTACTTTGACTTAAGCCAGCTATCTGTAATTGTAGTTGAGGGCAGAGTGGGAGTACCGATCCCAGCCAAATGAAGTAGAAAAAACGTGCAAGAGAAAGTGCAAAGGAGCAGCGTTACAACTAGGTAACTCACCCGCACTCGGAAGCGGAACATAGCGAGGCGGACGCAGTGGCTGAGGCAGGCCGGGGGCAGGAACCAAGCGCGGGGAGGCGGGGTGGCCTTGCCGCCGACGTGGTTGACGATGAGCTGCGCTGTCTGTCGCTGGCCCTGAGCTCGCCGCGCCCACTCAGGCCAGCGCTCCTTGCCCAGCGTCCCGTTAAACACCACCACGAGCTCCAGGCCGCCCTGGAACAGGCAGGCCTGCGAAAGTGCGGCCAGGTAGCCCAGCATGGCATTCCACTGACCGCCGCACACCCAGTCCGTCTGGTAGCCGCCGTAGAGGCGCTGCAGGCCGGAGTCGGCGTCCACCAGGATCCTGGCGGGAGGGGGCGGGGGAGGCATGGGCCCGGGGTGGTGAGGGTGGTGCGGGTGTGGGTGATGGTGCGGGTGGGGGTGCGGGGGTTGGCGGGCCGCGGTCCGGACGAGCTTGAGCAGGTCTACGGGCACCGCGGCGCCGGGACAGCGCTTCTCCAGATACTCCTGGAATCCCTGCACGCCCATGACGGTGGTGTTGAGCCTGTGCGTATGTCCGGGAGCGGGCTCGGAATACGTTCGGTACGCCGTGGTTGGAACGGGATGAGGGGCGAGACGAGCTAGCTAACTGCGAGCTAACCGTCTGCCCAACGACTGAGTGACAAGTGGAGCGCTTTACCCACACCCGAATAGGTCAAGCGACCGATCATGCGCGAGCGCCGCCTGATCGTGGCTAAAAACTTACGTCCACTCCCCTCTACGAAACAAAAAAAGATGTTTCTCCAATTTAGACGTGCGTGCGGAGCCTTGCGTCCATCTCTGTGGATTTTGGCGAGAGCCACAAGGCCAGTGGAGCTACAACGAGTTGGCAATTTGTTGTTCACTCCATCCGCATCATCGCCGGTACCCAAATAAGCAGTCGCTCACTGTGGTGTCCAAAAAGTGCCCGATATCGACACTAAGTGAAGAAATGATCACGCGTGAAATGGATGCGATACTGCGCACTAGTTAGCAGGGCTGGACGGCCACTTCGCGGACATGTTGAAGCGAGCGGCTAGCGCGACTCTTTCAACTGACAGCGACAATATTTGCCACACAGTCAGCTCGAAAGCAAGTTCAAATTCCGCATTTGGGGAACGCGTTGAAATACTAGGCGCAATAAATATCGTCGTGTGTCCGTGTTTTCTATTTGCCAAGTGTGTACGTGTGTGTGTGTGTGCACGCGCGCGCGTGCGTGCGTGTGGCTAGCTGCTGGCAGGGTCCCCGGCGTGATTTTGACGCGTCAACTCCCGACACAAGTCCGGGGCGGATCCGACGCGGAATGGGATGAATGTTTGACGGAATAAAAGAAAAAAAAGTAAAAGAAAAGAAAGCGAAAAGCCCGATTGTGCCTCCCTCGCTGTCGTCCACGCTCACGGCTCCATGTTGCGGAGGAGAAGCTCACTTCCAAGCGACAGCAGCCATCTTGCGACTTCCTCGCGGCCCAGCACAGTCGGAGAGAAGGCGGAGGAAGTGCAGGGAGGAGGCGCCACCATATGGGGCTCATGGGAAATGTAGTGCCACGGCCACATGGCCGCCGTTTCACATCAGGGGCGCGACCTCCACTTTAGAACTACAACTACCGACGCTAAGATAGCGACCGTTTGGACCGGAATTGCGATTTCTCCAAAAAGTGTGCGGACTCGTCGTGAAATGAGCCAAATCAGTTTATGTTAATTGATTAAAAAATAAAATGTGCTCCACAAGTGTTCTTCCCATTGTGTGAGGATTCTCAAATACTTTTTTTTAACCCATGTTTGCCAGATAACATGGACGCTCGATTGTTTTGCACATTTAAGTATTGATGCGAAGGGGTTGTCTCCGTGTTGATTTCACCCACGAACACAAATAAGCACAGTAGATCATCAGTCATTAACAGGTAGTATGGTTCGCTTCGGTCCATGTTGGCGTGTCTGTCTCCCCCCTTCGGTCATAAGCGGCACTGCTAGCCACGGCGGAGGAAAAGTGAGGCAGGCATCCAGTTGCGCCCCCACACTTATAAGTCTTATAAGTTCGTTGTTTGTATCTAGCAGCTAATATTTGCAACATTCATTTGTAAACATTTAAAGTATATGTGATGTTTCAAATTTCAAGATTCAACGACTATTAATTTGTTATGTAAAAACTGAATGGCAGAACTTGAAAATGTTTATATTAAAATACTGTTGAAACACTTATATAAACTTATTTTTATTACTTTTTAAAAAGTCTTAATGTCATCAACTTTTTTTATTTAATCACATTCGTAAATTAAATAGTCCAATTACATTTTAGGAAGTCTGAATTTTCATCTGAAACACTAATAACCGTGACAAAAAGGCAAAAAAGACATTTTCAATACAATGTTAAAAATAAATTAAAATGCACTGAGATGCAATTTATGTTTATTTATAATGATGAGTTGTGAACTGTTGTTTCTTTTCATTTTCTATTACTTGCTGAAAAAGATAAACACTATTGTTACTGTTGCATGCTAGGGGAGTGATTTGTGTCAAAACTATTCACACAAATACAACCGCAATTCCCACATGTTTTTCAGATCCACAAATATGCTCGTTACTTTAATGTGTTTTTGGATCCACTTATTTGGGATTTCCCTATGTGCTTTTCCAATTCACAAATTCTTAGTGACTTCCACATGTTATTCATTATTGTGTGTGCATTTATCATTTGTAAATATTCCGTTCTGTGTGTGAATTGTCCAATATGTCATTTAATTTTAAGTTTAAAAGCAGTTTTTTTAAATAGAAAAAAATTCTCTTATATTATTTTAGTTTTGATAAAGGGATACCAAATTGAAATACAGCTTGTTTTCTCATTTGTATGTTATTTTTAAATAAAGCTATTGAACCACAACTCAAAAGCTGTCTGATTTGTTTGTAGTTTGCATTCCACGTTGTCGCCCTCTCCTGGTCAGTTTGAGAAATGCTGCCGGTGATAACAAGCGGGGATCCATTGCATTTGTGTCTCTTGCTTGATCATATTAGTAGTTAACATAGAAGTCACTTGAGATAGTAAATTTACTAATACACTGGTTCGAGAGGTTCACATCTTTGTGAACAAGTGCGTGAGGTAATGGTCTACGAGTTTAAGGTTCCTCACCATACAGTTACAAGGAATTTAGGGATTTCATCATCTACGGTCCATAATATTATCCCCAAAAAATCAGGAGAAAATGTTGTCCAATATGTGTGCAAGTTAAAAGGGAGGGGAGAAGGAGTGAACAACATGGGTTGCCTGAGGTCACCATCAGTCCAAATCATGAGCATGAGCACACACACGCAGCATGATGCAGCCCGTGTGCACCAGATCAGGTTGTCCCGGATTCTCGACGCACCTTTCACAGGACCCTGACTACGAGGTGAGTGAGTCTTCCTTTGCTTCTACTTCCCATTAACGCTTGACTGACATCTATCGTAGGAAGGTTTGGCGCCCACAATTCTCTACTGCTCTTTGGATTAAACAAAAAAGTGTAATGAGATTGAAGGACTGAACCTGACTTGCTGATCTTGGAACGTGAAGCCAGTCAGCTGAGAACGTGACCAAAAAAAAGCAAATAAAACAGTCTCTCACTTGAGATCCCTGTTTGTATTGAATACTTTTATTCTCTGGTGGGCAGAGAAAAGTTCATGAATCAGTTCACAGTATGGCTGATTCTGGGTATGACAGTACTGGCAGTGTATGCGGAATCATGTAGGAAGCACAATTAGAAGATAATGGCTGTTTATGTGTTGATGCTGCGCTTCCGTGATCCCAATAATGACCAGACAATTGCAAATAGGCTGTTACTCGGCTGTTTACACTCCAACACACAATCGCGGAGGCATGCGGAGAGGGCCCCTCCATCGTGTGGACACTTCAACGTGTCCCAAAGAAAGTCTCGGCTCTTCGAGTCAAGTTACTAAAAACGCTCACAGAATGGACGGCGTAACGGATTTTGTGGAAAAACTGAAGATGAACCTAAAATGCAACACAATCTTGTTAGGTCAACTTAATTGGGAAACCTTTCAATGTCCAACTTTTCAATGTTTCAGTACTTCCGATACAATTCTTGGTTCAGTTAGCACTGGTATTAAAATAAGAGAAACAGAATTGGCATTTAAACATCATGAGACCAAAAAAACACCAAACAAGGCAAAATGACCTCTTCAAGTACTGAACGACTGTTCAGGTGTATTTGCCTTCACCTGATGAATGACTTCATTTGTCAAGAAACCAAACTATTTTGGGACCTTCCCAAATAATACCCTGAGAATGACTTGTTTTGGACTTTTATTACTTACCGCATCTTCCGAAAGAACCAATAGTGCGAGGGAAAAGAACATTCCTAAGGAACAATAAGAGGCACACCCAAAAGAGTGATTGATGGATGGTTGTTTGTAACACCATTTTACTTTCTTTGCACCATGATGACCTCTTCTCCAGCATGTTTGTCTCCATGGCAACAGACCCGGACCCACCCAACGCATGCAGGGGCAGCAACGACACGGAGTGGCAGCGTGACACTCTGCTGGCCGCAGCAGAGGTGACGGTGCTGACCGTCATCCTTGTTCTGGCATTGCTTGGCAACGGCCTGGTACTGGTCGTGCTGCTGCGGCGGAGCCGGCGGCGCCGCAACCCGCTGCATCAGTTCATGCTCAATCTCTGTCTGGCCGACCTGGTGGTGGCGCTCTTCCAGGTGACCCTCTCCCTTGCGCGCCATGTCAGTACCATCAATTTAAAAGAGTTTAACAAGCCTGTATTTCTCACTAGGAACATTTGGAAGTAAATCGCACCAAAACCTCCAATGTCAAAAGATGGCGAAATTCATTACTGTGGTTGTATGTATGTCCCATCAGCAAAACAAAGCTTTTCACCTTTGTGTTTGAACCGGAAATATACCATTTCAGCGATTTTGACGATAAAAATGTTTGAAATTAGTTATATCTAGAGATCAGCAGACAAATAATATTATATATATATATATGTGTTATTTTATTTTTACTGGTCATGATGACTCACATCCTTGGAGCTACAACTATGCTCACTCATGGCAGCATTGTCTTTTGATTTTGCGTGTGAAGGTGCTGCCGCAGCTGGTGTGGGACGCCTGGGGACTCTTTCCTGGTCCGGACTTCCTGTGTCGCTCAGTGAAGTACCTTCAAGTGCTCGGGATGTTTGCATCCTCTTACATGATCGTCGCCATGACGATAGATCGCCATTATGCCATCTGCTGCCCCCTGCTGGCACACCGCAGCTGGGCCACCCACAGATGGAACACCCTCATACTGCTGGCCTGGGGGCTGTCATCATTACTCAGTGTACCACAGGTACGTGCGAGGGATAAACAATCTGTGAATATGGTGATACTGTCAATCTACATGTGTTGCTTCACCACTTGCGTTTTTAATGCCACCACTTTTGACATTTTCCCATTTGTATTAGCAATAAGATGGTGTCATTCTACTTTCTTGTCTTCCTACTTCAGGTTTTCATTTTCTCCCGTTCAGAGGTGGCCCCGGGGGTGTACGAGTGCTGGGGCCACTTTGCCGAGTCGTGGGGCCTCAAGGCATACGTGACGTGGATGACGTTAGCCGTGTTTGTCGTCCCTGTCCTCGTAATCGCTGTGTGTCAGGTGAGTTGCTCAGGTGCCGAGCCGCAGAGAAAGATCACATGCACGAAAAATAGTCGTGGATGTCCTACTATCTTTTACCTTTAGGTGCGAATCTTCAAGGAGATCCGCAACAATCTGTATCTGAAATCAGAGCACCGTGCGCTGTCTTCCTCATTTCCTCCCTCCAGACGGGACATCCAGAGAAGACGAGGACGCGGACAAGAAGGAGGAAGGTCCAACTCCTCTCTTGATGCTCCACCAATCACTTTCAACAACATCGTACCCACCAGCCAGCTTCACGTCGGACCTTTCCATCCTGACACACATACTCACATGGCTTTGCAAACAGGTAAGGGCAGCAACACCTTGTAAACATACACAAAGAAATTCCAATTTACTTTAAAAAATACATTGAATTGTGCCTACTAGCGGACCGCCAACAGCCCTCTACTGTCTGCGCTGCACCAAAAGCCAAAGTCTCCACTTCCGGGGTAGCAGGAAGAGGAGAGGTGATGGCGGCCATGTCCAAGACAGTCAAGATGAGCGTGGTCATTGTGCTCGTCTACACGCTGTGCTGGGCCCCCTTCTTCAGTGTCCAGCTGTGGGCAGCCTGGGAACCCCACCCACCCAAGACTGGTGCATACTATTGGCTACATTTCA